>NW_024582521.1:207087-232439 GCF_018398535.1 Haplochromis burtoni | reverse complement strand
GGCATTCTGAAATACATGATAGCGTGCGATTAGTGACTTAATTAATGCCATTTTGTGTAAAATATACTGTCCTGTTAAATGGCTGATGTCAAAAAGTGTGTGTGTGTGTGTGTGTGTGTGTGTGTGTGTGTGTGTGTGTGTGTGTGTGTGTGTGTGTGAGACACATCAGCGCTCTGATCTGTGCCGTTTGGTGTTCATTTAACTCTCAGCTGAATTTTCAGGCTCACTTCGTTTCACACGACGTGACGATATCAGCTCGCTGCCGTCTTCTTTGCAGCTTGGAAAATACAGTGGGGCGCAGATGGATTTCAGACGAGGGGACGGGTCAGACAAAAAGTGGACAGTTGGAAAATATTTGTGAATCCTGGAAATGTGTCGGAAGGAAGCCTTTATCGAGGGATTCTGGGAGCTGGGAAAAACCTGAGCCCATTGATTCGATTCAGTGACATTTTGCTGTTAAATGAAACATAAATCTACAAAACACACACACAAAGACTTGGCCATAGAGATGTGGGCTGAAAACAAGAAACTGGATATGTAAATATATATAAACGTGTGCAGATGTGTGACACACCAGGAGTGAAACGCTGACCTGGAGAAACGACCAAAGGTGTGTTTATCTTCATGTATATTCCCTCTGTGCTGGAAACCCTGACACTGTGTCAGTGGGCAGAAAGACGAGACTCCAGGTACAAAAACCAAAATGTCCTTCACTTGTTCAGCAGACAGGGTCATCATCAAACATTACTTATGCATAATTTATGCTATGATAATCGTCTGCATACATATTTACAGCATACGAGAGGCTTTTTCCAGCCACCACTCCCATGCAGTCCCCACTGCACGTCACGGATGTTTTTACTATATATTTACTGCACAGCTGAGTGACATGTCTTCTAGCTTGCATTTCATTGCAATGTTGACCCTGTGCTAACTTGCATATGACAAGTAAAAACTGTGAAACTGGGATGTGGATGATGCTGTGCATCAGCTGAATGCTGACTGGTTGACAAGTGGACCAGAACATGGAAGACTGGTGGAGTTCACCAGAGTGAAACGTAAAGTGGACACTTGTTGTTTTTAACACTGGCAGCAGCACCAGTGTGGCCCACAGAGCGGCTGGACCACACACACTGCCTTCATCAGGAGGATGAAGTCCACACACAAACACACACACACACACCCCTCTCTGCTCGTGCAGCTTTGTTGAACACACTAAAGGCCGTGACAGCGAGCGCTGGGCGTCTCCTTCATTTGGATGAAATATGTGAAGGAAGCAAAGAGGAGAATATTGCACTGATTGGGGTTCAACATTAAAGCCTCTCGATGAGTCGATCACTGATGTAAGGCGCACACAGATTACGTTCAAAACGTGGTCATTTCAGTGAGGAGCCCCCCCCCTCCAAAAGCACTCATATTACATGTGCAGCCACCCGAGCGTGCAAATTCAATTCGCCCTAATAGGCCACTACCAACAGTGCATCACACGTGCCATTCAGTTTAACTGCAACTGCTCCCAATTCAATTAGCTGCAGAGAAAGTAAAATAGGCTGTTTAGCACGCAGACACGCGTGTATCCACGTTCCCACGCGGCGTTAGAGCCAAACTACAGTGGGACGTGAAAGAAAGGCGGGTGTGTCAGGCTGCGTGAGTGACAGACCTGCGTTAGCAGCAGCGTTTTTCCACCGTGGACGTGGCGCCACAGCGTTTCAAGTGTAGCACTAAGTGCCCCGTTATCGCAGCCGCGGCCCGTAATGAGAGCGGCGACATATGTCCGGCCCCCCTCCCGATAAGCCCGCGCGCTCAGATGCCCCCCCCGCTTTTATTTTGCACGTGAAACCTGCGAACTGCCACCCAGCAAAATACTGTGGCACTTACTTAGTGACATTTACCTTGCTCCACACACGGTGGGGGGGGGGGGCAATAACAATCAGCGTGCATTTAATTTAAGAGAAGAAAAAAACATCCTCACTTAGAATGACACAGGCACTGAGAGATATAGCTGTGTGCGTGTGTGTGCGTGTGTGTGTGCGTGTGTATGTGTGCGTGTGTGTGTGTGTGGTGTGTGCGTGTGCGTGGCGTGTGTGCGTGGCGTGGCGTGTGTGAGGAGCTATAACAGTCGTGCCGGCAGACTTCCGCAGTGCAGCATTAATGCTAATCAAAAGAGCTGAGAAAGCAGCGGTGGTCTGTAAAAACAGATTTTCCCTTTTTTGTCTTTTCATTTCTGGAGGGATTCGCTCTTCTCCCCCACTCCTCACCCCTCACCCCTCCTCCCTCACAGGGATTTATCCTGGGAAAATAACATTTCTGGGAATTGAATCTGACCCTGAATTTAGGAGAGGCACGCTGTCATGTCATCTTTGTTTCTTTAACTGTGGGATAAATAATGAAAGTTAAGTTGGAGTAATTGATTTCTCTTCAGTCCACTCAACTGAATAATCTGCAAGGGAAACAACCACTAAGCTATTCATTAGAAGATTTGCCAACATGCAACTAATTTCAAGCTTACTCTCCAAACATGCTGAAAAGAATACAAACGGTTGTGTTAAAGCTCGCTTAATCTAGAATCCCTTTGTGTTTACGGGCTGGGAAAATACGTCACTTTGAGCCTGGAAGTGGCAGAAAACGCTTTTCTCTGGAAACTGGAAGAAATAAGAAGAGTTTGAAAGGAAGAATGCCAGCACAACGTGTTTAACAGGTCTGGGGGAATAATTATTGTGACTTCATGAAGTGAATGAAAACTACTGATTGTTCTGAAATGAATGACGTGATCAAAGGTAATGATTTAATAAAGCGTTAGTCTGGAATTTACAAAAAACGAATCAATATTTACACGAAGAACTAAGAAAAGGTAAAGAAACAAGAAAAAGAGGAGTTTTCTTTAACCCTGCGACGTCCTTTCATTCTGACTGACGCTGGACAGCTGAGTGAGGACACAGTACTGAATCATCACGTTAGCCCGACTCGTACCTAGACGCAGGAGTAACCTGAAGCAGACGCTGCACAGACACAGACTAAGAAATAAATACATGTTATTGGACTGAAGCTGAAAAAGCTCCAGCACAGACACAGCTTCAAGGTCAGACGCTCCAGCTGTGGCTCTGTCTGCTGCATCCAAGAGATCCAGCACCTGCGAGACGTCAGCCGTGGTCTTAGATCGTCCAAGCGGCTGCGCCCCCAACTGCAGTGAGTCAGGAAAATGTGTTTCCTATAAAGAAAGAAGCCAAAGCCCAACACCGTGTGTGGAGCAGGTTATAAAAACATGCTGTAAAGCTGACGTTTCACCACGACAGTGGAGACTCTCAGCTGCCTTCAGACCAACTTTATGTACAGAATTACGAGTAATTAAGTAATCTACTGCATTACTTAATTACTCGTAATTCTGTACACTACTTGTTACATTACTTTGGGGTTGTAAAATGACCTTAATCACATGACTAGTTAACATTAGAAACTTAGGCTACTGCTCCATGCACCCACTCAAAGCTCTGTCCCTGAGTGTTTTCAGACCTCCTGCACGCAAACAACCCAAATGTGCAGGAGCACACTTTAACTGTCACGTCTTATATTACTACATTACTGGAAAATGTAATGTGATTACGTTACTTTGGAATGCATTACAACCAGCACTGGTCTAGGCTTCATACAACCAGTAGATGACCTGCTCTACTGCCTGAGCTACAGCACCACCAAGGTGAATTCATGCACCGACTGCATCGGTTCCTGAGTCGGTTCCTGAGGTCTTGTTCTACTTTAAATCATTGCAGTGGATTCACAGTCGGGACTGTGCCTTCCTAATTACACTGAGTGAACGACACATCCGCCACTTGGGTTTGTACAGTGAAATCTGACAGTTTGTTCTTGTTTACCACTCCGACAGCAGTACTGCTTTATCCACTTAGAGCATTTCAAAGGAGCACGCAGGCCCCGAGGGTGCAATAAAAAAGGCTTTAAATAGTCTTCAGCGCTGGTCCTCGGGGAATCGCCTCTCGCCTTAAAAGACCTAATTTAATAAATTTGCTCTTTAGGCATTTGTCTTTTCCATTTGCATCGTCTGATTATGGATTCGTTCGCACGCAGCCTTTTGGTCTAAATATTGCCCCTCTTAGCTAATGCTTAGCCATACATATTTTATTATTTGAGGAGGACCACCTACATTCGTTTCTATTGCAGCCCGCTTCATTAGCACCTCAGAGATAATACGGCGGCTGTATGCTTAACGTAAGCGCTACTAAGTCTCTAATTTTCCACAAATAATTCCCCTTGATCTCGAGTGAAATTTGTGCCGGGGGGCTGGGTGGGTGGAGAGCAGCGTGCTTTAACATGGCTTGGTCCAAGTAAAGTGAGTATGTACATAAAATGAATTATAAATGGCACACTGTGTTTCAAGTGTGGCTGCGACAGAAAGTCAGACTTTATCTCACTGAAGGCAGAGAGGAGCGTCGCTAAGAAAGGAAATACTTTTACTGCCTGCGTGAGCGACTGTGATGTGTGTGTGCACGATGATGTGCATACAGATGTTTTTGCATTTTTAGTATTTAGTCACGGACGATCTGATATCCTCGTGTCGGCGTTGTTCCCACATCATCATAATTAATGTTTTTCCAGGGTCCACATTACAAGTGACCAATCACCTTCTTGTGACGTCATACTTCTGCGACTTCGAAAAATACCCGCCTTCAAAAACAAATGTTCTTCGAGAAACCGCCTTTTGTCTGCCAATCCAGCAATTTGAATTCCACTCAAGATACTTTTCTTTAATAAACAGTAAGCATTATACATATTTTTCCTTGAAATGGCTGAAATGGACAGCTGTTTGTTTGCTAGTGATAGGCTACTTGCGAACCAGTGTTCTCCAGACAGAGAATTGCGTGTCAATGTCCCAGGGACAACAATTACACGGTGTCCCTGCAATTTTGCCTGACCCAACCCCCCGGGCCACGAAACACCAAAAAAGTTGGGGAACGCTGGTCTAGAGAACACTGGTTAGCTAATGCTGTCGTCAAGTAGCCTATCACTAGCAAACAAACACCAAGCCAAGTGAGGAACATATGTATAATGCTTACCGTTTAAAAAGTATCCTAAAAGGACTTCAAATTCGGCGGACAGGCGGCGGTTTCTCGCAAGTGAAGCGGAGCGCTGGATTGACAGCCAGAGGCGGGCACAAGTGCAGAAAATTTGTTTTAAGGTGGGTATTTCGAAGTCGCAGGAGTATGACGTCACAAGAAGGTGATTGGTCACTTGCGATGTTGAACTTGGAACAACATTTATTATGATGATGTGGGAACAACGCCGACACGAGGATATCAGATCGTCCTTTAGTCAGAATGAGACGTATTCAAAAATCATAATGGCAACAAGATAAACCGAGTGTGAACGTCTTGACTGCAGACGGCTCTCACACACAGCGCCGAGCTTCTGACCAAACGCTTCCTAACAAGTGTTATAAGAGTGAGGAGCGCACAGCTGTGTCACATGACCTGGTCACGTACTTATTAAAAACTGAAAACACAAATAAAAGCTCTGAACACGGAGCGTTACTGTACAGTGGGTCCAGAAGCTGCATTAGCTCTGCTGCTAGCAGTCGCTGCTGCCCGATGTGACCTCTGACCTTGAGTTCAGACTCAAACTCACTTTCAGTAGCTGCATCTGTGGAGTGAATTTTGAACGTAGCCTAATTCTTGAGTTCTTGGATTTTGAAAACCTTGACCCCTGACCTTGAAGACGAGGTGACTGACATTTAAACTTCTCCCAGACTTTTGCACCTGTGGTGTTCATTTGAAAATCCCAGACCTCTGACCTTTAAGTCACTGAGATTCGAACTCATCTGAAAATTCTGATGGACGTACCTACGATGTCAGTTTTTAAATCTATGTTAACGCAAACTTGGGTTAGCATGCCGCGCACCTGCCAAAGCCAGCAGATTAGCAAACACTGCTTTCTGGATTCATTTAGAGCCTCTTTAATGATCTGAACAGCTGCTCCACACTAATGTTAGTGGGAGCTAATTTGATTATATCAGATCTGGACTTGGTGGAGTGCTTAACATCTTCATGTTGTAGAAAGATGCACTCTCACACCTTTAATGAATGACAGACATTATTCCAACAGGAGTCATCTTCGCTGAGAAAGAATATTTATTTCCTTATTGGAGATCATTTCGTCTTAAGTACGGCCCACTCCTCAAGCCGTCCCCTTCTTGCTGTGAGTCTGTCCAATCCTAACCTGAGTTTGTTTCCCAGCTTGTCGGTCATCTCGGTGCAAACTCCTCAGACTTCTCCCAAATGAAGTCTTTTCCTTTGCTCCTTTTTCACCTGGAAACCGAGCTGCTGCTTCCATTGTCACTAAACATATGTGGGCTTGTGTTGCCATCCCTCCCGAGCAGGTCAGATCTGTGATGACGGTAACAGTTGAAAAAACTTTTAGAGGCTTTTTTTATTATTTGCATCAAATATCTGCTCTTGGTGCTGGAACAGCCTATCCTGGACAAATCGACATTCTTTTGAAATCTATGCCATGTGTAGATCATCTCCCCTGTAGGATGATTTATTTTTAATAATTTAGAGCTCTGTTCAAAACGTCTGCCAGACACAGCAGGAGGCTGAAGCTCTGGAAGCTCCTGAATCAGGAGTGTTTACTTTTTCCCTCTGACTGATGTTTTTTATTTCAATTATAGGAATTATTGTAAAAGAGGCCAATTTTATGTATTATATCTTTGAATACATAACCTTTATCAGTAGCAGTGTTTCAAAGAGGATTACACTGGTGGGATGTGCTGATGTTTTCCACGCTACTGTATTCCTGATAAGAGAGCGACGACAGGCTGATGTCAGGTTAGAAGTTAGTACCACAGGTACACTGCTGCTAAATGTGCATGAGGAGTGTGTTGTTGTCATTGTGTACTCGCACAGCACGCACAGTAACGCAGGAGGCTGTCAGGGCCTGTCCTGTCGCACGGTTTAGTGTTACAGTAACAACATCATCAACACAAAACTGCTCTGTTTGAACTTCACAACACGATGAAACAAACACTCCCTGCTGCCATGACACGGTGCATGCAACCAGTGTGCAAGCGCACAGTCTCCACTGTCCAACCAAATCTCACAGTTCACTGGGGTTTCAAAGGCATTCATGGGTCAAGCAGCTTTTCTCACAACAACAGGATCAAGTCTATTTCTTTCTAAATGTCAGCACTGAGTCACTGTCCAGTAAGAGTTTAAAGTTGGGTCAATGCTTATTACATCCCTGCTGAATTTATCTGCTAGCACACAACAAATAAACCGTCTCTACATTTTATGGCAGTTGGATTTTAATGGATCGATATCAACAAAAATCCAAAATAAAAACACGTAAAAGCGACGTCAGTAATTGTGACTGGCTGTGTCCATGTGGGCACACATGTGGGACTCCTTGGTCTCAGTGTTTTATGATACACACTTGTTCACAGGATCCATTTCTTCTGTTCCAACCTCTCCACCACCATGGACAAGAACCAACGAGTTGTTCGAACATCCAGACTGTAGACAAGGCTGTGATGGCCCACAGCAACAAGCTTACTGAGAATTATTTGGAAATGGAAATGGCATGCGGCCGCAGGATCTTCCTCATCAGGTGAAGATGATCATGAGAAAGGTGGCGGATGAGCCTAAAACGACTTGGTGGTCTGAAGGCAGTTGGACCACAGTCTTAAGCCAGTAAACATCTGAGTGTAATAAAACCATCTGGAGCCCTGGGCATGAACACAGCCGGCTGAGTTTGGAGGAACAGAAATGCCGAGCATGACCCAAACAGCACCGCTGCCCCCAGGAAAGCACAAAGGTCCAAACATTATTTCTGTTTCTCTGCAAAGGTTACAGGACAACCTCACACTGAAGGGCCAGTGGACTTCCACTGAGATGGGTTGTGGATGATAACCGCCCACGACATACGACCAAGCCAACAAGACTATGGCTACGTCACAGAGTAGCCTCGCCAGGATCCAGACCGACAGAAAACCTGTGGAGGGAGCTGAAGCTCCAAGTGGCAGCCAAGAAACCTGAAGGATTGTTTCTGTAAAATCCCTCCTGAGAGGTTCGTGTGCATATCTGTTGCCAACTACAAGAAAAGGCTTACAGCTGTGCATGTAAGGGTTTCTCCACCAAGTACTCACTCATACTTTGCTAGGGGACTAAATATTTACTTCATGTAATGACATGCAAATCCCATTTCTATAATTCTAACTGTTATGTAAAGCGTTTTTGGTTGATATTCTCTCTCCATCCACTAAAATGAAACTAGAAATGACAGCCTGTTCCCCCCACTGTGTGCTTCTAAGATGCCAGAGGTGCACTGTGGACCCGTCTATAACAGGCAAACTGCTTTTTCAAGAATTTCTAAAAATAGAAGAGAGGTTAGAGAGCGGTCTGTGATTAGCCACCACAGCAGGATCAAGTCATGGTTTAATCATTGCCACCTTAAAAACCTCTGGGATGGGATTTCTATCAGAATCATCACTGTTAGAGTGACTGTTGGTACTGCACGTACTAGTGTCAGTGTCTTTTCCTTCAGTATTAACTTAGACACGGGGCCGTACACTCTTTCTACCTGTGCACGTTTTATTTACAGGTGTTAATTACTTGCATTCATACTAGCTTGAGCTTCTAACCTGCTCTTAGCCTCTTGTTTAGAGTGGAGATGCTGTCAGTGCTGTGTCGCAATAAGCCTGATTGAGGTTGATGGAACCGAATCATTTCAATTAAGCGCAGGACTTCAGTATGTGTGTGCACAGGCTGCAGGGAGCGTGATACGATGCTCTGACATCATACCTGAGAGTGCCTTTGTTTGGATAAAATGGCTGTGACAGCGTCTGAGGCTTGAACTGTACCAGGTCACAGTTGATATTGATCCTTTCTGCAGAGCCGACATATCATTGCATGCTACGCTTATTTTATCAGCAGAACTGCTGATGTTGCATAGAAGAACAAGGTTACACACGCTGCTTTTAAAGCAATATTTCACTTTGTTGGTTTAAGATACGCGGCTCTGTGGCCGAGCTTTGAATTCAGATGTTTTCTAATGTTGCTCAGGTACAAATATGTTCATACTGCAGGAACTGCCCTTGTTTCTGAAAACTACTCATTTTGTTTAATGCAGCCAACAGTTTTAACACACATTACAACAGGTCCCTCACAGAGTTCGCTGTGAGGCTCATAAAGGAAAGAAACCACTGTAAATATGACTTCCCCTGGGCGGCTGACAACATAAACACATACAGGATGTATCACATCGCTCTGGACCAAAATAAGGACAAACGCTCACAGAGTCTCTCACCTTTGCAGCGTTTAGGAAATGATCACAAGTTCACCTCTGAATATTTCCACCACAAACATACGACCTGCCTTTCACACGTCACACCTGCCTTCGGTGAAGTTTACTGATAAACGTGTGACTGCACCACCAGCTTCTTAGAGAACAGTTAATACGACAAAAACAAATTGAATGTATATAAAATACAACACTACTCCCTTTAAAGTAAATATTGCACAGAGGCTTGCACTGAGTGCTGGTTGTGTTTTTACATGTAAAAGCAACCTGGCAGAAGTATGCATACACGTAGATTTCCAACAGTTCTCAGTAACCTGGAAGAACAAAACTCATTTTAACTGCAATTTAATTAAAACCCCAGAAGAGCTAAAAATTGATTTCTGTCAAACTGCAGTTAAACAAACTGATTTTGAAATCTGGGACAAAAATCTTTGCGTAGCCAAACGACAATAATTCATTTAAATGTGTCGACTGGTTTTCTGGCTCTAGTTCACACATGATATTCTGACTCGATATGGAAATCAGTTTTTGATTTCACAAGTCAGTATGATGTTGTTCATTAGTGTATAAGGCCACTCGTTAACAGGGCACGCTGGCTTCACTGACACTTTAGAGTGTCTGCAGGGCTTGACCAGGAGCCGGGGTGTCAAAGATAAGATAAGATAAGATCTTTATTAGTCCCACATGTGAGAAATTTGTTTGGTCACGGCAGAAAGTGGACAGTTAAAGTTAAGAGCAGCAAAAATCAAGAAAAACAATAGAATAGAATAAAACAGACAGACAGAACCAAGAAAGACTCGTGTCTGCTGCACTTTGACTGAATCCATCAGGAGCTGACGTGAGGCTGCATACCTGGAGCTGCTGCAGGATGCGCTCCCTGGGCTGCACCTGATGTCTGCTGCAGCTGTCCTGATAGGCCAACGACACCTCTGTGAAGGTGAGTCTGCTGTCAGCTGAAACAGGAGAATCTGCTCATTCACTGCTTTAATGTCTCTGCATTCAGTGAGCAAAAGCAACCATTCAAAAGTACTTAAGGTAAGTGTGTGTGTGTGTGTGTGTGTGTGTGTGTGTGTGTGTGTGTGTGTGTGTGTGTGTGTGTGTGTGTGTGTGTGTACTGCAGGGAACTGTCAGTGAGAAGGACATAGATGTCAGTCTCTGAATGATCAATCAACCAATCACGTATCTTAATGCATCAGGCACAGCTTTATATCCAGCTGACGTGAGAGACAACATTTGATTCTTCACTGAGGTCTGAGTGTGCACAGGTGATCCCTGTGGATAGTGTGCACAGGTGATCCCTGTGGATAGTGTGCACAGGTGATCCCCTAATGTGGATGCTCCAAGTATAGGTCAGTCAAAACTACTGTGTGGAGTCCAGAGGAAATATGGAGGAACATGAACACAGAAAGTCTCCATTAAAATGGGTTCAAAATAATGATAAATAAAGAAAAAAGCAGGTGTTACTAATGCTTGTCTTCACGGGAGCAAACAAAGGCATGTAGGAAAATATTCAAATATTATTTTCCTGCAAAATCCCTCAAATTATTTTTGTTATAATCCCTAAAAATGCTTGTTATAAATAATACATGAGTTGGCTGGATTTTAGTTCAGCTTTTCTGCTACATGTTTGATGCTTTTTCAAGGACAGAATAAGAGTAACGTGCTAACATGATGTAAGGTGCATCTTTTTAACAAATACATTCAAATCGTTGATTCAAAATCTCAAATATAAATATAAAATATGTAAAATTCTTTAATTGACTTATTTTAGTGAAATCATGGATTGATCACGACCTTTAGATATTAAGATGCTAAAATAACATGTAGTGGCCATTTTTAATGAGATGTTAAGAGCTTAAATCAGGTATAGAAGTGAGAGCTCCACTTCCACCATCACTGAACGTCATCCATGACACTTAAACAGCAGCTCACCCAGTTTCTCAGCGTTCCCATGCTCAGCAAAGCTGGACACTAGCTGTTCGTCCGGAGGGAAGCACACATGCTTTCCTCCTTTACTTCTCTTTGATTTCCTTCTGGGCTGTCCTGAGCTGTCATCGTTCTGCTCATCATCACTGCAGTTGGTCATCGCCTGTCTTTACTTTAGGACTGCAGCACGGAGCGCTCTATTGTAATAGAAGGCCAATGGTTAGTCAGGATGGGAACTCCAGCGCCGGTCACGTTACATGCTATCCATGGAGCTGCGACAGCAGCTACTGAAGTACTTCTGGTAACATAAAAGAGTGAAGTAGTGACGACGTGCCCTCGTGAATGTGAAACGTCTTCAGTCTGTGGCGACACTGAAGAACCAATATCTTATTCATGAGCTGTGCACTGTTACCCAATATGTTTGGATCAAATGACACACTGAAAACAGGTAAGGCTCTGCACATTTACATACTTATTCAGATTCATTTACAAAATTCAGGGCTGTTCTGGATAAGACAAACACAGGTAAGTTACCGAGGTAACCACGTTCGATCAAATATTCTTAGTTATCCAAATACTTTGGTTGAGTTTCCCACTGAAGTGTCTGTCTCTGCAAGCTGCCTGACAATGTCAAAAAAGACAGAATGAAACAGACAAAATACAGAAGCAGCAGTTTGTGGAGACAGTTCAGAGACAACAGATCACAGCCAACCTGACACAACACACTGCAACAGCCACTGAAGCACGGCCGACCTTCGTCTCTGCAGCAGCCCCCACCAAGCTTCTCTAATGATGGTTTTTCAAGGGTTACAGTTACAAGAACTTTTCATTGGAGTAATTTGTTTCTTACAGAGAACATTTCTTAGAAACACACAAACACGCAAATGAACAGCTAAAGTGCAGCAGCCACTGTAATTATTGTGCTAAGTACAGTAAAGTGTGACAGAGCACAACTGTAGAACAGGCCAACTACAATGACCTCACCCTAAACACCAACAAAACAAGAAAGGATGCCCCCCCTCCATAAAAGTGACTTTGTGGAGAGGGTATCCTCTATTAAGTTCCTCGGCACCCACATTTCTGAGGACCTATCTTGGACCACAAACACATCAGCCCTGGTGAAGAAAGCCCAGCAGCGCCTCCACTTCCTGGGGGTTCTGAGATGGTACAGGCTGCAGTCTGACCTCCTAGTGTCCTACTGTGCCACCTGTGTGGTACACTGGTTGCACAACAGCGGACAAGAAGAGACTACAGAGGGTCATAAGAACTGTAGAGAAGGTGATTGGCGGTACACTCTCCTACCTGCACTTAATTTCCAGCTCAAGATGTCTCTCCAGAGCCAGAGCAATTATAAAGGAAAACCTCCATCCTAACCACCACCTCTTCAACATCCTGCCCACTGGAAAAAGGTTCAGACCCATCAGGTGCAAAACCAACAGACTAAAGAACAGCTTCTTCCCAGGAAGGGACCGATCCCCTCCAACTACCAACCAGTAACCTGCCTCAGCATCACATGGAAGCTCCTGTCAGGCATCATAGAGGCTAAGATGAACAGACACATGAGCGGGGCACAGAAAGGGATGGGCAAGAATACCAGAGGAGCAAAACACCAGCCTAGACCTATACAACCTCAACAGGACCCTGAGAGCCTTCATCGGGAACTCAATGGGGATGTGACAACACTAGAGGCCGACTTCAAGCCCATAGCAGTTAGGACTGCTGCACTTCTCCACACAGGGCAGTAGCAGCAGTAGCTTCTTCAGCCTGTGAGCACTTGTTACTAGTTGTTGCCATTACCACTGTTGACGATGCAGCAGCCTCGACAGATAACAAGTCACTTAATTAGACACATTTTGCTGCATCTTTTTGTAATTTTGTCTTCTCTCTCAGCTTTTTAGTGCCACCTCTTCATTTTTGTTTGTTCATCATTATCACCCACTTCTTCCACAGTAAACTCTGCTATACAGGCACATAGTGAAAGTAGGGGAGAGGCAAGGGCGTAGATTTGGACACGTCCCCACCAATATCCAGCGGTTATTGTCCCCAGCAACATTTCGATCTCTTCGAGTAAAGACAAACAAACCTTATAGAAAGAAAAAACGATCTGTCAGCGTCTCATTCACCCAGCGTGCAGAAAGAGTTAAATTACGTCCTCTACTGGAGTCCTACGTCATGTGACAAATATGGCCAATGTGATTGGCTGAGTCTTTCAGGGAGCTCTGTTCAGTTTCAGCAGCGGTAAGCCTGCGCTGCGAGGAGGAGGAGAGGAGGACGGCAGCAAAGAGGAAGAACCTGGATATAAGAAAGTGTTTTTCATATAAACCTGTGAGTCACTTAACGCATGTGTCCGTCACAGTAACGTTACAGGCTATGCTAGGCTTTGGCCCACATCAGTCTAAGTATGTACCCATTAATACCGTGTTTGGGAAACTACCTGCACAGCAGGCAGCACTGTTAGTTCTCTCAGTCTCAGAGCAGCGTTTCTCATTTTGATTGAAGCTGTCAGAGAAACTGTTACAGAGGCTGTTAGAATGTCTAACGTCAAAATGTTGGTGACACAATAATTTCATCCTAATGGCACTGACATGTTCATAGGGTTCATTTTTGAGACAATATATCATGAGGTAGTCGCGATTTTGCACCTTGTAGTGCAGTTTGCACAGTTTTAAAATGCACTCAGCCTACAAACATCACTGACGAGTCAAGATCTGCACAAAGTGACAGAAACACTGAAGCAGCTGCACGTTTTATTCTTATTGTCATGTATGTCCTGTTTGTCAGGTGACAGAAGAACCAACACAGAGCTCAGAGAGTGATGGTGACACAAGGTCACAGGTGAAACTGGAGGATGACCTGGTGGTTCATGACTGTATTTGAAGCACATGTGTGACTGCATGTATGTGGAGTGTCTCACTGTTATTCATCAGGTGACAGAGGCAGCTCTGCCATGTTGTAGCTCAGAGGTGAAGAGGCGAGCTCACAGGTGACTGACTGATGAGTTGGTGCTATAGATTAACGAGAGGAGAAAGCTTGTGTTTGGCTCCTTCACATAGTGGACATTGAGTTGTTGTGTGGGGCATGTAGTCCATGTCTGTTGCTGTAACAGTAGTTCATGTTTAGAATGAAAAATCCCAGCTCACTGATTTGATCGGGGCAGCAGTGCCTAAAATGTTGCTGAGAGATCTTTTACTTTGTGGTAATCTTAGATGAGTAGTTTTATGGACAAAACCCAGCAGGTCACTCAGTGTTCCCTTAGCACCAAAGTATAACATGTTGGTGTACTATAACTGAAGTAATGTTGTTAAGTCCTTAAAGTCATATTCATTTATTGTCATGACTGTATTTGAAGCTGTTTTTATTTTTGTATGATACCTGATTTATATGGAATATGGCTGAAGTAAACTAAAGCCTGAAATACTCAGTCATTTGTTTAATAGTAATTTAACATTATATAATTCACATATAAAACTATGAATTGTAATTTTAAATGGTTTAAAAGCAGGTAGAATAGCATATGTAGGCAAGTATAATTACTTCTTTTTTAATTTTTTATCAAGAAGCAAAGACAAAAAGGAAAAAAAAGAAACAGGACAGGGTTCGGTGGCTGAATCATCCGTCCCCACCGATGCCAAAACCAAATCTACGCCCTTGGGGAGAGGTATTAAGACTTTTGATTGGGCAATACAGTGACAGTAGTGAAATTAATCAATGCTCTTCTTAACCTAGAAAATAAGACTTTCCCCTTCTGTTTCTCTCAGGTGCCTTATAAGATGAAGCAGTACTGGTGTGGCTGGATGGGTGGAAAACACATCATTATGGTGCATGGAGACAAAAGCATATATATTTAATCACTTAGGTGCAAATATACACAATCTGAACTATGAACAGCGCGGACTGTGTTTTACTCTGATATATTTGCACTGCCTACAAACTGGGTAAAATGTTTTCATTATTATAAAGACAAAAAGTGACTTTGGATGACCTTTTACTGACTTAAGCAATCACATGGTTCTACACCTCAGGGAGTTATTGACTGCAAAGTATTACGCACAAGCCCTAACATTAAATGTTGTTGTTCTTTCCAAAATTAAATAAATTTACAGAATCAAACACAGATTTGGACTTAACTAAATAGCACAATGGGACATATGGTTTGATAATAAAACAATAAGAAATTAATAACACAGCTCTGATAGTTGATCACGTACTGAAGACCTGCCCCATGGAGGATAAGCAGCAGATAATGGATGGATGATGGTTCCACATTAAAAAAAAGGCATTTTGTGTAAACTTTCTGCTTTATATTTACAGGACAGTCTGAGCTCATATTTCTTTATTAGAACTGAGCCCACAGGAGTCATGTTGGCAGGTTTCAGCAGCAGAAATGCAGAAAATAGAGTTGCTGTTGAAACTGCACTTCTTCTTATATTAAGACATGTTTAAAATATATTTACATCTTTCATATATTAAGAGATCCCGGGGATTATGCGTATTTAAACTTCTTCACGCTAACAGAAAGGACTCGTCGCTGTTCACGCAGTAGTGAAGCAGCGACTTCCCCCAATAAAATAGCGCGGTACGAGGACGTCACTTCCTGACCGGTAGTTTTGCGGGAAGTTTGGTCCGTGTACAGTTTCTCCTACAGGGAAGCATAAACAACGAAGCGACGGTATGTTTCTGCCATACACGCATATATGTGTACGCTAACGGAACCAACCACAGCGACTCGGGAGCGTGTGCTGTCGGACGGCGTCATGTAGCGGGTCATGTAGGCGCTAATGTGACACACGGTTACTCACAAAACCGCGCAGTTAGCATGAGAGCTAACGAGCCTCGAAAGAACAACTCAAGGTGCGGGATTCGCACGACGCCATCGCTTTACTGTTTCTCTTTCTGTTGGTTTGAATGCTAACAGGCGGTTCGTGTTGGGGAAATGTCTCGTATAGGCTGCACACATTAGCAGGTGATGGGGAACTCAGGATGTGGTTAGCTAACTTCGGTACAAAAACATGGTTCTGATGTGACCCGAAAAGTACAAGTTTCCATTTCTTGTTGTGTTTACAACGATGTTTAGCTTAGTTTTGTTTTGGAGCTCTGCTTCCATCACGATGGAGCAGCACTAACGACCACCGTGGCTGTGTGTGTGTTAGATGCCCCCTAAAGCCAAGGCGGCAGGCAGAGGCAGAGCCCCTGCCAAGAGGAAACTGGCAGAGGAGTTTCCTCCTGGAGAAGTGCTGAAGGACACCATGAAGAAGGAATGGAAGCTGGGGGCTCCGATCGGTCAGGGGGGCTTTGGGGTCATATACTTGGGTAAGAAAGACGATGTTATTTGTATGTTAGTTCTAGTTAACATCCGAGTTTGAGTTGCAAACTTTATATTGAATAAAAGTGAATAAAGATTTTGAGCATGTGTCAACCAAATACTGTAAATAATGAACATATTCCCTCTCATGTTTTCCCCAGCCGAGGAAAATTCTGCAAACCCCGTGGGTGCTGATGCTCGCTATGTCATCAAAGTGGTAGGACTAAGTTTGTTCCAGTCCAGGCATTATTACTCGTCACATACGTTTGTCTTTACTCACAGAAAAGTAGCTACCAAAGCCAACTCAACCTTTGTATTTTATGACATATCAATTTCTATTCTATAACACTTCCACTTTAGTTAAGCCCATCAAGAGTTAAGACTTAATTGGCAACATAAGTTCATTGGATTAAGTCCAGAAATAATTCACATACTGACAGGACTTGTTTGACTTGTTTGACTTGCTTTTCTGCTCTAATGTGCAGACTCATCAGTCTCTCCCATTTGACTCTGAGAATCGTCCGATTTATTTGTTCACTAACTGCAGCGATGCAGCCAGCACAGGCCTTGACCCTGGGCCTGTCAGATGGCTCTGTCCAGTTGCTGGTCACTGAAGTGTCACGAGAAGTGATCACAGTGCAAACGTTGCAGCCAATAAGGCGCTTTCTGCACTGTGACCATTTCCCTGTTTGTATTCTTAAGGAGGAGAAACGGGGAGAAAAAGCCCGGGGATGCCACATCACCCAAGATCTGAACTGAAAATCAGTGGCAACGTTTGAATCCAAATTTTACATTTTTGGTTCAAATCAATGTCGAGATGTGAGGATGTATAGCAGCGAGCGTGGCCTGAAGAAAAGCGTCGTCAGATCCACTGTGCTGCAGCCCACTGCAGGCTCACATCTGCATGCTGCAGGCTCACATCTGCACGCTGCAGGCTCACATCTGCACGCTGCAGGTGTTGCTGTTAAAAAGTGACATGATGGCTGTTGTGGGCCAAATGTAAAGCTCTACCTGTACTGTGTTTATTCCAACTTTAACTCTAATGATTTGTGCTGTCGCTGTCTGAAACAAACTGTGGAAGCTATTCAACATTTTTATTCAACATTTTAAATATTTTTATTGAAACTGCAGCACGACCGATTGCTGGGGCTCATTCCCAGCACGGACCTGCTCCTAACTGTCAGAGATGTAACAGTCTGTGAACCTGGATCTAAACACACAGACACACAACCAATTTTTGCAATTTTGTTTGTTTGTTTTTTAAATGTTTAAACGGAAGAGAAGGAGGCGGCCTGCCGTGCTGTGAGCTGTACTCTGGATTGTTTCTTTTTTTCTGCCTGTGAAGGGTGGAAACACAAAAGCCCAGTGTGCTGTTGTGGGTCTGCAGACCTAATGTACCTGTTGATCTGTCCACAGGAGCCTATTGACAATGGACCGCTTTTCTGCGAGCTCGCGTTTTACATGAGAGCTGCCAAGCCGGATCTCAGTGAGTCACATGATCAGACACTATAAACACACACGCACTGTCAGCGAGCCAAAGTTAGCCCTGCGATCATAACACAAGAGTCTCACCAGCAGGGCAAACAAATAAAAAGAGAGGCAAGTTTCTTAATTAAAAGATGGTGTTGCAGCCGAGGCTCAGAGGAGCCCTACAAAGGAAAGGAAGCGTTTGGTGGCAGCGCCGCCGGCCCTCGGGCCACCGCTTTGCATTTTATATAATAACAATCCAAATGTCAGTCTCCCCTGACGATTAACTGTTATATGACTAAGGAACCAAAGCCTCATATTTTATTCATGCTGGAGTCTCACGTTGTTGGTAAATATTTGTCCCAGCAGCAGATTAGCTCGCGGCCATATTGGCCACTTTCCCCCACTGATTTATACTCTTATTACTTGGAGTCTCACATCCATCACCCACTTAAACCAGCACCAGGCTTCACAGAGTTTACTTCCTGTGTTGTTGATTTCATGTATGCACACATTAAAAGCTCATGTACGTGTCTGATACGTTTACTCTTGCCCTGCAGTTCAGAGCTGGATGAAGTCCAGGAAGCTGAAGAACCTGGGCGTGCCCCGGTACTGGGGCTCGGGTCGACATGAGAGAGGGGGTCAAAGGTAAGGGTGGGAGTGCTGGGGACGAGTCTCAGGTTGTAATGATGCAGCCCGTCTCTCCTCCATCTGTGTGACGTGCAGTCGTTCAGGTTCAGCAGTTATATTTGGTGCACGCAGCTCGAGCTGTGCATCAACTCTGTTTGACTTTTCCTCCATGGTGTTTGCATGTTGCACACTGGATGGAGGCACACACAGATTTAAAGCAGAGGTGGGCATGATTACGCTGATTAGAGCTTGTGTTTTCCCAGCTCAGGTCTCTGCCTTCTATAGCAGACCTCACTCTGATCCATTCAGTGGATTACTTTGGCACCGCCTGATACCATGTAGTGGATCTCAGTAGTAGCACTTGTTACTGGTTTCATAAGGGCCCAGTGGCCTGATAAGGCATCAGCTTTGGTCCCGCCTGGGTCACATAGCACTATCCTCAGCCCTTCCATCACCTCTCCTGACCTCCTCTGTGCACTTATAGTAACTCAGATATTTAAGCTAATCTCCCTGTTTACACCTTTTACAACTCAGTTTTTCATATTTTATTATTTTTTTTACTGTGTTAATGTCTTGAAAGCTCGATGAAAGAAAACACCAAATAAAAAGTAAAGTGAAACAGCTGCGTTCTCCTCACAGTAACAGGTAAAGCTGCAGCCTTTCTGACGCTCTGCTAACAAAGCTCTCTGTCCCAACCAGATACAGGTTCATGGTCATCGACAGACTTGGCACAGACCTGCAGAAGAAGTTTGAGGAATGCGGAAGGAGATTTCCCAGAAAGCTGGTCCTGCAGCTCGGCCTTCGACTGGTTGGTTTTGTCACGATGAAGTTGTTTCAGTCTGAAACACTTACGTTGTAAACAGCAGGTCATGACCAACATCCTGAGGATGAACGTTGTACGCAAACTGAAAATAACTGATGATGAGGGTCGAATAACAAGCAGTTTCATCCTCAGAGTTAGTGATGCACAGGGGAGGAAATGGATTTTCCCAAAGAGACACACAAGTGTATTTTCAGTTGTGTTAATGATTGTGGGTCAGAAGCATTCTCCTGCTCATCCTGGAATGATTGTTTCTGCTTGTAACGTGAGCTGAAACTGTAATCTGACACCGCTTTACGGAAACGCGAACGTCATCAGCAGATTTCCTGCACCTGTGCTTCCGATCGAAAATCCTTTGTTTGCATGAAAATCCCAACAATGAAGTAATTTGTTTACACAGTCCAGTAAGATTTGTCACAGTGACACTGGATAGACTGTGAAATAGTCATTTACTGTGACTCTCTTTCTTGTTGGAAATCCCACGCTTCTCTTATAGCAGCGCGTCTCCCCGTTCGCTCTAGTTCATTAAGATCTATGTGGAGGAGGTGAAACTTTGTTTCTGGTCAGACTCTCCTCTGTGCTCTGTGGTGCTCAGCCCGGCTACATCCCCTCTAAAAGAGACAAATGTTTATGTTCTGAAACTGAACGTAATGAATCGAGTTGCTAATAAAATCCTCGTAATGTGATCACAGGTTTGGCTTTACGTGGCTGCTGCTCAGTGAGGTGATGACGGGCTGAGCAGCAAACTGCACATTATATTTAAACCATGTAGTGTGATTACTTTGTACTAGGGTCTTGCTACATTACAGATGTGTCTGTACTCTGTATTTGATGGAGTATTTGTTCCTGTGCAGCTGGATACTCTGGAGTACATCCACGAGCACGAGTACGTGCACGCTGATGTGAAGGCGTCTAACCTCATGTTGAGTCACAGCGACCCCAACCAGGTCAGTTGGAGTTCCAGCGTGCTGACTGAAACTGTGACAGTTTACAAAGTGCCGCTGTGACCCGTGCATCGGCAGGAGGAGGAGCCTGGTTTTGGTCGGAACACACTCGCACCGCTTCATTAGATTCAATTAGGCTTTTGTGACGGGGGGAGGTGAAGCCAGAGTGTTCAGACGGGGGAGATTAGATGGCAGGAGCACAGAGCTGCAAATAAGGTGGGGGCAGGGGCAAATATTTAATTTGGAGATTAATAATGTATCATCGGTGGTGTTATTAAGGAGCTTTTTATAAATGACAATTTAGAAATCAGCCCCTCAGGATTTTAATATTGGCTCTGGTTGTTTTTCCTGCTCTTCCTCGGAGGTGGTGAATGTAGGTTTGCTTTTATTGCTCTACATTTCTTTATTAAAGCCACAGAGAATATAAGCACAATGCAAACTGAGGAATAATAAAGTGCTATGGAGCTGGAATTAGAATTGAAATCGTGTGTTCTCCTGTTTGTGTACAGTCAGCGAACACTGCTAAAACATGGAGTAGTACTGTGTGTATGTGTGTGCATGCCTGAATCTTTGTGTTTGTCAACTGTAGGTTTACTTGGTAGATTATGGACTGGCCTATAGGTACGCACCTGAAGGTCTGCCCAAGGAGTACAAGGAAGACCCCAAGAAATGTCACGATGGTACCATCGAGTTCACAAGCATCGACTGCCACAGAGGAGCATGTAGGTGCAAACGCACACGAGTAGTCATGACGCCCAACATGGTGTACAAAACCAGAGTGGTAATCTGAAAGAGTCAGCAGACTCTGATGTTTTTAACCATGAACAGGAAAATCAGTGTGAACGGACTTCAAACCATTTTAGTGAGGACGGTTTGGAACAGCTGGGCTGTTTCCTCCCCATTTAAACTGGGATTCAGTACACACCATAGAGTGTAGAGTGTGACACGGCCCCACGTTCGCCCAGAGACCGAAACAGTACCCATGTTTGTTTTGCTGTGCAGTCAGAGCACTTTAACACGGCAGTGTGCTGGACTGACTTACCTTTGGGGCCGCAGTCGTAGTACTGAGTGTGTTCAGCCACAGCGTTGTTGCTCCAGCTGAAGTTTGCCAAAGAACAACACTGATACTGATTGGTGTTCCTCATCTCGTACAACGTGGAAATAACCTGGATGCTATTATGTACATAAGTGTCTGATATTGCTAATGTTGCTACGTGCGCCATGTTTGCTAACAGCCGCGTCCAGGCGCAGCGACCTGGAGATCCTGTCCTACTGCATGGTTCAGTGGCTGTGTGGCCGGCTGCCCTGGGAGGACAAGTTGCAAGACCCGCTGTACGTCAGAGACGCCAAGATCCGGTATGTGAAACTCAGCACCCAGCCTGGGTGCTCCAGTCAGCAACACTTTGCCCTTTATACAATTCTACGTTTTATTTTTTACATTTTTGTTTTGTGTTGTACAGTTCACACTGATTGATGTGTATTACAGAAAGTTGTGTAACGTTTTCACCTCCAGGAGTCAAGAAAACATAAGCGAGTTCATGGCCAAGTGTTTCTCCTCTCAAGACAAACCAGGTGAGACAGACTCACAGCGGCGGCTCTGTGGCTGCGATGGACCAGCGCTGAGCTGGTCACACTGACGTGCCTCACCGTATTATTCATATACTGTACACTTGTACACTTGTCACATCATGAATACTAATGTTTTCATCTGGTTGTGAAAACCACAATGCCCTGCATAATCCCACAGTCTGAAACCGTGTGACCTCAAATCATATCAAGTTCATGATTAGTCGAACATTTTACCTTTCCATTATTTTAAGTGTTTAAGGAGTTGAAGTTGCCTTGGAGTTGTTGTCAGCTATGATCAGTACTGTTAGTGTTCTTTGATAAGGTTTGTGTGTTACAGCAGCATCATCAGTAAAGTGTGAGTTGATTCATTTCGTCCGTTCCTGGCTGCTCTCATGTGTTTCTAACATGATTCAATTCAATTTTATTTATATAGCGCCAAATCACAACATAAGTCGCCTCAAGGCGCTTCATAGATGCAGAGAAAAACCCAACAATCATATGACCCCCTATGAGCAGCACTTTGGCGACAGTGGGAAGGAAAAACTCCCTTTTAACAGGAAGAAACCTCCGGCAGAACCAGGCTCAGGGAGGGGCGGGGCCATCTGCTGTGATTGGTTGGGGTGAGAGAAGGAAGACAGGATAAAGACATGCTGTGGAAGAGAGACAGAGGTTAATAACAGATATGATTCAATGCAGAGAGGTCTGTTAACACATAGTGAGTGAGAAAGGTGACTGGAAAGGAAAAACTCAATGCATCATGGGAATCCCCCGGCAGCCTACGTCTATTGCAGCATAACTAAGGGAGGATTCAGGGTCACCTGGTCCAGCCCTAACTATATGCTTTAGCAAAAAGGAAAGTTTGAAGCCTAATCTTAAAAGTAGAGATAGTGTCTGTCTCCTGAATCCAAACTGGAAGCTGGTTCCACAGAAGAGGGGCCTGAAAACTGAAGGCTCTGCCTCCCATTCTACTTTTAAATACTCTAGGAACAACAAGTAGGCCTGCAGAGCGAGAGCGAAGTGCTCTAATAGGGTGATATGGTACTACAAGGTCATTAAGATAAGATGGGGCCTGATTATTTAAGACCTTGTATGTGAGGAGCAGGATTTTGAATTCTGGATTTAACAGGAAGCCAAAACAGGAGAAATCTGCTCTCTCTTTCTAGTCCCTGTCAGGACTCTTGCTGCAGCATTTTGGATCAGCTGAAGGCTTTTCAGGGAGTTTTTTGGACTCCTGATAATAATGAATTACAGTACGTCCAGCCTGGAAGTAATAAATGCATGAACTAGCTTTTAGCTCACATGTCTGAGAACAGAATCACCAATTACCAGAGTTTGACCCCCGGCGGGTGTGTCGCCGAGTGGGGAAAAACGGTTAGACACATGAACGGGTTGGTGGTGTACCTGGGGCTTCTGTTTAGGACTATGCTTCCTCCTCACCGTGACCCAGCCGCCCTCTTTCCCCAGCTGCTTGGGGTCTGCCGGGGAACAGCTAGCGGGGCCTACGCTATCTTCGGCTGCACCAGCTACAGGGGCCTGGCTAGCTACGGGTGAATGAAGGGTGCGAAGCCGAGTCTCCAATTCAGTAATCCTGGCCTCCAGAGCTGCAAATATGCTACATTTGTTACAGATATCATTACTGCTAAAGGAGGCCGAGGAGTAACTAAACATCTGACACAATGAGCAAGAAAGTGCAGGAGGGACAGGTGAAGTAGCCATGGTGCTAATGAGTCGGCTACGAGCTAAGCTAAGCTAGCGAGACAGTACAGAGACAGTGAGTGAATACTTTGGCTATAAATTAGGTAGTGAGTACACAGAAAGTGTGCTTCGGATGAAGCACGTGAAGATTATACTATGAAAGAAGAATGTATTTAAAAGTTGTTAATTAAATTGCTAAGCAAATAAGCTACTCAGAAACACCACTGTGTTTGAGCAGGAACAGGAAGTGATACTCTACCGCAGAGCGAGCGAACACCAAGTGACAGCGCCACTTGGTGTTCTGCCTTTGAGCAGTGACCACCTGACCTCTCACTGGGATAGAAGTACAGGCCACAAGCTGCGGCAGTAAACGGCAACATTTTTGCCCGACTGTGCTAAAAGTTGCCTTTTAATGTTGGTGCTTTGACCGGAAGGCAGTGTGTCGGTTCAGAGGAGACGTCGCACCTCCGTCCTTCTGCTGTGCTGAGCACGAGCAAACACGTTGACATCTGAATGCAACACACTATGGTGACAACAGTGTGGGGGGGGGAAGCTTGTGTTTAAGTTATGACTTTGTTTATGAAGTGTTTGATGAAAAGAACATGGATGACCTGATGGTCTCGAACGAGCAAGGTGTGAGAGTTCTGATGAACTGGCTTCTCCTTGTGTTGCAGATGAGATACAGCGGTTCATGGAGGAGGTGAAGTCTCTGGGCTACACAGCCAAACCACCCTACGACAAGCTGCGCTCTATCCTGCAGGCTGGACTGAAGACCATCGGTCCTAAAGAGGACGGCAAGCTGGAGTTCACCTCTGCCAGTGGAGCAGCGGCGCCTCCCACCAAGGTCAGCGCTCCGACTTGTTTCTAGAGGGAAGCGAGAAAAGGCAGTATTTGAGCTCGAGCCTGTGGGGGTGTACAACTCTGACTTACCGTCGAATTATTTTCCTCATTTAGTCGACTAAGAAATGAAGAACTGTCGCTTCATCATAATTATTTCTAACTTTGTTTGGTGATGACAGGAGCAACTGTCCCATGGTTTCAGACATCATTGTGTCCAGTTCACATCTATGAACTGTATAATATGTAGTTGTTGTGCATCCTCTGCATTAACTCATCCACCAGTTCACTTTGTTCTCGGTTAGTGTCCATCCTCCAGCTGTCCTTATGGTCGAAGGGTTAGTGTGTAGGCTCCTATAGATGACACATTTGATGTCCACTCCAGGGACTGCTCACAGTCCCCTCCCCCAACACCTCGGGGTCGCCTGTCTCTTCAGATTGTTGTGGTCATAGGGGCGTGTCCAGAATGAAGCGATGCCACATGGTTTGATGAAATGCCAAGTCTGGTATTATGGCCGATGCCACTCGGGCTCCGTGGTGCTGGGTAGTGATCACAAGGCCTGCTAGAGGATGTCGAGTCTTGATTGGTTTGTCAGAGACATTCACACCAGTAACCTTGTGGACGGCATCGTGTTCCTCCTCGCACAAAGAAACAGATGCTGTTCCTGCTGATGGGTTAGGGACCCCCCAGGGGGGTTATGGCTGTGCTGGGCGACACGGCAGACCTGGCCGTGGCTGGACTGGCTGTGAAACCTGGTATCTCCTCACGCTAGTGCTTTGGGAGTTGTCTCGTTGTTGCCCCTCTAGTGCACCTGGTGTTAATTTCATTAACACCAACGCAGCTGAACTGGAGTCATTA
>NW_024582521.1:195836-206336 GCF_018398535.1 Haplochromis burtoni | reverse complement strand
GGAGAGGGAGAGAAGGAGAGAGAGACAGGGGGGGGAGAGGGAGAGCAGGAGAGAGAGACAGGGGGGGCAGAGGGAGAGAAGAGAGAAAGAGGGAGACGGGGAGGGGGGAATGAGAGAGAGACAGGGGGGGGATGAGAGGGAGACCAGGGGTAGGGGGGGGAGAGGGGGAGGGAGAGGACAGGAGGGAGAGAGAGGGAGAGAGAGGGAGAGAGCGAGAGAGAGAGAGAGAGAGAGACGGAGCAAAAGAGAGTGAGAGAGTGAGAGAGAGAGGGAGAGGGAGAGAGAGAGAGAGGGGGAGAGAGAGGGAGAGGGGAGGGGAGAGAGATGGGGGAGAGAGGGAGAGAGGGGGGGGGATGACGGGTAGAATGGGGAGGGGGGTAGAGAGAACAGTGGGAGGGGGGATGAGAGAGAGAAGAGAGAGAGAGACAGTGGGCCCCCCGTCACTCCCCCACATGCTCTCTGTGCATATGGAAGCTGCCACTGGGGACGTGGTGTTGCCAGCCGAAGGGTTACTGGGCCCTGGTGCTTGTTATTGTATGTAATTATCCCGCCAATCTGTTCACCTCAGTGGGTGCCGCATGGTGATCATGAGGTAGCAATTGTCAAAATGGAGGCAAAAATGGAAAGGGGGGCAGTGGGCGGAGTCTCGTTACACAGGCCCAGAAAGGACGGCGACGGATGGAGGAGCTGATTGCCTGTGATAAGCGCATCGCTCTCTCTGGGGGCACCTGTGCTTCCTGAGGACGTACCGTGTTTGCTTTGACAGACATAATAAGTTTATGAACTCTTCAGCAGCCGTCGTGTTTGTGGAAGCTCTACAAAGTACATTTCACCTTGAATGAACCCAGGTCGGTCCATGTTGTAGTCGATGCAGAGTGTCACAGCCCTACATCAGGAGAGTAATGGCGACAGTCGGATTCTAGTGCATGACATGTTTCCTGTGGGGAGTCTCTGGGATTTCCTCATACCTGTGATAGAACTTCACGTAGCAGTTTTCCAGCACTGAGAGTTTGAGTGCTGAGGAGAGTCTATAATGAGGAGCTCAGGGTCAGTGAGACGCACATAATCATCAGTGCACGCCTGGATCGACTGTTTGCATCCATCATAAAGCTGCAAGGATGTTGTGGCTGCTGTTGGCTGTGACTGCGAGCTGCTGGCTTCTTCGGTTTGTGTCATTTACGTGTGTGCGTCTGTTAGCAAAGGCTAGATGGGCTTGCACATTGTAGGCTTGTTAAACACATCAGATTATGTCTGGATGAACTACAGTGTTTCTTCTTGCCTGCCCCCCCCCCACAGCGGATGCCCCTCCCTGAGCCAGGGGCCAGGTTTCTTCCTGTTCAGTTTTCCTTCCCACTGTCACTGTGTGGTTGTAGCATCTTTACCTTACAGAATAACTTAGTGTGAGGCGATGGTGGTGATTTGGCACTATATTAATTCAGTAAAAGTAGAATTAAATCTCAATTTATGGCATGAGGCAGTTTGACAGTAATTATCTATGTGGGAATTTATTCACATTTGTTCTTGATTTAACATATTCTGTAGAAACAAACTGTACAGGACCCACAGTGGACTCCCAGGTTTAAAGTAATGTCTTTTAGTCAACATCAGCACACCGACTGGTGCTTCTCTTCATATTTTTCGTGTGTCTCTCTCTGTAGAAGACGACCAAAAGAAAGTTGGCAGCCGATAGAGCGGAGGAGAGCGAGGTGGATTTGAGTCCCGTCAAGAAAAAGAGAGTCACAAAGAAGAACGGTTGGTTTCCTCTTCAGAGTGCACCAGTTTTTGTCAGTGTATCTCTAAATAGAGTAACTGAAGCAGAGGCTATGAATGAAAACTACATGACAACATTTGGGTTAAACGATTGACAGCCTGCTGAATTTAACTTTGCAGACAGACCAAAGAAAAGTCCCCAAAAGACTCTGAAATCCAGGAAGGTGCCCAGCAGTGACCCCAAATCCAGACTTGTGGAAATGGGAACCCAGACATCACCCGGACTTGCCCAAAAATCCAGAGGCAGACCCAAGAAAACGAGCACCTGAACATCCACCTCACTCCTCCTCTCAGGCTTTTATGTTGGATTTACTTTGGGCTGGTACACTGTTACACTGTGCTAATAGATGCTGATGTTTGATTGCATTGTAACAATAAAGAGATAACGACATTGATCAGTTGTTCTTATTAAAACTTCTGGGCCAAAGTGTGAAGAAGCTCAAACTTCAGTTGTCCTGTTGCTTTTTTATGGCACGTTTGAGGAACTCAGTGGCACATGAATTAAGAACGAGTCCATAGATGGCGCTGTCTTTAAACTGGGGGTAAAGAAATGGTTTCCCACTTGTCTGCAGATGCTGAACAATAATCGGATTGCTGTATCAGAGAACAACTTGGGGTTGGTATCTGTCCCAAGGATACTTGGAGACTGGATCGAACCTCCCACCTTCTGATTAGAGGATGACCTGCTCTACCTCCTGAGCAGTGATGGGAACAACGGGGTTAGAAGTAACGGCGTTACTTTTTTCAGTAATGAGTAATCTAATTACTATTTCTATCGTTACAACGCCGTTACCGTTACTAACAAGAAAATGCAGTCGCGTTACTATTTTCAACAAACAGACGGCTGAAGCTGTGTTCAGCTTAGCTCTTATATCAGCTTGCAGGAAGTAGCTGTAAGTAATCTGGACGCTACAGCTTTAAGCAGCTGCGCGCTCCCGCGGACAGCGATCACTTTCTGGCTGACATCACTTTTTGGCACAACACCTGGAGCTAAGGGGGCAAAAAATCGCATGAGTGCTGCTGTTTGACTGAGGAAGAACAAAGTAGTCGTGGTCAGCCAATCACATGACCACTTACAGACAAAGCAACAAGGTGACTCGACAGCGCAGCGAGCTCTCTGCTTATGAGTCAAAAAATTAAAAAACAAACCAAAAACAGCCTGTTGGTAGAAAAATGCACCATGTCGACCAATCAAAAAATTATATGGCAACATGACATTTGGTTGTTTAGGAAGAGGAGGAGTGATGAAAGAGAGAGCGAGTTTTGAGATGTGAGAGATTTGTGACGTTTAGCGTGTTTGGAGTGTGTAGTTAATGTGTTGTCTTGTGTAGTTAGTGTGTAGTGTTGTGGATAGTTTTGTGTTTGTGTCAGAACAATGAGGCGACTGCTGTCTCCAGGTAGAAACAGCAGTGACACACCTGCTGCTGTCAGACCTGCAGGTATCAGGCTGTGATGTTTCCTTTATAGTGGACAGAAATATTTGGCACAAATAATTTGTGGCATCTTATTGAAGAACAGCTGATTGTTCTGTAAACAGTTTGACATGGTTATTAGAAAACGGGTAAATTACTGCAAATCACTTTGTTGTTTGCAAAACCTGTGCATATGATTTTAAAATGGACAGTTTAGTTTTTGCATTTAAAGTTATGAAAAATGATTCAATAAACATGTTTGTGGCTGTTACAGTAAAAAATATCACTTTCTACTCTGATTTTATGTTTTTTATCTGATTTTAGATCAGTTGTGTTAATACTGTAGTCAAAATGAAAAGATAACTGTAAATTCAGACACGTGAGGTTGTGCTGAAAACAATGAGACCAAACAAGGCAAATAAATAGTTTGTAAAGGTGAAATGTAGAGGAAACACCAAAAGTAGTTAAAATGGCCAATTATACCCTGGAGGGTTAAACTTTTTTTTTTAAAGTAATGCAATAGTTACTTTCAAGTAATTAATTGCTTTTAGAATCTTGTAACTCAGTTACTTTTTTGAAGAAGTAACTATAATTAATTACTTTTTCAAAGTAACTTGCCCAACACTGCTCCTGAGCTACTACTACCCAACTGCTGCTGTTCTTAACACCGTTTAACATTTCACAATAAACAGCAGTTTGGGTCTATAATGCTGTCCTGATCTCGTTATAGCACCTAAAGAAGACACAGGTGCAGGAAGGTAGGGCCACTGGGATCTCTGAGTCGGTTAGTCATTTTATTCATTTATTTATTTATAAAGCACATTTAAAAACAGCAAAGAGTCGACCAAAGTGCTGTACAACGTAATAATGAAACAATAACATCATCGAACAGGTAAGAAAATTCAAATACAACTTGGTAACTCTCATACAGTGTAGAAAGCCAAAGAGAAAAAATGTGTTTTAAGATGGGATTTAAAGAGTGACAGGTGGGGCCTTTCTAATGTGCAGAGGTAGATTGTTAAAGCTGCAAAAGGTCAGACAAATAGTCCGGTGCTGGGCCATTTAGCGCTTTATAAGTCAAAAGTAAGATTTTACATTTAATTCTAAAATGCACTGAAAGCTAATGAAGAGAATCAAGCACCGGGGTAACATGTTGGTGTCTCTTCACATGAGTCAAAAGGCAGGCTGCAGCATTTTGTACAAGTTAGAGCCGTGCCAGACCGGACTGACACCGACGTATAGCAAATTACAGTAGTCCACCCGAGAAAGGGCGAACGCATGGATTGCTCGCTCCAGGTTTTTACAGGATAAAAATGACCTCACCTTGGATAGGAGCCTTAATTTTAAAAAGGACCGCTGAACAACTGAATTAATTAGTTTCTCAAATGCAAGTTTGTATCCAAGAAAACCCCCAGGTTTTTTTATTTTAACAACAAATGCTAAGTTACATAAATCTAAATCTGGGGCATTAAAGTTACAGCTTGGTCTAAAACTAATTACTGCAGTTTTGTCTCATGAAAGGTAAGAACATTTGAGACCATCCAGGTTTTAACTTCGTCAAGGCATTTGAATAAAGATTCCATGGAAGTGGAGGTGTTTCTATTAAGCCGCAGATAAATCTGGGTGTCGTCGGCGTAAGCGTGAAAGCAGCTGTTATGCTTCCTAAAGATTATGTCTAGGGGTAGCATATAGATTGAAAAGAGAATTGGGCCTAATACGGAACCCTGCGGGACACCTCAAGTAAATGGAGCTGTGGAGGAAGTGAAATCACCAAGGCTCACGGAAAAAGTCCTCTCGGAGAGGTACGACCGAAACCATACAGTCGCGAGATCAGAATACTGTGGTCAACAGTATCAAAGGCTGCAGTTCAGTCTAGAAGCAGGAGCACAGCTGAGCCACCTGAATCGGTGATTAACAAAATGTCATTAAGAATTTTTAGGAGGGCAGTTTCTGTGTTGTGGTGGGTTTTGAAACCTGACCAGAATTTCTGAAAGATATTATGATTATTTAGGATTGTAGCTGCTCAAATAAAATCCTCTCCAAAACCTTTGACAGAAACGGAAACTTGGAAATATGTCTGAAATTAGCAAAAACAGAGGAGTCAAGGTTCGATTTTTTAAATACTGGCTGCACTACAGCGTGCTTAAATCCAGTTGGTACCACTCCACAGCTGAGACTACTATTAAAATAGTTCAAATGTTTAATCTTTTTAAAAATGTGTTGGGACTCCATCTGTGGGGCAGGATGATGTCTTTATACTGTTACAAAGATCTCCCACTTGGTTAAAACACACAGGCTCAAACTGGTTAAAAGCAGTAGAACAGGTATATGTTAGTGAGGCATCGTACAGAGATAGGGTCGACACAGATCGAAGCATTTCTATCTTATTAATAGAAAACTGCAAGACTCTATGGCAAGTTTCAGCAGAGCTATACATATGAGAGGCAGGGGAGGTATTCGACCCGAATCAATAACTGAGAAGAGAGTTTGGGGATTATTAGAGTTGCTTGCGAGAAACCTAGATTTTTCAGCTTTTACAATGTCCTGATATCTCGATAGACTCTCTCAGCAGCAGAAAGGAAACTTGTAGCTTGTCTTTTTTCCATTTTCGTTCAGCCTTCCTGCACTGTCGTCTAGCTGATCGGGTCGTCTCGTTTGTCCTCGGGTCTGATTGAGTTGTCAGCCTTGCATTTACTAGAAAAGTTTGATTCGATCTGCTCGGTGCCATCAACAAGGGAAGAACCCGACCATTTTTTAAAGGCAGTGGAGAACTGTTCTATAGTCAGTGGTTTAAAAACACGATAACGGCGTGTTGGGATTGTTGGTTTAAAATGGCAGTGAGATAAAAGTATGTTAAACACTACTGGACAATTATCAGAGAAAATCGCATTCGATATTTCCAAATTAGAAATTGGTAATCCAGAAGACAACACGAGGTCCAACGTGTGGCCCTGTACATGTGTTGGATCCAATACATGCTGGGTGAAGCTAAAAGGGTCTATCACATTTAAAAAGTCTTTAGCCAGCAGGTTGGAGGAGCAGCACACATGGATATTAAAATCCCCTACAATTAAGATTTGATCATAACTTGGGATGAGTCCTGCTAAGAAACTAGAAAAATCACAGATAAAATCTTTATTATATTTTGGGGGTCTGTATATTACTCCAACGAGAGATGGGAGTGGGTTCCCCAATTCAAAAAGTAGAATCTCGAAGCTTGAATAGAAGTCAGTTGATAGTTGTTTATATGTAAGCTTCTTCTTAAAGACAGCCGCAACTCCACCCCCCCGTCTGCCCGTCCTCGGCAAGTTTAAATAATCACAGTCGGTTCAGTAAATTGAGCTCACCAGCTCTCAGCCAAGTTTCCATTAGGAGCATAAGGTCCAACTTTTGTTAGCTACGAGCGAACGTTAGCAAGGCTAATCCTTAATGAGGTCGAGGAGCGTCCACAGGTTCTGGAAGTTTACTCCTCTCCGATGATGGCGAGGAAGCTGCAGGCATGGGTTTATTGTAGCAATCCCAGCGACAGGAATCAGACAGGCGTAAGCCATGGTCGGAGGGGTCCAGTGTTTGACGCAGTCAGATCTGGCCACATCGCAGCATTGATCATTACCGGGACGTAAGAAGGCAAGCGCCTTTCCATTAAAGCAGTTTAACAAAGTTCATTCATTCAGCACTCACGAATATTAACACGTGCACTGGAGTTTGAAGCTCAGGCCACGTCCACACTAATACGTTTTCCTTTGAAAACACATCTTTTTCTCTCCGTTTCGGCCTCCGTCCACACTGAGACGGCGTTTTGGGTCAAGGAAAACTGAGCTTTTTGAAAACACTCTCCAAAGTAGATAAATTTGAAAACGCCGTTTTCACGTTGCAGTTTGGACTGCAAAAACAGAGGCTTTCGAAAACGACGAGGCATTTTAGTCATGTGATGCAGTCATGTGACCAATTCAACTAGGATGACGGCATTGTGCAACAGTTGTTTAGTTTGCTGTCAGTTTTGACAGCCCTATTAATACCAGTTTGTACATGCTCCAGATAAAACTGGCTGCTTTTCCTCCACATTTTGCTGTGAAGAGCCAGAAAGTAAATAAATGGCAGACGGAAAAAACGCAGCTTGCTTACATCTTACTTTTCATGCGTGCGCAGTACAGGAATGTAGCGTTTTCAGTGTGGATGAAAAGGTCTGAAAACTACAGTGTGGATGCGGAGCGTTTTAAGATGAAAACGCCGTTTTCAAATTTATCCGGATTAGTGTAGACGTAGCCTCAGTATCCTGTCCCGTGCCCTACCTGCTGAGGCCCCGCCTGCATGCAGGAGTTTGCAGGTTGCCTCACATTTGTTGTGACCATGCAGACTCATCACATGCTTCAATCACACTTTGAGTATTTGTCTGATGCCCAGGTTACCCCAGGCTTGGAGCGTAACGCTACCCAGTAGTATATAAGTAAATGATTTCTAGCTGTGTAATGCTACCCTACTGGGTAGCGTTACACAGCTAGAAATCATTTACTTATATACTACTGTATATAAGTAAATGATTTCTAGCTGTGTAATTAAAGTGTTATACACATTGATTATCAATAATATGAATATTTTTCTGTATAATGAGTACTTGAGTATATTTGAATAACAAAAGTACTACACAGGATTGTGTGCTAGCACGCTAAGCCCAGCGACACGTTTCTCTTTTAAAAACATGTTCATACTTTGCTTCTATAGTTTCAAGCAGCAGAAAGGTAAATGTCATATTTGACTTTCTGAATCCACTTGATGGCGTACGTACAGAAGCTCCACTGCTGGGCTCAGCGGCGCTAACGTACACGTTCACAGGTCCGTGGGAACGCCGTCCTTTCATGATTCCACATGGTCACATACCCGTCTGTCTCTGTGCTGCTGCTCAGAAATGTTTCACAATTATCAAACTTCCGTCAAGCAATCCAAATTTCATTTCCTTCAAAGTGAGTGTGCAGGAGAACATTTTACACATGAGAAGCTGCTGACAAGCTGTCCGTTTCCCCTACATCCATCCGTATCCTCAAGCTTATGGGCCATCCCAATAGGATCCACCCCCCACACAGCTCTCATTAACTCCCAGCAGGCTCCCCTCCCGTCCTTTCCCTTGGAGGAAGTCATCTCCTCTAATGTTAGTGTTGTGAGGGCCCTCAGGGGCCCCTGTGGAGGCCGGTGGCTTGCCATCGATCGTTACAGCCACTTCAGAAGTAAAAAGGCCCCCTACACGGCTCCAGCACAACCCCGCCCCCTCTTAGACATTGACCTTGTGGGTGCCACAGCCGTGGGCCCACATTAGGGGGCAGTAGTACATAATGATGGCAAATGGATGTAGGTAGGTGGGGGCAGAGTGACAAACGGTGGAGGGGGTAGCAGGGACAGCACTTAAACACAAGGCAGCAGAGAGGTGCACAATTTGATCCCGAGCGGTCGTGTTCTAGCATGGCTGTGTTATCCAGCGGCCAGCCCGGCAGGCAGCTGCTGCCCGCGTGTTTGCTGTGGTTGGCCTCCGATCGGCGAGCCGGCAGAGCGTGAAAGCCTCGCAGCAGTAGCCTAACCACTGCTCTCACGATATGGATGCTAACCCTCCCCAGGCTCACATGCCAATAACTCAATAACAGTTTCCCCAGTCTGTGGGTTTCCTGTGTTTGTGACAATTGTCAGTGTTTTGTGGGGTAGGGGGGGTGGGGGGTAGAGGATGGAGCGCATTCAAAGCAAGGTGGAAGGTACAGCCACAGATCACACGGTCTAAAGTTTGCATGCACAGCAAAAGTGGAAAGTTTCCATCATGATACGTAGAGACACGAGAAACCAGACAAAGTGTGCAGATTTCAGGCTGCTGTTAAAAAAGTGTGTATTTTCATTTATTTACACAACATTAGACAGAAACTGGACACACACAGTGATTACATCACAGTAGCAATCAGTACTAATTACAGTAGTACAGTACTCTGAAAACCTATTTGCCCTCTACCTGATTCACTTTTTGCATATTTGTCACACTTCAGTGTTTCAGATCATTAAATGTAATATTATACATTGATAACCTGAGTAATTACGTCATGCTATTTTTAAATGGTGCTTTTTTTATTAAGGAGAAAAGCTAGCTTATATTATTATTATTATTATTGTTATTATTATTATGCACAATTGGAGATAACAGTGGTGAACCTTCCCAGGAGTGGTCGGCCCATCAATGACTCATCACAGAGGTCACCAAACAACCAAGAACAATGGCTAATCAGAATCGCGTATATGCGCAAACACATACAAGGAATTTGGTTCTGGTAGATCAAGCACAGCAATGTAAATGTAATATGTAATATCCCTGCACTCAGTCAAGGTCAGTGCTGATGAAAGAGGCTGGGAAAATGGCATCCATGGGAGAGTTCAGAGGGGAAAGCAGTGGCAAAAACATCCTGCTGAACCCTAAGACCTTTGGGAAATGTGGACTGATGAGACAACAATGACATCTTTGTGGTGTGAAAGAACACTACATGGTGGTGTAGTGTGATGGTCTGGGGCTGCTCTACTCGTTCCCCTCACCCCCAACAGGTTGTGGCAGATGGAGAGCCTGGTTCTGCTGCAGCTTTCTTCCTGTTAAAGTGGAGTTTGTCTCCTGGTGCTGTCTGATTTGTTGATTGTCTCAGTGTCGGGGTTTCTTGATAATATTACAGGATCTTTATCCTATAATATAAAGGTGCTCAAGGTGACTGTTGTTGTGACCTTCAGCTATATAAGTAAAACTGAATTGATTTTTTCCTTAAGAAGACTCAACAAGTTGACACATATGACAGTTAAGAAAGCTCAGCAGTATGCTTAAGCCTGTTTAAGTGCTTACTGCATTTAAACACCAGAATACAAGTGCTATTCTTTCATTAGTCCTTCAGCACTCCTGACAACACCAGATAATTTGGTCATAATGTGTTATTTACACTCAGATAGTTCCAGGTGTTCATGGTTTCAAAAACGGTCTGTCAGATTTGGTCTTCCCAAAAGTGATTTGTGGGAAAAACTGAATGCAAATTGCCCGAGAGTCAGAATTACTAAAGCTTCAAGTTCTAGGAGGACTGTGTGCATCGGAGAGAGCGGAGGCGTCTGGAGGAAACGCTCCTGTGGAAACTTTGAGAGCTGCAGTGTGGATTTTCTCTGTCGTTCGATGAGGCTCATGAACATCTGCTGGGGTGTTTTGTGCAGCTCAGCAGTCATCAAACTAGTATTCCCCTTTTTCATTTTCTTGTTTGTTTGTGTGTGTGTGTGTGTGTGTGTGTGTGTGTGTGTGTGTGTGTGTGTGTGTGTGTGTGTG
>NW_024582521.1:192770-195816 GCF_018398535.1 Haplochromis burtoni | reverse complement strand
TGTGTGTGTGTGTGTGTGTGTGTGTGTGTGTGTGTGTGCGCACCTCTAGAAATCAACTCATGCCAGTGGCTTGTTTGTTCTTTGGTCAGTAATACAGAACTCCTCTCTCTGCTTGAAAGCAGTATTTCATCACTGTGTCTTACTTTTACCACTTTTTCCAAATGAAACTAGTAACAGTAGACACGTTCGATGTTTAAAGGTGCCTGCGATTGTCCCACACACAATCATCATCATCATCATAGAGACCAGACCCTTTATTGTGCTGGTTAAGAATTTTACATGTGCCACCTGATCAAAAATATAATGATCAGACCGTATAATTAGGACAATTAGATACTGGTGTAATTACAGGTTTATTAAAATCATTACATACACTGTATATGAAAGACACACATGAGCCTCCAGTGGCCATCTGGGGAACTGCACTTTTGCTCTGCTATGTTAGCAGAGTTGTTCGGGCCAGTGGACACAAACGGCAGTGATGTGGTCAACGCGATGACACACATCAGCATATTACGATGACTGTGCTGTAAGCGAGTGAGTTTGAGGGAGAAAGAAAGCGTCACACTGTTAAAAAGTAAATTTCACTGTGAACTAGTCACTAAATCACTCCATGTTCCAGGATATTAAAGAAAGAATTGATGCATTTTTAACATTCTGGTGCCTGTTAGGACACAGAATTAGATCTAAAAAGTAAAGAAGAAAGTCATTTTCTTTTCATTGTCTTTTAAAGCAGACCGTGTGGACTTTTTTGTCTTGCTGTTGTGAATAATCTGCTGTGTTAGTGGCCTCCTGTATCTCCTCTCAGCACTCCCCGGCTCTTCAATTGTCACAGCTTTGACAGCAAATCTGCATTTCACCCTCCACTCTCACCTGGGAAAGGGAAAAAAAAGGAGCACACCGATTCTATTTCACCTGCCTCTCCCCCCAAAGTGTACGATAAAAACTTTCCAACAGTTGCAATCATCCACACCTACCTCCCCCTTAAACTCCTGTATGAAAAGATGCGATAAAATTTCACTCTGTTTGTGCTGCAATTTAGCCCTCCCTCTCCCCCGTTTGTGTCAAAACAACAGAATCACCTCTCCCAAAAGACAAAAACACTGAAAAAAATATGCACGCAGGTTCCAGGTGTGGGGAGAGTGTGTGGGTGAAGTTACGGTACATTTGCCATTCTAGTTGTGTGTAAATATTAGAAAGCAGCGGGTTCCTGGCGTGAGGAGAAGCCAGGCAAAGCGGCGGCACTAAGACAGGCATCCTTATCGGTATTGTGTTCAGACTCCGGCGTGCTCCTGCTGTTTGTAATCTGCAGCTGCCGCTGTGAGCAAAACTGGACAGGCATTTATTGTCCCAGCAGGAGGACGCTTGACAAGAGAATGTTAAACACTCCGCTACCTGCAATTTTCAAAAAGCGATAGCAGACATGATAAAATGTACACACACATTTAATTTCATCTTTTCTTTTTCGGGGGAGGGAGGAGAAGCAGCAGCACAGAGGAACCGAGACTCGGGGAAAGGAGAGAGGAGTTTCTGTGAGCTCTCACTGTTGCAGCAGTATACGCGAACTGTGGACCAAATGTGGCTTTCATTTGATTTCTGGCTGATGGTGGCGTCCTCCACCGCACACATGCACACAGTCACATGTGTAGGTGACACACAGGACTGTGGAAAGTCTTGTTTGGGTAAAAAGCAAGCTTAGCAGTAGGCTTTGGTAGTAAAACAAGCTGATGGTTGAACTTACCCTTCTTCACAGCTGGCTTACCAAGAAGCATATGCAAGGTGCTTGGCAACCCACCTCCACCACAGCTTCTTATTTTGTGTTCACCTGTTCTCTTTGATACCTGTTCTGTGGTCCCTGCTGTGTGCTTTCATATCTATGCATGAACGGAATGGGAGGTCTGGTTTCAGGGACTTCTAAAAGGGACCTCTTAAGACTTGCTATAGATGTCTATCTATGTGTACATATACATATTTACACACATTTATTTATTTATAAGGAACCCACAATAGTGGTTGCTAATCTCACTGGCGCCCAAGCCATCAAGTATAACCTAATAAAACATTACACAATAAAGATGATTGTAATAAAGACGCAAAATATCCACATAATTGTCTCTTACATCCACAATAAGGTTTTACACTTGTAAAAACATACACATGCAAATGTCACTAGGTATACATATACACTCAAAAGTCATCACCTAGCATGCATGTCTTTAGACTGAAAGACTTGCCAATCCATGGATGTACTTTTGTGGATGAGGCCTCCTTTGACTTGTTCCAGTGCATCCTGCATTTGCTTTATTAGATTCAAATTTAATTAGGAACATGTTCTCTAGAAGAACTTTCTCCTCCGTGCTGACTTGATCTCACCCTGTTACTGTGTGACAGACCTCAACAGCACGGTCCTGTCCCATCCTCTGATCATTTTTGACAGCATGGTAAAATCATACTGGCAGCAGAGATGTTTCCTTTCCTGATTTGGCTGTGTGAGCAATGGCTCTTAAATTGGGTCACAGCGGCTAATGGATCCCATGCCGGGAGTGCCATTAAGAAGAAATAAACCTATGTGGACATATTTATTAAGCAATTTGCACCTCGTGCCATCTATTAGAGGGCTAATAAGGGAAGCTGTCTGACTGCCCTGCCTCAGCTTTAAGTGAATATCAAAATGTACGATTACAGTGCAATCAAATCAGAGGTATAATTATGATGTTTAGATTCACACAAGGGTTGGGGATCTTTAACGGCATTTTCATAACTCTAAAAGGGAGAGTTATTAAACTACATTGTAGTAGTTAATGCAACTATTTCTTGTGTTAAACATGTTTCTGCTTGTTATTACTGCCACTACAGCTGGAGGAAGGTGGTGGTGCACCATCAAACAAACAAGCAACAAAGAGAGAAAAACAATGTGCAGGTCACAGTAACGACACTAACTGACACTAGCCTGTGATATTTGTACACTAGCCTGTGATATTTGTACACTAGCCTGTGATATTTGTACACTAGCCTGTGATATTTGTACACTAGCCTGTGATATTTG
>NW_024582521.1:175001-176820 GCF_018398535.1 Haplochromis burtoni | reverse complement strand
TCTGACACATTACACTCACAGACATACTGTGTGTCACTGTCTGTGGTCAGTCCAGAGGGAGCGTGTTTTGTTACCCTGGATGTCTGGAAGTGGGGATGGGTGTGGCTGGTAAACAGGCCCCAGGCACTGCTCTCTCTGACCAGGGCTAGGCTCTGGTAGCTGGGAGGAGGACTGCATTAGATGAGATAAAGGAGCTTGTCAGTGGTCTGTGGGGAGGCCATGCTCATTCAATGAACACTGAGGGCCGGTGGGGAGCCCCAGGCAATGTCCCACGCTGAGGCCAGAGAACAACGTTGTGGTGTAACTCTCTGGGTTCAGCAACATCAGAGTTGCGGTCAGTTGTGGAACAGATCCAGACTTTCTTTTAGTACTGAGGTTGGGCCTGGCACGTTTTTGATATGGTTTTAAACAGGAAGGTAATCCAAGTAAAATTTATTTTTCTACTTAGTTCTTGTTAGTCGCAGTGAACAAAATGAACATTGTGACATTTGGTCATTTGTTGTCCTCTACTGAAGAGAATAGTGACTGTGATCAGCTTGGATTCAGTGGGTTTGCTGATGCCCACGTTTCCAAACTGGAACAAAGGTCTCACAGCCAAGAAGAAAATCAGGAGCAGCTGGGCGGGATCCATATTTTGGATTGAAAAATCAATGAAATTAACGGTTAGGCTTGTTTGGTGGCACACTGTAGAGCTGTATGCAGCTTCACACATGGTGCTCTCGCCCTGACTTTTATTTTGCTAAAATTGAGCGCCGATGCTTCTTTATCATTAAACATGTTCCACGTGTGGTGTGAATTTGAACTAATACAATATTAGAATTTCACCACTGAAAACTGAAGCACAACTTGTTGGATGGATTCTATCAGAGCTATTTGCCAGATAAATCCATCATGGTCTGGGCTAAACTATGGGCAGTGCTTATGAAATAATTACTGGACATCAGTGTGAACCGTCCATAGAACTCCTCCTGTAACAAAATCAGCAGTGTGTGGGTAAGAGGTGGTGGTGCTTGGGTCAACTGTGAGCATGCAGGGAAAATAAAATAGACGGCAATCATAAAGATCGAACACACCACTGAAACTCTGGAGAAAAGGCAGCAGTGTTAACTGTGCACTGAACCACTGTTGGTGTGTTGACCTGGAGAGGCTGACAGACCCAGATGTTTCATCAGTAAAGAGCAGAGTCACCACCAGCTACTTGTTTCTGTGCTTGTTCCTCAATTATGAAAATGATAGTTTTTATTTACATTTGGAACAGAGTGAGAGGAAAGCTCGAAGCCAGACGTCACTCCCAGGGGAACATATTAAACATCGCATTATGATCTTTCTTTTCAGAAACAGATCTAATAACTGGTCTCAATTATATTTGATTCATATTGTGTCATATTCTACTCGTGAGAGCATAACCCAGCATTAAAATGTGTTATCTTAAGAAGACATCAGAGTGAATCTCGCCTTATTTCTTAAATCACTGCATATTTCACATTTGCATGGTGGGCTGTGAGATAAACAACAGCTAACAGAGAGGAAAGTTTGAAATCTCTGCATGAAACTGTTACAGCAGCTCTCTGTGCTTGCTCTGTGCCCTTGATGCCTGCGCCTGCTTCATCCCACTTTCCATTTAAACTGGTAGCTACACACTCTGATGCCACTGATAGGCAGTAATTAAATGAGCGAGGCTGGTTCTTTGCCCTGTAAACCAGCTCTCCTGGGCCCGATACTACATGGAAATTCAGCTCTGAGGATCCACTTTCAGATGTCTGCCTGGAAAACACGCCTGCTCCCTGTGTGCGTGTGAGTGTGTGTGTGTGAGTGTGTG
>NW_024582521.1:171720-174485 GCF_018398535.1 Haplochromis burtoni | reverse complement strand
CACACACACACACACACACACACACACACACACACACACACACACATCTGGGCATTTATGGCAGTTTGTTTGACATTCAGAAATACTCAAACTAAATCATTTCACATTATTTCAGTTGACATATTAAAGGTAGGAATTTGGAAATGGATGTTTCCAGTGTTCAATTTTCTAGCACTCCGAAAAACTCCTATAATCCTCTAAATTATTCAGTGGTTCTCTTAGTCAGGATATGGTTGACCTAGTTTTGCAAAGTTCAATATCTTCCAAAGTTTGAAACCTGCCATCAACCTTCACCATCTTTCTTCCATAGTGTAGCGAGGGATGACAAACCCAAGGAAACACCTCACAGTTCAGATCCTACCTCATGTGGTTTTATGTGTGTGTGTACATGTGTTTTTGGGGTGGTTAGTACAAAGGTGAATCATTTCTATCCTGATCCAGAAGTTTCCCACTCGTGACACAAAAGGACTCACTGAGTGGTTTCAGGACCATCGTTTGAGCAGCAGAATTGTTCGTTTCCTGTTTTTCTGCAGGGACCTGTGCAAAACAGCAGCTGATCAGGTGATGTCATGGTGTCCACGCCTTTTCATATCCACGTTCCTGTAATGTTTCTATTTCCATTCTGTTCTCATTCCTGTGGTGTGGTGTGTAAAGTGGTTTTATTAAAGCTGCCTTTGTAGCCAAGTGTGCACCACTGTTTAACAGTTGTTTAAATATTTACATATAAGTATTGAATCACAAGACCCTTTGTTGTCTTAAAGACCTCACAGTGTCATACCACCCCACTTCACATCATACCACTCTAACAGAGCACTTTGCTTGTTGTTCCTTTAAAAGTAGAATGGGAGGCAGAGCCTTCAGCTTTCAAGCTCTTTTCTGTGGACCCAGCTCCCAGTTTGGATTCAGGAGACAAGCATGCTTAAAACTTTTAAAACCTTTCTTTTTGATAAAGCTCAGAGTTAGGATGGATCAGGTGATCCTGAGGCTGCTGGGGGATTCCCATGATGCCGGTCGCAGCAGATGGCTGCTGGTCGTCCAGCCCAAATCTGCTGGAGATTGCTTCCTGTTAAAAGGGGATTCTTTGTTCACACTGTCACCAAGTACTTGTTCATAGGAGGTCGTCTGATTGTTGGAGTTTTCTCTGGATTATTGTAATGTTTTTATCTTACGATATTAACTGTTGTTGTGATTTAATGCTATGTAAATAAAACTGACTTGACTTGAACTGAGCTGATATATGATGGACTTGATGCACTGTATTATGGCATCAAACAGTCCTAATCCTAACCTTTGCTAAAGTTAATCAGGTAGTTTTTCCTGCCTAAATGTGATAAAGTGTCATTACACCCCAGGAAGAACTTGTTGGAGCTCGTGTAACAGCATGCGACCTTTCCAAAGTGCCAGCTTGGAGAAAGCCAGGCTCTTGGTTTTAGCTTTTATGTCCTTATGGTAAAGTAGACTAACCATGTCCAGACCCAGACCATGACTCTGTGTACTGACAGCACTCTGGGTCATATTCATACAAGGTTTTTGCTTCTGTATGAGTCCAGTGACCTCGTAGAAACAAGCAAACATAACGCAGGGTAAATCATAATTATCAGTGTCAGAAAGTTCACAGAATGATGAACTGGTCCTTTTCCTTTACCATCAGCAGAGGTTCCATACCTCAGATGAGATCACAAGAAACCGAATCTGGTTCACTCCACCAGCTGTCCCACACTCCTGTTTCCTCCTCCTCTCCATTCAAACTACAGCTTTTTATCTATCGCCATTAAATGCACTCTCTGCCCATTGTGATGGACAGACAGATGAAGGAGGAGGTGGAGGAAAGTGGTCCCTGGCTCAGGTTTCCTTCTTCCATCTCCTTTTCTCTGTCACAACCCTGCAACCTTGCCTCACCCCTCTCTCATCCTCCTCTTGCCCCTTTCTTGCCCTCTCTCACCATTAATGTCCTCAGCCTCTCTTGCTCTGCCCTCCAGATTGGCTTTGCACAGGAATGGGGAAACAGAGAGAGAGAGAGAACGTGAGATAGAGGATGTGACTGGGCCCCCTCCATCTGTCGCGACTGCAGGATCAAATAATAGGATTCTGTCTGAGAATAGAAGATAATTGCAGTCTGCATTCTGCTCCCTAAGTGTATGATATTAACCCCACGCTCCCCACTAGCCCTGCAGTAAGAGGCAGATGGCTCTGTGTTTTGATATCTGAGCCAGGGAGAGTGAGGTCAGAAGTCAAGTTGGAGTTCAAATCCAAAGGAGTGATTTTTCGCTTCCCCATTTGACCCCCTCTCAATACCCTCCCCTTTTCCTTCATCTCCCACAGTGGAGAAAATATGGATGTCATTCAACAAAAGGACATTCCCTAAGACCTATGCCCCAGCAGACCAGTTGTAGCCTGATGTAAGGAGAGCAGGTAGCCCTCGCTCCGCACTAACCCACTTACATACATGGTGAGTGGCATGCAAAGGTTTCAGGGTGTGAGACAAAGGTGGGAATGGAGTCCAGATTAGATTTAATCATCAGGCTACACAGTGTGGCAGAGGTCACAAGCTGCTGGAAAGGGTTAGGAAAAGGGACATTCAAACAGATATATCCATTTTTAGAATTCCTGTTTGACTCTGGGAGAAGCTGAAGGCGCAGCCGTGTATTTAAACTACACAGGACAAAGTGAAAGTCACACGTATGGCACAAGAGATTTGATTAGGGATGGGTATGGAAACCCGGTTCTTGTTGAGAACCGGTTCCCACTGTTTCAATTCCTTGGAA
>NW_024582521.1:166558-170822 GCF_018398535.1 Haplochromis burtoni | reverse complement strand
ACATAGTGAGTGAGAAAGGTGACTGGAAAGGAAAAACTCAATGCATCATGGGAATCCCCGGCAGCCTACGTCTATTGCAGCATAACTAAGGGAGGATTCAGGGTCACCTGGTCCAGCCCTAACTATATGCTTTAGCAAAAAGGAAACATAGCATTTAATGCTGGACAATCTAAGTATGAAACACAAGTAGAAGGACTGAAAGTCAGTCTGGATTTCATGATGAAAACATAAACTAAGAAAACTGACTTAGCTAAGCAGTCAGGCAAACACATGGACACCTCGCGTCTCGAGCCTGATAATGTGGACCTGATTTCTGAATGAAAAAAGGCACAACGTGCAAATACAGGAACCAGCGCTACTTGTATTTTCTTACACATTATGATGAGGAGGTATTCTTTCATCTGCTGTGTCACTAAATTACATTTCTAAAAAATGCGTTTTACTTTGGCTAGTTAGCTAATGCTCCTTTGGAACGAGTGCCACCGCTCACAAATGAAGTCAAAAGACCAAAAAGAGCACTTTTCAAAGGAATCCACTCAACCCTGGTTTTATCCACAGCTCATTAATGGGCACACGAGAAGCACACGAGAAGTTATGAAGTAAATGACCGGCTTGGAGATCAACAGACGTGTCATGACTCCTTTCACGACCTTCCTTTTATCGTGTCATTTAAATAAATTCAGGTGCACACACTCTTTTGTTCCCAATTCAGTTAAAAAAAATATGTTGCTATATTAAAAAACAGTCAGCAAATAATCCGATACTTGATGATACAATAGTGCCAGAGAGGATCATATTGGTGACAGGTGGAGACCTTCAGCAGAACCAGGGTCAGGAAGCATCTATCCTGCTGCCTGTTGGTGTGGAGAGAAGAGGCGAGACAAAAATCAGTGCATGAAGATACAAAGAGAAAACACAAACAACGGGACAGAGGACATTTAGTTATATACAACAGTGAGAGGGAGAGGTGCCCGACAGCTGGAAGCTCTGCCTCCCATCCTGCGGTTGGAGAGCCTAGGAAACACAGAGCGATGTGCTCTGTGGGGATTATACTGTAAGACATGATAAGACCTCTTCATTCAGTACTTTGTGAAAAAGATAACCAAATGAATTGAAAATGGTGTTTTTAGATGATGATTTATCCAAACCTTCTTGGCCCTATGTGAAAAAGTTATTGTCCCCTAAACCTAATAACTGATGGTGCCACCTGATGGTCTTTGTGAGTGGGGTCCAATCTTTGCAGAATTACATTAACACAGCCACACTGGAGGGTTTCTGAGGATGAACGAGCTGTTTGAGGTCACAGCACTGGACTTTAACTAGGCCACTCCAAAACCTTCCTTGTGTGTTTCTAAAGCTCCAGAGGTGGACGTCGTCCTGCCAGCTGTGCTTCAGCTGATGGCTGTGGAGCAGCGTTCATCGTCCTGGTCCACACTGCTACCCCATGCTTGACTGTGGGTATGGTGTTCTTGCTGGGTTAGGTGGGTTAGTTTAACACCAGATGTAACTGAATGGAAACCTTCCAGAAAGATCCTCTCTTGTCTCATCATCCCTGAAAGTCTTACCTTTGTGCTGTTTTGGGGGTTTTTCTAACATAAAAAAGTGATTAAAAAATGATTTGATGTGGAGACACAACAAAGATTAAGACTGCAGACAATTTTCTATACAACTGGCATTTTACAGGATAAATATTCATGTGTTTAATAAAAAGTTGGCATCATGGAAAATGTAATGCTATGGCTGTAGGTCCTGTATGTGAGGAGTTTACAGACCAGCTCCAAGTACTTGTCTTCGCCCTGCACTGATCTCAGAGGATGGGAGGCAGCAGGCCTCCCTCCAGCTAACCTGTGCTGCTCCAGACAGCCGATAAGGAGGAAGATGGATTGGAATAATAGCTCGTGTAAAAATCCAGGCGCCTCCTCGGCCAAAACCTCAGCAGGGGGCTGCAACGAAGGAAAGCGAGCCATCCTCACTAATTAGACCCAAATGTCCAAATTTAGAATTGGCCGTGGTCAATAGCGAGCGCTGTGTCCTGTCATGATTGTTACCTAGAGATCAGTCCAACCTATCAGTTACCATAAAGCTGAAGAACACTGATAGGTTGACCTGAGCTCGTCTCACGTGGTAGCTCCGCCCAGAATCAACGACCCATCAGCTCTCGTTTTCACTGCTACACTTTTGTTTCCTTATTTTATTTCTGGTTTGATCTATTTGTTTTTTTACAGCTCAGCCAGAAAAATAACAACGAAATCTGTTATTTGTCTTCATAAGTGACGCGTCAGAGTGTTTTTGTCTGTCTCCTCACTTTTACAAATTATTAAAGACAATTTAAGATGTTGTAAGAAATCTGTTAATTTCATAATTATTTGATTGCAACAGCAGATTTAATACCTGTGGTCACAGCGCTGAAGCAAAACAATTGATTTGTTAAACAAGTCAAGCAATGATTGTGTTTTTTCATAATCCTGTGAGCTGAAATATTTCAGTTTGAATCCCTGTGAAGAACGGAGCCGAGGACAGTTCCCCTAAACTGATTGTGCTTTGATTTATTCGAGGACACGTTAAAATAAAGCTGAGCTGACACAAAGTTCATTATGTTCAGATGCTGCTTGTGCTGTTTCTCAGTAAGGCCACTGAGCTGAAACAGTCATGTGTTTGGATTCTGAAGCTCACGTGTGATGGTAGCGTGACTGAAACTCAGCTGAAGACACCTTCACTTTGATTTGTTCTAACCATGTTTTATACAGTGTGCTGTTTTTACATAAAGCACTTATATTCTTAATCTCCGGTGACCTCCCTCTTTGAAAAAGTACAAATAGATATGTTTATCTTGTTTATCCAAATTTAATACAGCAAACAAGTTTCTTTTTCTTCCTCTTACACTGTAATGGTTTGACTCACAGGACTGTGTGTGTGTGTGTGTGTGTGTGTGTGTGCGTGACATTCTGCAGAATAATACATTCAAATTTATTTCTATTTACATCAAGTTGAAACAGCAGGCCCCTCCAGGTGCTTTATGTTGGAGCTAAAGACAACAATAACAATAAAGGAAAAAATAAATAAATAGTGCGACGCCTCTCTGACACCACTGCTTCATTTTCATGTAGTCACATCAGAACAGAACAGCTGGGACACAAATTCATCCAATCACACTTCAGATATTGGTGATTATGAATCTATTACAACCTAACTAATAAACAGGCTGCATGTGTCAGTGTGAAACTGCAGTTCCTCTAATAGCCACTTGAGGCAGAGTCCTGACTTCCAGTTTGAAACGTCGAACTTTATGCATGTTGATGAACCTGGTTGGTTAAATCCAACACGAGCACAGGTCAGCTGATCACAAACGTGTGCTGTGGTTTCTCCTGCTTTTATCCCACACCTGATAAATCCAGCTTTAACCCCTGACTGCTCACGTTTCTCTTCAGGTTTAGCGTGATCTACAATAGAGGAGACAGCAGGCGGAGCTATTTAACACCTTTTTCCCAGCTGGTATTCTACGTCACTGCGGTGCAAGCTGAGTGCAATTCATTAGAATAGAAGCTGAAAAAGTAACAAATACTAAGAGTTATTATTTCTGCAATATCATTTATTATTCCATCTGTTCCATTCTGCATTTCAGTATGTGCGCTTTTTCACTTTTACTTGCATCACAACATGAATCAGTACTGCGAGTATCTGTACTTCTGCTTAAGTGATAAATGTGTGTACCTTAGTGTCCTGTATGTATTTACTAATGTAAAGCAGAGTAAAGGTACTGAGCCACTCTGAAGTAAAAACGTGAGTAACCAGTAGCTGTTTTGCATTAGTGCCAACACGCTGCCGACGCAGCGCCGTGCTAGGACACTCACTCCAAATATTCTCGGGTGGCTCGTGTTTGCAGCGGAGTTTAGGGACTTTATTAGCACAAATGCCATAAAAAGAATCTTTGTTTCCTTCCTGTGAGCTTGTTCTCCTCTCCACTTCCTCTCCCTCCTCCTGTGCCTGAACCAAGAGGTAATATCTCCAATCTAATGATGCTTTTTCACTGTCACTGGTTCTTGGTACGGCCGGAGCCTCAGAGAGGAGGCTGAGGGGGGGTGAGAATGGGGGTGCTTGCCCCATGAACACAGTCATTCATTAATAAGGGTTATCTGGGTAATTATGATCTAATTAGAAGGAAAACATAATTGTTTTATAAGGATAGAGCACAGATCACTGAGCTACAAAGGAAAGCCAAGATGGACGTGCCAAAGTTCCTCTGATGACTGTTTCAGGCTCCCGT
>NW_024582521.1:159762-164343 GCF_018398535.1 Haplochromis burtoni | reverse complement strand
ACGGGAAAGTAACGATAATCTAATTACCGTTTTTGCAATAGTAATCCCTTACTTTACTCGTTACTTGAAAAAAGTAATCAGATTACAGTAATGCATTACAAGTAACGCGTTACTGCCCATCCCTGGTCGAGACAGTGCTAACCACTTTCCCACAGCCTCGGCTAACTCCCTCTCTTCCACAGCAGGTCTTTGTCTCTCTCACCCACAACCAATCACCGCAGATGGCCCCGCCCCTCCCTGAGCCTGGTTCTGCCGGAGGTTTCTTCCTGTTCAAAAGGAGTTTTTCCTTCCCTCTGTCACCAAAGTGCTGCTCACAGGGGATCATATGATTGTTGAAAGTAAAGCATTGTTGCAGTAATGCACAAAGGTAAAGTAAGATGCTTTATCTTTAGGTTGTTGACTTCCAGTCAGTCTTGCGGATGTCTGTTCATGTATATGTAGCTGGTTTTGTTGCTATAGTTATTAGTGGTCATATGTCACTGCGTGTTGATTTGATTACAGCAAAGCAAGCAGGCTACCGAATGTAAATAAAATGAACGGCTTTGCTTTGTGTTTCTCTATTTTTAACTGTTATTCTTCCAATTAAGTCTCATGTTGTAACAAAGAGAAAATATAGAGTAAAATTATACAATTAAAAAGAAAGAATTGCAGATGATTTTAAGCACTTTGAAGTCAAAGAGTTGTTGTGAAGAAGGAGGTAACTGAGGAAAGGTGGTAATGGCACTAAGTTTCATTTATTAAGGTGCAACATAAAGACTTCAAAGTTATTCCCAAACAAACTCCAAATGTTTGACTTGTAAAATACATCATGCAAGAAAACTTGATTGGAGAAAAAGCGTCGCCTGTGCTCTTTGCATGAGCGGTCTGACTTTGTTAATTATGTTGTAATTGTCTAATGCAGCTGACAGATGTTTCAGTTGTTTGCAGACTAAAAAACAAAAAAATAACTATTTTTAAAAGAACATGACATCATTAGAGGGAAGTTAGGCGCCGTGTTTGGAAAAGAAATTACCTTTGAGCTGCTCGTCTGTACTCTGTGCAGCACATCCAGTGGTTTATGTGAGCACGTGCCTGCTATTGTTATTTATTCATTTTTCACCGTGCGACAAAAGCAATTGGGGGGTATCATATTTAAAAAGGTCGAGTATCTACAGGAGTGTTACGTGTCTGAGGGATGATCCTCGGGGACAGCGGGGCCACCGTTAGCTGGAGAGGAAGAACGGTTCCAGGGTGGGAGCTGTGCGCCTGACATGAAGGGACAAAGCACAACAGTTTCACTTATACACATAGATACAGAAACTCCAGTCACGTTCGACTGTTTTCTTTTGTCTGTGTTTGAGTTTTACTGCAAAATGTGAAAAAACATAAATAGAAGGCGGTAAATAAGAAACAAAAACACCTGACCCTTAAATATCACCCCCCACTCTGGTCTGATGGGCTCTTATCGTGGACACTCTTAGGAAAAAGTGTTACATTTAGCACGTGGTGATCAGATCGGAGCAATTAACTTGGTGAGTGCAATCGAATTATTACAGGTAGAAATGATTTCCAAAGCTCTGAGAATTAAACCCAGGCTGTGATGAACCAGGAATGATCAGGTGAGAGGGTGGAGGGCGACACACAGCCATGAGGCGTTGGATGACAGCGCCTCGTGTAAAACGTCAGAGCTCGATGACATTTGCTTTCATGCTGCAGGATGCAGTGAAGATTACTGCTATCAGGAGCTGCTGTCTAATCGACTTTCATGGCACAGGAAGAATTTGTGTGCAGCTTCTCGGACTGTGGCTGGTTCTCACAGGATCTTCATGCAGCACCCTGAACTCACCCTGGCACCTCTGTCCTAATTGATTTCTCTCTCTCTTTCTAGCTCTCTCTCTCTCTCTGCCAATTGTAAAACACCAAATGCCACAGAGGAAAGCTGCAACAAACAGCAGTAAATGTTGTGCGGCCCTGCTTGGAATCTCACAGCTAAATAAGACATCCCTCCATCTGTGCATTGCCCTATATCACTCCCTCTGCAACTACCAGGGGGACATGTTTGAACAACGTGCCATAAATCCCATTTATTACACATTAAGCAGTAACCCCAGAACATGTGCTGTGAAACCTGGCCTCTCACCATGTTTCCCAAGCCCCAATTAAAAGCACATTATGGTACTGGTCCCTGGGTCCTGGTCAGACACTCAGAGTGCTGCAGAGCCACTGCTTCCCCCAGGCACGGCTGCAGGACTTTCTTTATGGAGACATGTTTGCCAAAGGGGAACAAGGAACATTAAGTGTTCTGGCTGTCTGCATCGACCCGGCTCTGTCTATCTGTCATGCAGGGGGAGGACTGAAAAAACCAAAGCAGAGATGAAAAATATTACATCGCTGTTTGCTCGATGTGAGCAGGTAACAACGCTTTACAACACAACTTTAATAAAATCACATTTTCTCCTTCTTCTGGTGTGGACACATGTGACCAGTCTGACAAAGACTGAAATTAAAGACATTTGTTGTAAATATAATTCCAGTCAGCGTTCATTTTTCCCCTGAAAGTCAACAAATGTAAATGTTTCCTGACATCTAAGTTTAGTTTCCTTAACTGCAATAACCCAGGACCAGGCAGGATTCAAACGTCGTTGTGCTTAACCCTCTCCAGGCAGGCATTGCTGATTTGCAACAGTTAAAAACTAACAACCTGAATGCCCCACATACATATTTTGTGAGTTTCTGTACTCAGAAGTACCACTGCAGGACTTGGTTGTGCATTAGCAACAAAAAGCTTAATTTGAACCTGATCAAACAGCTGATGAAGAAAACCACCAAAAAACTAAATAAACAAAGTGAAAACGTCTCTCTGATGATACACTACATTAATGCTAAATGAATGTAAAGCTAATGTGCTAAACATGATCTTCCTAACATGCACCGAGTATGAAATAACCTCACAGAACAGCCATCAGAGACCAGTTCTTTGAAAACTCCCAGCCCAGCATGTGTGTTGGAGACTTTTTTAAACTGGTAAATGTAAATTCAGTTTTTCTACTAGAGGTTAGTCTGAACTTCAGTCACCTGGGTTAGGGGCTGCATGTGACTAACTAGGGTTAGCTTCACTGTTTCCTTCATCCTTCAAAGCCCCAGAGACACGTATGATCTCACGTGCTGAAGAATGATCCAGCTTTGACATCTGTAATACCACCTTAGATGTGAAAGACGAAACCAGTCACCAAACTGGCTGCTGCAAACGCGTTATTCTAATCAGCAAGGCTGCTCCATTTGTGGGCTGATTGTGTGCGGTTGCGTCATGGATGCTTACTTTGCACATTCATGTTGGTGCTTGCAGATATCCCCCTCCACCACCTCCACCACTGCTACTGTGATGCAACCCAGCCTTTTCCTTTCCTCTCTTGCTGATGCAACCGTGTTGACCCCAGAATGTGCTGCTGTTATTACCACTCTGCCTAATTACATCCTGTGTGTGTTCATGTGCAGAGGGCATGGTGTGCATGTTTGAATGCGCACTTCAACTAGTGTTTATCACTGAATCACACGTGCGTGCTTCCTAACCCTGCTTTGTTTGCATTTTTCTGTCTGTATGTACTTGTGTCCGGAGTGTCCTCGGAGATCATCTCGTCTGTAATGAAGGCTCCACAGACACAGGGAGTCAGAGCAGGGACTGCTAGCATCACTGCCGTGGCTCCTTAGGTCAAGCCAAGCATTTTAATTGGCTCTGAGGAGCTGGTTAATGCTGCTGGCTGGCACGGCCTTGGGTGAGTGTCGTCACCTCCTGTGGCCACTTTGCACTGCATGTAAGAAACGGCCGTGGCAGGTGGCAGGAGATCAGCGTGTGGCCGCTGGGCCGCAACACGCACTAACTCGGTGAGACGGAGGTAATTTGCTAGCACACACACACACACACACACACACACACACACACACACACACACACACACACACACACACACACACACCTGTTTAAAAAAGCTTTCTTTTTTCAGTCTGTGTGTAATCAGTGCGCAGTTTTACATAAAAACGACAGCAAGACTCAGAAAATCAACAGCAGAAAGCATCTTATTTTTATAAATATTTATACAATCAGAAATTAAATATTTAGAGACAGCAATTCAGAAATCTACTCCAAATTAAGATATCAAAGAGCACCTGGTACTACTTCCAAAAAAAGGGATCAACAGCTAGTGATTCAACTAACTGAATTCTGCAAACCTAATCTTCTGAAGGAGACGCAAAACTAATAAAAAATGTATTTACTATAAACTAAACCAGGTATGGAGAGAAAACCAAACTGTGAGACGGCGACAACCATAAAGTTTATTTTGAATTCTTTCCTGTAGTGGTTAAGGAGATAGCAGTTACTGATTTGTGACGGGTTGTTTCTCCATGTCTGGACTCATGCACAGCAAATTCAAAAGTGTTAAATTTTTTGGTGTTAATAGTCCTCTTGCAAAAGTAGAGTTAATTTTACTCTAAGCAGAGTCACATTCTTTTAATGTAACTCTGAGGTGTAAAATGATAGTAGTTAAAATCGAGTGTTAAAAATGAGTGTTTCTCTGTCAAATCTGGAGGTGTTACAATGGAAAC
>NW_024582521.1:157315-158526 GCF_018398535.1 Haplochromis burtoni | reverse complement strand
GACAGTGTTAATTTGGACATGCTGGATTTGCTGTGTGTGTGCAAACTTAAGGAAGAACCTAATCTGTTAACCTCTGCAGGAGGGGGCTCTGAGGCTCTGTTAGTGTGTAGGAGAACATTAGCTGGAATGGTTAAAACGCACAAATCCATGACAATCACTCCGTCAGAGTTGATTCCCCCAGTGTCAGGCCGACTAATAAGCATTGAAGCACCTTCAAAAGGCATCCCCATGCTCCCCTCCGGCTCTCCTGCGGCAAAGCTTCTTGGTAAGGTCTAAAGATCCTGGATTGTCCTAAAACAGCCTGAAACAGCATGCCCTAATGGGCAGATATTTGAGTTTTCAAACAAGTAGACAGATAAATGATCGATAGCATAGAGCTCTGTTGAATCAAACGCAGTCCAGCCAGCCTCACTCACAGGTCATGTGACACATGGATTTTTGATCCCCTAAAAAGCAAGCACACCACCAACCCGTTCTCCCTGTAAGGGGATTTGGGGGGTCTCTATCGTTTGCTCAGTCACAGTATACGGCATGACTGTGCTCTCTTAACGCTTCTATTTCATGTTGACGAAGCCCTTCATCACTCCCTCCCTCTCTAGACGTATAAGTGGAACAAAGAGAGGGGGGCATGGCAGCATCAGCGCAGGCCTGTCAGCGTCGGTACGGATAGCCTCCTTCCTTTCTGTTGTTTCTCATTCTTGATGGCGAGATGTTGTCTAATTAATGACTCTGTGTGTGAGTGTATGTTTCCAGTTGACCTAAAAAAGTTATCATCACTCATCGCTGAGTGTCACTCCCATCATGTTTTAATGTGAGGGTTGTCAGGTGCTCTCTTCTTCGTATCCTCACCATAGATGATGATATGCTACTTTTGACTTTGCAGCACTGTAGAAAAAATACTCTTCACTGGTCCTGAGCATGGAAACAGGTGCGTTTCAACCTATCACTGCTGTTCAGACTGATATGTGTTTAGGCTGTGAGAGGCTGTCATATCAGCCGAGTTCATACATGTTTTGTACTGGGTGGATTATTCTTGCATCATTTCCTTCCTTCTCTTTACGAGCATCGTATGCTTCATATACTGTCATATACTAAAAGATGAATCTGATTTTACATTAGTGGCAAAATTAGCCGGTGCATGAGTGCTAACAGAAACAGGGCGTCAGTAGGGATGGGTATGGTTTAGGTTTTATCGTTTAGGAAACGGTGCC
>NW_024582521.1:155513-156509 GCF_018398535.1 Haplochromis burtoni | reverse complement strand
CCTTGGGCATTTTTAATTTGGAGGTTTTAAACATTTTTTTTCATGTGCATATATTTCCATGTTTATTGCTACTGACTGCACAGTCTGAGGTATGTTTTGTCTAAACTTTGTTAAAAGTAGGCAGGTAGAGGGACAAATTTAAGCAGACAGAATCATCATTTTCTTCTGGTTTCCAGTTGGATATTGAAAATTACGTTATCCTACTGGTATTGATAGCAACTACAAAATGTCTTTGTCTGATGACCTATTTTTGGAAATACTACAGTTCATTGCAGCAGCTGAGTTTCTAATTATTCAAAAATTCGTGAGTTTAGCTGCGCTCTCATTGATAAAGGTTGCCATGTGTGGATAGTCTCGAGAGAACCGGCAGGGAAGAGACAGCAGCCCCAGCACATGGTGGAGCTCACAGGGCAAATATATTCCACACAAATATGTTTTGAAGGAGATGTGAGAGGAGGCTGATGACTGTACCGACTGAACAAACACACACAGACAATGTAATATATTAAAGCACCCTCGACGTGACATATCGACAACATGCGCTGCATTGGCTACAGCTGCACTGCACCCAACTCTATAAATGAATTAAATATTAGAGTGCCTTGCTCTGCTGTGATATAATAACAGCCCGGTTCACTTTGTGCATGCAGTGCGGACACTTCATGATTTACACTGGGTAGATCTTATTGAGTCAACAGCTCATAATGCTCCGTGTTTGTCTTTGCACCTCTTGTAAAATTGATTTCAGGGTCAGGGTAAGGAAAACGGCAAACACTGCTGTTTCACACACGTGCCGCTGTGTCTGTGCTTTGAGAATTTGGGGTAAGGCAGTCACAGGATAATGTGTGCCGTTACAATTACTCAAAATCTAAGTTGGTTCAGAATGAGACACGGCGAAGGCACAACAGTTTCAGTGTAACAGCACGTTTTTTCTAAGCGTTCAAAGATCATAATCTAAAAAACACTGATGAGACACAACAATTATGAGCCAGTGTT
>NW_024582521.1:150015-153427 GCF_018398535.1 Haplochromis burtoni | reverse complement strand
GCGCTATATAAATAAAATTGAATTGAATTGCTCTCCAGCTAATCTGAGGGCCACATGATGTTTGGAGGTCTGTAGCGATGGACTCTGTGCATCATGCGTCTCTGCTCTGTGGTTCTACATGGCCTACACCTCAATTATTTGTTATAAAACCGCTAACAGTTGACTGTGGTATATTTACAAGTTCAAAGAATTCACCAAATTACCATGACGATGATGTCAGTGATGTCAGTGATGTCAGTGATGTCAGTGATGAGTGCATGCAAACTACTCAGCCACAACTTTATTTAGTTAAACAGATGTTGGTGAAAATAAAAGTTTGAGTACATCTGAAACATAATCATCAAAGTGAAAATATAAAAATTATTAAAAGGAGGAAAAAAGTGTAAAGGTCGTCTGTGGACCACACATCAACACTAACCAACGATCTGAAATGATGAGCACCGTGGGCTTTCTCTCAGTTTCCTTCAAGACTCTTAGCTGAACACTTCTTAAATGCTGTATCGCTGCTTTGACCCAAAAAGAAGAAGGTAATAAATCATGTGGCCACTTCATTCTTCAGTGATCTAAAAACCAATATGCTTCGGCTATCTTGGAAGTACGGTGGGCACATGTGTACGTCGCCTTTTGTCTTTGTACATCATTTATGGAGTTTGTGGATACTGAGCTTATTCTATGACTTTTCCAAAAACCAAACTTTTAGTATTGGGTCAGATCTGTTTCTTAGTCACACAAGCTGTTTCAGTCTGTCTGTCTCTGTCTGTTTCCTTCTTTGTTGAAGGTCTCTGGATGAAAATGTTGGAGGGACGACTGATTTCCCCACAGAAAAACTATTTCCTCCAGGCCAAGTTGCTGCCATCTGTAGCACAGATCCCTGAAGCTTTACGTCGTCTCCCTTCCAGTGACACTAAATATAACCACCAACTGTGCCACAACACAATCATTTGATTCTTCGACAAAAGACATTCAGATGAATGAAAACAATTCACAGAGCAAGACTAGATAACCAGCGCTAACTGCAGTAACGGTTTCTATAGGCAGCCTACTAAAAGTGTTGCTGGACCCTCGACCTGTGTAAAATCACACTCTTCTTCATCTTCCTCGTACAGGCCATTCTGTTTGTTGTTCTGCTCAGAGTGAACTTAATCATTATTACATATCTGCCCATACATTATTCATTTAGGTATTATCTTGTAATAATTAAGAAAGCACTGAATAATAACCACTAATATGCTCCCCGGTTAGTATTTAACTGACTAACTCGCCTGCTCTACCTCTACTAATCATCATCACACTTTAGTGTATCCGCTGCACAGTTAATGAACAGATACATTGACTGAACAGTAAAGTCACACTGTACTGTTCACCTTAATCAGTCTACTATTTATTTTATATACTAAACACTGATAAGGCATACATGGTCTCAGGGCCACACTGCAGAAACGGCGACTTAAGCTCCTTTATCACTATTACCATCGTCATGGTAATGGTGATGGACAAGAAGCAGGGTACATCCTGATACGAGAAACTGTGAATGTGTGAGAATTTGAATTTGAATTGAATCTTTATTTTTAACATGTTAAAAAAATACAACCACATAGAAATAAAAAAGAGACAAACAAACAAAGCAAAACAAAAGGAAAACAAAGCTACCACAACTACAAAAAACAACAAACAAACAAAACAAACTTCCATGTTCAAAAAGCATGTTGGGTCAAAGCAACCACAAAGGCAGCAGCTTCCAGTTACTACATAAGTTAGGACGATCTAAATCAAGCTCAAACCCAAACACTTGTGTCAGAGACAATAACACTGGTGGGAAAACCTTTGCTGTTTCACAATGGAGGAAACCAGCAACAGGAAGACGCCATGTTCAGGTATTTGGGTCTTCTTGATGATTATGGTTGACCAATGAGCAAAGAGCACTCGTCCAGCAACTTAGCGTTTTCTGTTTCCCTTCCTGAAAATTGTTAGCTATGATGTTAAACAAAGTCATTGTTGTAACATTTTGACTGGTAAAAATGATTTTGCCTTTTAGATAAGTCTAAAGAAGAATAATTGAAAGGCCTGCACTGCACAGCTGTCCACGTCAGCAGATGTTCTTACTTTGGCTGATTAGACATGCAGCAGTGACACTTCTCTGTCAGTCTCCTGTTGGTTTTCTTGCACATTATAAGACAAGAAGAAAAGACACGTTCCCAGCCAAACTCCATGCTTGCTTAGAAACTTCTGATCAGCCGGAGTCACTGTGACTTAGAGGCCTCGTGTGAGCTGTAGTGCTGCTTTGAGTGGTTTCACGGTGCGATCTATTATACAGAACATTACACTTTTTAAAAAACTCCTTTACAACCATCTGTCTGATGGCTGTAAAGAAAAAATGATGTAAAGAAATGATGTGTTGGGAACTAACAACAGTGACGATTAGTTCCACCTGGGCGAGCTACTAATGAGAACTGGCTGATACAAAAATGTCATAAAAACTGAGTGAGATGGCTTCATAAAGGATTACTGTTAATGTGGCTCCAGGTGGCATCTCCATGGGGATTAATGTTTAATTCAGAGGAATTTTAAAATTTCTTTTTAGTGTAACCTAAACTGTAGTTTACAGCTGCCCGGTCCTTAGAATAACCCTGAAATATGTCTCTCTGCCGCAGCCTAATCACTTGGCTTTTGTCCCTACAGGCAGACACATCCCCGTCATGTGACTCCCCACAACACTAGCAATGTTTAGACTGCACACTTACGCACAACTGGACTGCCCCCGAGTGTCCTCCTGCCCCCTGTAGAGGGCAGCACTGTGCCAACCCACCTTAGGCTCCATGTCTGGATCAGAGGGGGGCTCGCAGTGAGGGAAACACAGAGGGAGGCAAGGGAGAGGTTGCAGCGACTAAAGTGGCATTTCCAGAGCGCATGAACAGATACCCCCCTTCCTATACTTTACCTCCATCACCCTCTGTGCATCACCCGCTCCCTCCCAGCCCCAGGCCTCATAAAATTGGACTTATGGCTGTGTTGCCAGCATAAATAAGTCCCTTTGATAGTTAGCGGAAGAAGTTACGACCCTCCTGGGTATGGTGAGGGACAGTGGCAGGGCAGCGTCTCGGTGGCAGCTCGCCCGGCACCCCGTGGCTCTGATCCTCGTGCCGATTCAGGGCACGCTCTCTTCATTACCGGCGGCCACCGGGGACTTGTTTTTTCTGCAAGATTAATGAGTGCCGCGGAAATTCTCCTGCGCATCTCGATAATTAAGTCTTTGTTTATCAAAAAACAAGTTATATTAGGAGCAGGAAATTCGCAGTAATTATTCATAATCCTAACAATTCAAGTGTAGCTACCTCATTTGCCTGTGTAATTCTGCTTTTTAATTTCTCGCATATATTTGCATATTAATTTTGCCCATTGGCTGCTGCTGGGG
>NW_024582521.1:122529-135095 GCF_018398535.1 Haplochromis burtoni | reverse complement strand
CTCTGACAGTTTTTATTTTTTATATACGTTTCTTCTCCCCCTCCCTTCTCCTTGCTTGGTGTGATTTTTTTTTGTTTGGGGGGGGGGGGGGCTCAGTTGGGTGGCATTTTGGACTGGGTGTAATGGTAAATGATGAATTTTCTTATTTGATGCATAATGAAGTAACCCTTTCTTATCCACTTCCTCTGTGTCACTGATCCTTCCTTCATGGCTCCACCCCCACACAGGCTCCCCCCCTCCACTACATCACCTTCATCCATGTGGTCATTAGGGACAGAGAAAGCACCTTTCATTGGTGTCAAAGACTGTCTGGGAGGCGATGAGAGGAGATCGGCCAACATGGCATCTTGTCAGAGCCCTTTGCTCTGACTCTCTGTGCCCAGGCACGCCGCCCACCATCCCTCTTCTCTCGTTAATTTTCATCTCTCTCAAAATCGACCAGATACTTTTCTCCTGTTTCAAAGCCCTTCCCCATCACCGTTTATTCTTCTCTTTAGTTATATTTTCAATGACTGTTTAACCTTTTCTCTCCTCTATCTTCTGATGCCCTTCATATCTGCTTGGAGTAATCTGTGCATGTGTAGCCTTCGTCTGTGTTTGTGGCATGTTTGTACGTCTGAGGACGGCTCCTCGTGTCCTTGATGAAAACATCTTTGTGGCACACGTATGAAATGGTGGGAGTGCATTTGTTAAGCGCTAAGCGTTACACAACACTAACTGCCGCTGTCACATGCAAATGAATATTGATGATCTCAGGCCCCGTGATGCATTCTGGTTGACATGCAAGAGCCATACCATTAAACTATCTACATTCTCATACACAATCACATCATCTGGCAGCAAACCACGTATATTAAAATCTGGAGTAAACTTTAACCCAATCAGCTGACAAAAACACTATGAATTAATGCCACTATGTGATAAAGTCATCAAGATGAGACGAAGAAACCTGCTAAATTCGTAAAATGGTAATTCAACGGGGCAGTGCACGGTGGTTAGCACTGTTGCCGCACAGCAAGAAGGTCCTGAGTTCAATTCCACCATCAGGCCGGGGTCTTTCTGTGTGGAGTTTGCATGTTCTCCCCGTGTTTGCGTGGGTTCTCTCCGGGTACTCCGGCTTCCTCCCACCGTCCAAAGACATGCAGCTTGTGGGGATAGGTTAATTGGATAATCCAAATTGTCATCTAGGTGTGAATGTGAGTGTGAATCTGTACAGTGGGGCAAAAAAGTATTTAGTCAGCCACCGATTGTGCAAGTTCCCCCACTTAAAATGATGACAGAGGTCAGTAATTTGCACCAGAGGTACACTTCAACTGTGAGAGACAGAATGTGAAAAAAATCCATGAATCCACATGGTAGGATTTGTAAAGAATTTATTCGGTAAATAGGGTGGAAAATAAGTATTTGGTCACCTCAAACAAGGAAAATCTCTGGCTCTCACAGACCTGTAACGTCTTCTGTAAGAAGCTTTTCTGTCCCCCACTCGTTACCTGTATGAATGGCACCTGTTTGAACTCATCATCTGTATAAAAGACACCTGTCCACAGCCTCAAACAGTCAGACTCCAAACTCCGCCATGGCCAAGACCAAAGAGCTTTCGAAGGACACCAGGAAAAGTATTGTAGACCTGCACCAGACTGGGAAGAGTGAATCTACAATAGGCAAGCAGCTTGGTGTGAAAAAATCAACTGTGTGGAGCAATCATCAGAAAATGGAAGACATACAAGACCACTGATAATCTCCCTCGATCTGGGGCTCCACGCAAGATCTCATCCCGTGGGGTCAAAATGATCATGAGAACGGTGAGCAAAGATCCCAGAACCACACGGGGGGACCTGGTGAATGACCTGCAGAGAGCTGGGACCAAAGTAACAAAGGTCACCATCAGTAACACACTACAACGGCAGGGAATCAAATCCCGCAGTGCCAGACGTGTTCCGCTGCTGAAGCCAGTGCATGTCCAGGCCCGTCTGAAGTTTGCCAGAGAGCACATGGATGATACAGCAGAGGATTGGGAGAATGTCATGTGGTCAGATGAAACCAAAGTAGAACTTTTTGGTATAAACTCAACTCGTCGTGTTTGGAGGAAGAAGAATACTGAGTTGCATCCCAAGAACACCATACCTACTGTGAAGCATGGGGGTGGAAACATCATGCTATGGGGCTGTTTTTCTGCCAAGGGGACAGGACGACTGATCCGTGTTAAGGACAGAATGAATGGGGCCATGTATCGTGAGATTTTGAGCCAAAACCTCCTTCCATCAGTGAGAACTTTGAAGATGAAACGAGGCTGGGTCTTCCAACATGACAATGATCCAAAACACACCGCCCGGGCAACAAAGGAGTGGCTCCGTAAGAAGCATTTGAAAGTCCTGGAGTGGCCTAGCCAGTCTCCAGACCTCAACCCCATAGAAAATCTGTGGCGGGAGTTGAAAGTCCGTGTTGCTCGGCGACAGCCCCAAAACATCACTGCTCTCGAGAAGATCTGCATGGAGGAATGGGCCAAAATACCAGCTACTGTGTGTGCAAACCTGGTAAAGACCTATAGTAAACGTTTGACCTCTGTTATTGCCAACAAAGGTTATGTTACAAAGTATTGAGTTGTATTTTTGTTATTGACCAAATACTTATTTTCCACCCTGATTTACCAATAAATTCTTTACAAATCCTACCATGTGGATTCATGGATTTTTTTTTCACATTCTGTCTCTCACAGTTGAAGTGTACCTCTGGTGCAAATTACTGACCTCTGTCATCATTTTAGGTGGGGGAACTTGCACAATCGGTGGCTGACTAAATACTTTTTTGCCCCACTGAGTCGATGGTTGTCTGTCCCTATGTGTTGGCCCTGTGACAGACTGGCGACCTGTCCAGGGTGTACCCCGCCTCTCGCCCTATGACAGCTGGGATAGGCTCCAGCGCCCCCCGCGACCCTGAAAAGGATAAGCGGAAGCGAATGGATGGATGGTTAATTCAACAGAAATGTGCCATGACAAGTCTTCACATAGCACAAAAACATCACATTACATCACATGTGTCATTAAAGTGTTCTTCTAAATATCATACTTATATAATACCCATATTGTGTGTGGAACACGGCTGTAACTATTGTTTAACTAAGTTCAATCTTTGTAGTAATTCGTCATTTCAAATCCCCCAAAGTCCCCAAAATGAGGATGAATATATTGTGCCATGTTTGCCAGGACGTTGCTGTGGCCAGACACACACGTTAGCCTTAGCTTGGTCTCTCAACTTCATCATAGAACATAAAAGACATCATAATGACTTTTACACTCGACATTCTGAAGCCTCAATATTAAATGATTCCCGCCACAGTTTTTTGTTATTCCAGCTAGAGGGTGTAGAGCTAAGAATGACAAGCTAAAGCTAACAAGCTGCCTTCATAAACTGATTAAAAAAAGATGCACATATCTGCTAATTAGCGAGACATTACAGAAAGACGTCTGGCTACTCACGCACCAAAGCTAAAGTACAACCTTCCTGGTCAGTCTGCACCGCACAAGCCTCACTATTTGTTTGAAAGGCCACAGAAGTAGGCTGGAGTAAACCACACAAATGACAATCAGTAGACCATGGTTCATTTGCCGCTTGAGAGCTTTGTTATTGCACTTGGTTTTGTTTTGTTTCACTCACTGAGTAGTTTCATTTTCTCTCACTGTTTACTTATAACCACCAAAAATAAACTGCTCAAAAGAATTATGGGCAACACTAAAATCAAAGCGTGATGAATCAGATATTTAGTTTAAAATCTTTACTGGCATGTCTTGTTTAATTTATTGAGAATAAAATCACAGCAACAGTTAATGGAAACCAAAATCATCACGTTCTAATGCTAGATTTAAAATTACAAAAAAAGGTTTAGGTCTATTGTTCACATTTTCCCGTAAATTTTGAGCAGTGTACTTGGTTATAAATATAAAAAGGTGATTTTGATGAGCTGTTCACATCATTCATCTTGTGTAGTGGAAAATAAGACCAGAGAGCGAGGAGCTGATACAAATTAACTACAGAGAGATTCTGACCAGATGAACGGTGGCATCAGGAAGGGCACGTGTTGTGAAAGCTTCACCAAATCAAACATGAAGAATGAGATTTTCGAACTGGACCGGTCTGGGCCTGGGTTAATGTTGGCCAACAGAGCGCTGGTGGAAACTGTGCTACAGTCATGTTAGGAGGCATCAAGAGAGAAGGAAATGCAGGAGTGAGGAGGTGACAGCGGCACTTTAAATGTTGGGACTGTGACTGGTAACAGAGATGGCTAACATGATGGAGACGAGTAGATTTATTGTGTGTGCAGGAGACCAGAAGCACTGCAGACAGGTTTAAAATGTTCTATCATGTTTTGGTTTTTTTTGCTTATTTGTCAGATTATTTTTCAGCTCATCAACAACTTTCAGTATTTGTCAGAAAGCCAAGTAAATGCTAAATGGAGTCTTAAAATGATGATGTCATTTAAAGAAAAAGAAAAAGAAACAAAGCCTACCCAGACCTAAAGAAAATTTCCCACCCAAGAAGTATTTGTAATAACTGGCAGTGTGACGCTCACGTTGCTGCAGGTGGAGGCAAGGATTCAATGGTGGACCCTCTTGTAAAGAGTTCAGGAAGGAGACGGGTTCTAGGTGTAAGAGAAAAGTTAACAAGTTACCAAGTTCCAAGCGATTTGATCAGGTACTAAAAAGTACTTGCAGACTAATTCGTAGGTAGTAGAGATGGCACGATACCACTTTTTTATGTCCGATACCGATACCGATATCATAAATTTGGATATCTGCCGATACCGATATGAATCCGATATAGTGTTTTTTAATCAACAAAACTGTTTTTTAAATATCTTGCTGCATTTTGTATAAGTTCATACTCAAGTTTAAAACAACAACTACACTAAAGCTATTCTGTTATACCTGTATGCAAAAAAAAAATTTCATAGTTCAGCAATACTGATCAATCTAATAAACTTAAACCTACACCATCCTCCCTATTCTGGTATTTTAAAGAGTACTTAGCATAAATATTAAGCAACCTAACTAATAGGGTTCCAACTCCCAGCAACAACAAAAATAAATAAATAAAAAATAGGGAACCACCTATATATTTGATTATTTGATTTGGGTTGGGGGAACAAACAGGGGGTGAGACTGGCATAATACTTTAATCAAATTGTCATGAATGAGTAGATACAATTAGGGAGGCTGTCAGTCACCGAGGCAGGGATCCTTTTGCTCGTCTATCACGGAGCAGATGGGGAGTGGAATGAGTGGAATGAGTGGAGGATATCTACTCAAAGTGAGTACAAAGGCAGTGCATGAGTACCAGTCCAGCTACCATTGTTTGGGAATAGGAGACGGACTAAGAGGGAACCTCATCAGCTGACTCTCTGAAAACTGCTGTCAGATTATCAAGAACTCATCAAAGCCAGTAAAGTAGTGTTGAGCTTTAGCAGAGTGTGTGAGATCGGGCTGATAACACACATAACTGTACAAACAGGAACAGGAAGTGCAGACAAAGACAGGACACGAGTCTAATGATGTGAAAGAGAGACAAGTGTACAGTGAAGAGGTAATAGACAAAAGCACAGAACAAGTCAGCAATCCACCATGTACCCCCCACTCCTTATTTCCCTTTCTTCCACTCCAGTTGTTTGCATGAGCACTCTTAAGCCTAAACAAGTGTGAAAACTGTTGCTTATTAGCCCAGTTTGGGCCCGGCCTGACTTTCCACACGTGCACAAAGACTGTCTCTGTTATCTGTGATCTGGAAGCACTGGGCCGTCTGCTCATGGTGAGATAATCAATTTATGATGTACATACAGAGGGCCAGGGTTGGTTTCCCTTAATTGGGCCATTACTTGAGCGAGAAGCATTGACTAACGACAAAGGGTTATGTTATTATTAGCTAGACACTGCATTATTTTTCCCTCCAGTGATTTCGTTGGCTGGTTTTCCACCTCCCAGTTAGGAAAGGCAAACAAATCCATTGTAGTTCTGAGTTGAGCTGGTATCCAGTCATTCTTTTTTCAAGGGAGAAGCATCAGATGTGCTGAGGTTATAGCTTTCTGTGTAGAGCAGATTAAAGCGTCCTCTATCTGTGGATTACATATGTACACAAACAGGGCTGTCCTCGTTCATGCCCCGCCCTCACATCACACTGCAGTTGTGATTTATCAAATTAATTTGTCTGAGTCAGTTCTTCACGCCATGAGACATGCTAAGGAGCAAATTGACATGTTACCAGACACACTAAGGAAAGGTATCTCCATGAATATCTGGTAAAACTAATTAGAGAGTGGATGTCAGATGGAGTGACTGATGTCAGATGTGATGACACGCATGACAGAAGAAATGAGCTCAAGCCAATTCAAACGTAAAGAGCCATGAAACAGTGCGGCAGACACCTCGTCCCCTCTTTCCTGATCCTTGCAGTTCACAGTGAATTTGTGAAATATGATGGAGGCTCGTGATGCTCTGTGTTGACTCCTGCAACACGTTGGTCCTTGTATGAAGCATGGTAGGATGGTCACTTGGTGATCAGTCCTAGTTTACTCAAGTACTCGTTTATCATAATGAGCTAAAAAATCCCATTAGGATACACCTGATAGAGTTTTTATTCACACTGTAAGAGTGCAAACCTGAGTGTGTGTTTGCTGAATTTAAACGTGTTTAATAGTTAAGAGTTTCAGTCAGTGTTATAAACTCTGCGGTATAAACAGCCTCCTTTCATGAGGAGGGTCTGCTGAACAGCTGAATCTTGGATTCAGCTGTTCAAACAATGTGGCTTCATCCTGGTCCTGAGTATTGCACCAATATTGTTAGTATTTGAAGATGTGTGGCTGTGTGCTGTGAGGGTTGTATTGGGGGTACAGTGACCTGTAGTTACAGGTCATTCCTGCACAAATAGTCAGAGAGGTTGGTCTATAATGGTGGTAATTAGTGGGATTCGTGCAGCAGGAAGATCAGGAGCACTGAGTGTGAATGATGAGCAAAAAGCTCATCAAAGACCTGAAAGGTTTGCTGTCAGTTTCATATCAGTTCCAGTTCCAGTGGGGCAAACATTTCTTAGACAGGGAAAGTGAGGATGGTCACCACAAGTGGTCTGTAATCCATCCATTCTCTTCCTCTCATTCTCCTATCAGGGTCATTGTGAGGCTGGACCCTATTTAAGTCATCTTGGAGGCAGAGGCAGACCCTGGAGAGGCCGCCAAATCTGACAGGGTGGACACAGAGAGACAGAAAATCCTTCACACCTGTGGGCAGTTAACCTAAGCCCACTAAGTACATGTCTTTGGACTGTGGCAGGAAGGCGGAGTATTTGGAGAGAACCCAAGCAAACATGGAGAGAACATGCAAACTCCAAACTCTGTAATGTGTACAATAAAAGCGAGATCCTGCAGCCACTGGTTTCCCCTTGTGCTCCATGAACTGCCCAATCTCTCCTAATAGGTCAGTGAAATGCTGCAAGAAGGGCCAGGGTTGCTTCCATGATGTTTCCTGGTGATGTTATTATTGTTTTAATTCTTGCTTATCCTTACTCTATTAATTATAAGTTGGAGTTTTCCCTGACTTGTTGTGTTCGCTGCTTTGAACTTCCTGACTGGTTGAATTTTTCTGGACTTACCAACGTTTAGTATCAATGTTAAATGTCATACCTGTTGTTTTAGAACAAAAGAAAGGTTTCAGACTTTTTTCAGTGAGCAGTCAACACATGGTGTGATATGAAATGGACAGAATCTCTACCAAACATTGAATCCAACATAAATATACTCAGTATAATGTTGTGTGACACAGGGAGGAGCTCACTTCAGCACTGTGGAACATGATCACAAAGTTTTATCCTCACACACGCTGGTTTGTTACATTACGCGCGCTGTTATCAATAATCATACTAAACGTGTCTTTGTTAATGTGTTGTGCCTGAGGCCGGAGCCACTGGGGTGGAGGGCAGCCTGGCTGAGAGCCCCGTTCATGCCACTGTGATTTCTAGTCATTTGTCTACATCATGGGCCCGTGCATCAGGCTGAGATTGAGCTCCAGCCAAGCTCTACCACTTAATCAGCAGGTTAATGCCAGCCTCTAAGGGAGGAGGGGGAGGGAGGTGTTAGCCATATTGGGATTCCAGCCCATTTACAACACGTGCATAGAAAATTACCTAGTGCCCACGAGTCGCATAATAGGAGAGCGGGGGGAGGTGATGACGGCGGGAGCGAGAGACGCTATTATGTCCAGAAGAATTATGCTGCTCTTACCTTTCCCTGTCCTGCTCTGTGCTCTCCTCTCTCCGGCGCCGCTCAGAACCGCCTGTCCTCCTCCATTCCAGCTCCAGCACCCTTATCTGTGTGTCGTGTCATTTTAATTCTTCCCCCCGTCCCTGTTATTTTTTTCCTTTATCCTGTTCTTCTCTGTCTGCCACCTCTATTCTGGGGAACATGGCATCCCGGGGCCCCAGTGAAATATAGCTGCCTGTTTGCCTGTGTGTATGTGTGCGAACACTCCTGCACACATCGTGCACTGGCAGTATGGTCTCACTCAATCAGATTTGCATAAGTAACCTCTCAGCAGGCCTGCTCCACTGGCCAGGTGCGTTGCTCTATTTGCATATAGAACTGTGAGGCTCCCCAGAGTCACTTTAGACTCCAGTGACTGCTGAGTGAGCCCACATGAAATCTGAATTAAAAACCCTCCTCCTGCCCGTCTGACACCCTCCTCCATCCCTGCCCATCTACATACTTTACTTCTCTTCCCTTCCTTCTCCTCCCCCTCACATATCAGCGTATCTACCTGGAAGGCTACCCCCAGCTCTACTATAGTGTTAAATTTGCCCCCAAACATTTCTCAGACTGCTCACCCCACCACACAGTAACTCGAGCACCTACTGAGCTCGCCGGCTACTCATCAGTCATCAGCTTGCTGCCTTTTAACCTTATCTCTTTTGGATTGTGCCACTTAAATTAAATTGTGTAAAGTCAGGACAGATCCTTCACTTTATATGACATTTATCCATGTTTTAAACTAATTTTCCAAAGAACAAAAAGGGCCGAGGAAAAAAGCAGAAGGTTCAGTGTTCTCAGTGCATCAGCTTGGCTTTTCTTCTGATTGCATCGTCAGATTAAAGCACTTTTGACAATCCATTTGTTGCAACTGATCCAAGCATGACACTTGAGATTTTCTGTGCCAGTCTACAGCTTGCATCTTGCAGCCAATAGTTTTGCTATACGTAGTTCAGCTCCAGCTCTCAGAAGGGCTCAGTCTGTTAGCATTAGCCACCTATTCCCCCCATCATGCTGGGGATGATTTTAATTTTCATATATCACTGTTGTAATGCGTCCTCAAGCTTTCTGTCTGCTTTCTTTAAGATTCTGTGCCAACATTATTTGAAGGAAACTCGTGGCTTAGACAATAATTAGGTAAAATATACATAATATACACATTTAATTATGTGAATAATTGGATAGCTATACCCTGTTCCTAGCTTTATTCTGCATGAACACAACACATATTTTGAGTATAGAGCACTTACGATAATTCAATTCATTACTGCCGACGTGAATTATGATCTTACTGAATTTACGTTTACCCGTTAGCCAGCAGTTTTAAATTTCCTTCAATGTCGCCTGCTCTGGCCCCTGGAAGACAATTGACTATGGTTGCCGGTGTCTCTAGCTTCACATGTCTGAGAACAGAATCACCAATTACCAGAGTTTGACCCCCGGCGGGTGTGTCGCCGAGTGGGGAAAAACGGTTAGACACATGAACGGGTTGGTGGTGTACCTGGGGCTTCTGTTTAGGACTATGCTTCCTCCTCACCGTGACCCAGCCGCCCTCTTTCCCCAGCTGCTTGGGGTCTGCCGGGGAACAGCTAGCGGGGCCTACGCTATCTTCGGCTGCACCAGCTACAGGGGCCTGGCTAGCTACGGGTGAATGAAGGGTGCGAAGCCGAGTCTCCAATTCAGTAATCCTGGCCTCCAGAGCTGCAAATATGCTACATTTGTTACAGATATCATTACTGCTAAAGGAGGCCGAGGAGTAACTAAACATCTGACACAATGAGCAAGAAAGTGCAGGAGGGACAGGTGAAGTAGCCATGGTGCTAATGAGTCGGCTAGGCTAACAAGCAGCAGCAGTACGAGACATAGCTTTGAGCTATGAAATTAGTAGCTGAGTGACACAGAAAGTGTGCTTCGGATGAAGCACGTGAAGATTATACTATGAAAACAGAAGTTATCTAAAAGTTTTTAATTAAATTGCTAAGCAGATAAACTAGTCAAAAACATCACTGTGTGTTTGAGCAGGAATACCCTGAAAACACGTGGTTCTCACTGTCACAGAGACGGCAGAGCAATGGAAGTGTTTTAATCTTACATCTTTAAGGTGTAACAAATGTGCAGGACTCACAGGCTTTCTCTGTTAACGAGGGGCTAAATTATTTATAATTTTAAAGGTGAGCAACAATACTTTAAATTCAATGCAATTTTTTATGGGTAACCAATGCAAATCCATAAGAACTGGGGTGATAGAGGCATGCTTTCTAGAGCCAGTCAGGAGGCGAGTCGCAGCATTCTGGACAAGCTGAAGTCTGTGAAGGAGAGCAGAGCGAAGACCAAAGTAGAGGGAGTTACAGTAATCCAATCTAGAAGTGACAAAAGCATGAATGAGCTTTACAAGATCTTTGTGAGGGACATAGTGCTTAGCCTTGGCAATAAGGCGCAGTTGGTGAAAGCTAGATTTGATTACTGAAGACACTTGTTTGTTAAATTTGAAAGAGCTGTCCAGCAGGACACCTAGTTGACTAACTGAGGCAGAGAAAGAAGTGGCAAAGGAACCAAAGGTATCAGCTGATAGGCCCCAAGGGATATGGTTGCCAAACACCACAATCTCCATTTTCTTTTCATTCAGGATAAGGGAGTTGTCTGAAAGCCATTCTCTGACTTCTCTCATGCACTCGAGGAAGCAGTGCAACGAAGAAGCAATGTCGTCATCATCTAATTGAAAATAAATCTGTATATCATCGGCATAGAGGTGATAAGAAATGTTATATTTTTCAAAGATTAAGCCTAGGGGGAGCATATATAATGAGAATAACATTGGGCCAAGCACAGAGCCTTGGGGCACACCACAGCATAAGGATGCAGTTGAGGAAGAATAAGTACCCAAGGTAACGGAGAAAGACCTGTTCAAAAGGTATGATTTGAACCAGTTAAGGGCTTCGCCCCGAATGCCCACAGTGCATTCTAACCTCGTTAATAAAATATTATGGTCAACCATGTCAAAGGCTGGGGACAAATCCAACAAGACTAATACAGCAGAATGCCCCGAATCAGTAATTAAGAGAAGATCATTAAGGACTCTCAGCAAAGCTGTTTCAGTGCTGTGGCGTGGTTTAAAACCAGATTGAAATTTATCACAGATGTCATGTGCATCCAGGTAAGCCTGGAGTTGCGAGAGAACTATCTTCTCTAGGATTTTGGAGAGGAACGGAAGTTTGGATATCGGCTTATAATTAACAAAATCACAATGATCAAGACACCTTTTTTTAAGAACAGGTTGCACTATAGCATGTTTAAAAACAGAGGGAACATAGCCAGAAGACAAGTTCATTAAAAACAGAATACTGGGCCCAATGCCATCCTTCACAATGCAAGACGGAAGAGGTTCATATGCAGAACTAGTAATAATGTAAATAGAATAACAGGATAGAATAAATAAGCATAAAATAAATAAACGTTAGGTAAAAGCTAAATTAAAAAGGTGGGTCTTGAGCCTGTTCTTAAAAACATGTACGTTCTCTGCGGCCCTGAGCTCCTCCGGCAGGCTGTTCCACATGGCATGCATTTTTAATTTCTCTTTGCTATTTGGGCTGATTGGGATCTGATGAATGTAAAAATAAAAAATGACCAGATTTTTTTTTAACCTGATTTTTGTTTCTGAGAAAAATGAGATCCACATATCCTCTTAGACCCCAAAGGGGTTTCTGAGCTTCCTGCTCGAAAATGAAATGCCCAAAATTATTGATTATTTCTCTGTAATTACAAACTCTGTGCTTACAATCTTGGTATCAAAATAAAGCTGACACTCGTGAAATTTCATCAGAGGTATAAATATTGCAGCAAATATTACAGTGTCAAAGTTACTGAGACTGGAACACAGAAAAAGTTAGTAGAGTTTATCCTCGCCTAATTTTTTAATTTATTTTTTAGCATATAACCCTTTTAAAAATATGCCTCAGTTCACATTTCATTCCAGAAATTCAGTAACCAACTTATAAACATAATCTGTGCAAAGATTTACGTTTCTAAAGTGAAACAGTGAAAAATTACAGCACTGGCAATACATGAATATCCAGACATTGTACAAAAATGTCCAATTTTGGCACACATTGGACACCATGCCAGTTGAATTTTTTTTAGGTATTAAAGAGCAGAAATTAATTAATTTTATTAACAGGCTTAAAAATGCCTTTTTCAAAAATATATTTGTGAAGAAATAACCACACATTTACATGGTAATGGCCCTTTTCTGCAGTGCACATGGAGCGTTTAATTGGCCTCTGGCCCT
>NW_024582521.1:88433-122509 GCF_018398535.1 Haplochromis burtoni | reverse complement strand
AAATGTTATATTTTTCAAAGATTAAGCCTAGGGGGAGCATATATAATGAGAATAACATTGGGCCAAGCACAGAGCCTTGGGGCACACCACAGCATAAGGATGCAGTTGAGGAAGAATAAGTACCCAAGGTAACGGAGAAAGACCTGTTCAAAAGGTATGATTTGAACCAGTTAAGGGCTTCGCCCCGAATGCCCACAGTGCATTCTAACCTCGTTAATAAAATATTATGGTCAACCATGTCAAAGGCTGGGGACAAATCCAACAAGACTAATACAGCAGAATGCCCCGAATCAGTAATTAAGAGAAGATCATTAAGGACTCTCAGCAAAGCTGTTTCAGTGCTGTGGCGTGGTTTAAAACCAGATTGAAATTTATCACAGATGTCATGTGCATCCAGGTAAGCCTGGAGTTGCGAGAGAACTATCTTCTCTAGGATTTTGGAGAGGAACGGAAGTTTGGATATCGGCTTATAATTAACAAAATCACAATGATCAAGACACCTTTTTTTAAGAACAGGTTGCACTATAGCATGTTTAAAAACAGAGGGAACATAGCCAGAAGACAAGTTCATTAAAAACAGAATACTGGGCCCAATGCCATCCTTCACAATGCAAGACGGAAGAGGTTCATATGCAGAACTAGTAATAATGTAAATAGAATAACAGGATAGAATAAATAAGCATAAAATAAATAAACGTTAGGTAAAAGCTAAATTAAAAAGGTGGGTCTTGAGCCTGTTCTTAAAAACATGTACGTTCTCTGTGGCCCTGAGCTCCTCCGGCAGGCTGTTCCACATGGCATGCATTTTTAATTTCTCTTTGCTATTTGGGCTGATTGGGATCTGATGAATGTAAAAATAAAAAATGACCAGATTTTTTTTTAACCTGATTTTTGTTTCTGAGAAAAATGAGATCCACATATCCTCTTAGACCCCAAAGGGGTTTCTGAGCTTCCTGCTCGAAAATGAAATGCCCAAAATTATTGATTATTTCTCTGTAATTACAAACTCTGTGCTTACAATCTTGGTATCAAAATAAAGCTGACACTCGTGAAATTTCATCAGAGGTATAAATATTGCAGCAAATATTACAGTGTCAAAGTTACTGAGACTGGAACACAGAAAAAGTTAGTAGAGTTTATCCTCGCCTAATTTTTTAATTTATTTTTTAGCATATAACCCTTTTAAAAATATGCCTCAGTTCACATTTCATTCCAGAAATTCAGTAACCAACTTATAAACATAATCTGTGCAAAGATTTACGTTTCTAAAGTGAAACAGTGAAAAATTACAGCACTGGCAATACATGAATATCCAGACATTGTACAAAAATGTCCAATTTTGGCACACATTGGACACCATGCCAGTTGAATTTTTTTTAGGTATTAAAGAGCAGAAATTAATTAATTTTATTAACAGGCTTAAAAATGCCTTTTTCAAAAATATATTTGTGAAGAAATAACCACACATTTACATGGTAATGGCCCTTTTCTGCAGTGCACATGGAGCGTTTAATTGGCCTCTGGCCCTTTAAACTCTGAGGGGCTGTAACTTTGGTTTCTTTTGGTCAATTTGCATGATTGACACCTCTTTTTGATCGTTTGAGCCAATAAGATCACAGTAATGATACCACGTTCACGTCACTTCAACCAATTAGAAGTTGCAAGGCCAAAGCCGACATGGGCCCAAATTTACTGGATGTGGCGTCTGTCCAGTCACGTGTCTATAGGTGGGTCTAAAATGGAGGTTGTTGACGGAAAACAGCTCTGATGCGGCTAGGTAGGCATGGTAACTGCCGATAATCATGTGGCTACTGGCTACCGGCGAAAATAACGGAGGAAATCGGGACGGTAAGCCAATTTCTGTCTTAGCGCATTTGCTCCGCTGTGTGTTTTTGTGGTCTTCTTTTGCGGCTCATTCAGTGAATTTTGGTCAGAGCGTGGTGAAACTTGGTGTTTGGAGTCAGTAATAGCTCTGGAAGCTAACCAGCCTATCTTTAGTTGGTTTCATGAAGTCTGAAGCATTTCTTGTTCGGTTTTGTTTGTTTAGTGGACTTGTGTGCATTTAGGTAACTGCTTGTTTAATCATGGCTTGTTTTCGGTGTGTTTGGTGGTTGTAGAAATGGTTTATATGAGATTTTAGCTGAGACTCAGAGGTTTCTGTGGATACCACACATGTCTGGACTTATATTTCTGACCCCATGTTATAACTGATTAAATGTGATCTCCTCCTATTTGCCTCCGGTACCAGGGGCGTGGGGCTTAAGTGGATATGAGGACATTTGTTTTAAATTGAAAATAGAACAGTGGCAGTATAGTGTCCTCGTAAGTGGATATCAGGCCCTTGTAGAGCAAAATTTAGTATTTTGGTCTAGACAACCCAAAATGTGATGTCCACATATGTGGACACCAGGTCCTAGGAGGTTAATTACAAATCCTCAACTCTATCATAAAAACAAATAAATAAGAAATTCTTGCCCTTTTTTAAAATTCAGTGCCCAGGTGCCCTTAAGCAAATGCCTTGATGACACCATCACTTAATTCACAACACAAGGCACTTTATACTGTAAGATAAAAACCCTACAACATTAAAAAGAGACCTGAACAATCAAACAGCGCCTCCCATTCTACTTTTGAAAAACTGCGAGCCAGAAGTAAGCCCCCAGTCTGAGAACAAAGTGCTTTCTTTGTGACAAGACCTGATTATTTAAGGTTTTGTATCTGAGCAGAGGGATTTCAGTTTTGCATTTAACAGCGAGGCAGTGAGAGGGAGCTCATATGGCCTCTCTTTGTAGACCTAGTGAGTGCTCTCGCTGGGACCTGATGATATACTCCAATCATAACATTATGACCACTGTCAGGTGAAATGAATAACTCTGATTATCTCATCATCATAGCACCTGTAAGTGGGTGGGCCATATTAGGAAGCAAGTGGACATTTGGTCAAAGCTGATTAGAGTTGGAAGTAGTTGATCTGAAGTTATGATAGCTGGACAACTGGGTCATCTAGTGGGGTGTTCCAGGCCTGCAATGGTCAGTTTCTATCAGAGGTGGTCCAAACAAAGAACAGTGGTCAGTCACTGACAGGGTCATGGCAGCCAAGGCTCACTGATGTATGTGGGGAGCAAAGTCTGGCCTGTGTTTTCTGAATCAACAGATGAGCTACAGGAGCTCAAATTGCTGAAAAAGTGCAAGAAGGTGGCCTGGTCGGATGAGTCATGCTTTCTTTTCTATCATGTGGATGGCTGACTGTGTGCAAAAGAAGGCAAACTGGTGCAAGCTGGGAAAACGTGGGCCCTGCCATCTATGTGGTTGTTACTTCGCACCACTTACCCAAGCATTGTTGCAGACTGCATGTACTCATGGAAACAGCACTGGCTCTTTTAGAGGATCATGTGGACTACCACCAATCAAAAATAATTCGTGATGATTTAAGGAGCACGACAGTGAGTCTGAGTGTTGACTTGGCCTCCAGATCGCTCAGATCTTAATGGAACCGAGCATCTGTGGGATATGCTGAACAAACAAGTGTGATACATGGAGGCCCGGCTGGCAACTTAAAGGACCTGAAGCATCTGTCTGCATATCTTGGTACCTGACACCACTCCTTGATGTGTCAGGGCTGTTTGAGCAGCAAAAAGGGAACCAACACAATATTAGGCAGATGGTCATAAAGTTAACCATGATCTGAGTATTTGTGCATGCAGCCTGATGAAAAATAACTTCATGATTCCTCACAGTGTTACTGGAGACCAAAATAAAGAAATCTAACCTCGGTAATCTCAATTAAGAATCCAGTAATTAGTAATCTCAGTAATGCAAATGGTGAAATGTCTATGTATGATGCATTTGCCAAAGTTCCTAACAGAAAGGATAAACTGGCTCTATGAAGGTCATTTTAGTTCAATAACTGCTGAGATTATAAAATCTTAACAAAACACTTGAGACAACCTTGGAGTTCAGTCTCTGCTGCTTTCTCCAATTTAAATGGCAAGAAGAAGATATTGAAATGTATGCCCCGCTCTTTTCACACACTGTGACAGCATCACAGAAATTGGCTGACTGGATTTCAGTGGTGTCCCATTTATGAGGGATAAAACTTGTAAAACAATTCATTTTAATACATGAAGAACCCACAGCGTTTTCAGACCGGGCGAGAATGCATAAATTTCCTGGCTCTGAGTTTGACCTCGACTTAAGGGTGTCCTTAACTAAGGGCTATTTGGTGAAAACCACGGGCTATACCCTGTTCCATTTGTACTGTCTTATATGTTAATGCATCTAGGAATTTATCCTAAGACCCTCAGAAACCCCCCCTCCAAAAAAACGGGTATAGCCACAAGGGAAATCCAGTGGCTGAGCAATATCCTTTCTCTATGAACAGAGGAAATTGTTCAGTGACCCTTTCAGGCCTTGTCCATTTGAATATGTGTGTTGTCCCTGTCTGTGTCCTCATCAGAGCAGACTGAGTAATGGCACAACACAACAAGGACGCTTCAGTAAAATGAAATGCATTTGTTCTGCTCCTGGTTTGCATGTCAGAGTTTTCCAAGACGACAAAAAGGAAATGTGAATGGAGAGGAGACTCTCTCTCGCTCCTTCTTTTCTCAGGTGTAGAGGTGTGTCTCGTCCCTCCATGGGTGGAGCCATCTTTGCTTTCCTCAGCAGTCTGAGTGAGGTGCAGGAGCACCAGCATTGCTGCTAAATCGGATCACCTTGTGTTCTAGTTCTTGTGTCTGCTGCTTTATTGTACTCACTGTAATGTACTCACCTGTGGAAATCTCACCTGTAACTCACGTGCCAAGCCGCCTCCCCACCAGCTCTCCCCTGCCACCTCTGAACTGCAGCCTGCTCGTTAGCTACGTAACTACGTAACTCTGATGCCGATTACAAGAAAGGATCCATGGAGGCAGAGCTCGTTCAGGCCGTCTGTCGCTGTCGGCCAACACAACCTCCCCCAAATAAACCGAATCTGCTCACAGAAACAGATCTGATCGTGACATCTTGGTGTTTAGTTAGGAAGTGCAAAGGATACGTTTTACAAAACTTTAGTGAAACCGTCTCACAGGAACTTGGTACACAGTGAAATGTAAAGAAAAGCAGATGCAATGCTTTGTGAATCTCATAAATCCACATTTCATTCATAATAAAATATCAAAAACAAAGAGTGAGATAGTATGAGCTCATTTTAAATTTGATTTAAAAGAAAAATATCTGGGAATCAATGAGGTCACTGGCTGCACTTTTCTGTCCCCTCCTTTTCTGTTTTAGGGTTTTCATGTCATCTTAATAGCATGTGCCTTTTGACCTGAGCGCTGATAGCAATCAGACGGTCCCGTTCCTCTGTAGTCTGGAGGACACAGCTCCAGTTTTTTCCAAAAGGAATTCCACTTTTAACCTTCTGACCATCTTCACTTCTGAGAAACTCTCTGAGAGATCATCATGTGACTGACCTGCCGACCTTCTTGTTAGCACCACCTACTCTTCCAGGCTTTGGTTGTCCTGTCACTATTTTTGCTGCCACCGAAGTCAAAATGAGATGAGCTAATATTATTGTTAAAACTGTCCATTTTTTCAGTTTTCTCAGTCGCTATATTTCCAAAACGAATGTCTATAAAATAATGTTTAATTCAGTTTATACTGTAAGGTCGACCCCACAATAATACATACAGAGAAAAACCCAACAATCATATGACCCCTATGAGCAGCACTTTGGCGACAGTGGGAAGGAAAAACTCCCTTTTAACAGGAAGAAACCTCCGACAGAACCAGGCTCAGGGAGGGGCGGGGCCATCTGCTGTGATTGGTTGGGGTGAGAGAAGGAAGACAGGATAAAGACATGCTGTGGAAGAGAGGCAGAGATTTACAAATCATTATTATCATGTTGTTATTTACATTTGACACAGTTGCAGCACTCTGAGACATCTGAGGAAGAACATGTAGCTTCATGGAAAACACCTAAACTGTGGTGCGTGCCACAGACGCAGCTGTTTCTGCAGTTGCCACATTTATCTTTGTCCTGAAAATGAAAAAAGAAATGAAGGGTTCACTGTTGAGACACGAGAGGAGATCCAGTATGGATCGCAGAGGCGGACTTTAAAAGCAGGATCCAAACCGAGTAATAAAAATACTCGGAGACCTTTTTGTTTAGTTCAATTTGTTTAGTTTATCTTCCGCTGTGCAAAGCCATGTATGTGAAGTGCAGCTGGTTACTGGTGTACCAGGTCAGCCTCAAAGCACACATGTAAGGACTCTTGTAAAATACAGAGAGGGCAGGCAAAAATATAACAACATGAAAAAAGGTAAAGGCGAACAGAAGCAGAAGGTCTTCATCTCTCATGTATAGAAATTGGAAACGTCTGACCAGCCGGGGGTTGCTTATCTCAAAGGGCAGATAGCATCACGAAACAGGCCTGTAATGGCCGCATGCTCCAATTGATAATCCCCTCCTTCCCCTCCCTGCTGCTGTCTGTCCGGAGATACGAGGCCCCCGGTCGCAGGCTTAGAGGCTTGGAGAGCAAGGGAGCATTACTGATTCAAAAGAAATGCATTTTGGCTCTTTCAGTGCTCTGGGGGACTGGGTTAACATAATACCTTCCCCTCCCCGGTCCTTGACTTGTTTTTGATTGATACTTTTCAATTACAGTCCACTCCTGTCCAAGCCAGCCGCGCCGCTGTCCTCGCCCCCTCCCGAAACATTCAAAATGCTATTTTTCCCACTGTGCGATAACTTCAAACATTTAGGGCTACAAGAGCAGTGGTAACCCTGTTTAGCCGGCGCAGTAAATTGGTTCCATGTTCAACATAATAGCACTGACAGGCTTTTGCTAGGGAAATCAGTCCGGCAAAGGGACATGCCAACGATAAGACATCCAGCTTTGAAATTCTATTTCTCCCTATCAGAATTAAATCTGGACTTTATATTTCTTTTTGCCTGGGCGCAGGCTCTCTCTGGTCGCTTTCTGGCCTCTACTATTTGATCACAGGGTGACAACTAATACTTACCCCTGAGATCCTTTGCTCTCTCCATTTTCTAGGACTTTGGACGCTATTTTTTCTCGTGCCTTGTTATTTTTCCTCGTCTTTTTTCCCATATTGGTTGTCAAAATCTTCGATGATTTGTCCATCCCGAGGATGTACTGCATCAGAACGCGCTGTGCGCTTCTGCAGCCTTTTAAGATACTGCGCTGCACCTGAGGGTTTCCTTCACATTACATGCACACAGCAGTATCATGTACAGTTAAACTGAAAAGCTGTTAAATCGGCACCTTTACAATGCAAATAAATACAAGGTGCAGCGTGCTGCAGAACAGCACGTGCATGCGAGTCCTCTTCTCTTCTCTGGGTAAATATTTCCATGAGCAGCAGCAGTGCTGTAATCATTAGCAGAAGCTTTCCAGTGGTATCTGGGCTGATCTGATATCCATGTGGCTCCTGATGACAACACCAGGCCCTGCAGATAATTAATCTATTTAGCTGAGGGGGTGGAAAGCCACCCGCCGCTAGGTCAGATAAGTTTGTGGATTTACACATTTTAAAGTCATCCAGTCCCTCAATGGCACCAAACTGTGCAATATTCTAATGCCATTAATTACTATTTCCAATTGGATGGTCTCGACTGTTTCTGGACCAGCTGTTTCATCAAGCGCGCGTGTGTGTGTGTGTGTGTGTGTGTCTGTGTGCGCGTGTGTGTGTGTGTGTGTGAGTGTGTGTGTGTGTGTGTGTGTGTGTGTGTGTGCGTTGTGAGTGGAAGACACCCCCTCCCAGTGCAAACAGCATGCCTTCCTCCGTCACAGGGCGACATTCTAAAAGATCCCTGTTGTAATTCAGCCCACCATCACAGAGTGGCGCGTGTGGGTATGAATGCATGAGGGAAAATGAAAGTGGTGTGGCACTGTGTACTCAAATAAGAGCTGCAGTAGGAGTCCAGTCGTGGCATCTACATATGCAGAGAAGCAAGGCTCATCAGGTCGAACATTCAGAGTACTGTAGATTAAAGCTGATGTCCACAGACAGTCTTTGGACTGTGGGATCAACACCAGAGTGACACAGCCAACCAGGTGACTCACACACCTAGTTGGCTTTGAACCTTCCTGTTGTAAAACAGTGGAAACCACATGATACCGTCCCTATGATATTCAGTTTCCCCTCTTTTTGTGTGAAACATACAGTACATAGCAATTAAAATACTTGCAGAAGATCCTGTGTTGTCTGTATTATGTGGGCACGTGTGTGCAAACAGAATCCAAATCTGCTGGAAGCACTGAGATGATTACATCACCAAATAAACTCTCAGTAATAAAGAGACAGTCGCTGTGCTATCCCAGGACAGATGTGCTGCGTCCACTGCTCCGAGGTCTCATTTCAGGAAACACCTTCGATTCCCATCAGAACCATTAGGATCCTACTTTGCTCTTATTAGGGCCAGACGTGTTCTTAGCAGAACATATTTTATATTTCCATCTGTTTTCCAGTGTAACCAGTGTTTAAGTGGTTATCTTCACATGTGTGACACTCCTGTATAAGAGTCTGACTAAAGTAATGCTTCAAATACATATGAGAAATCTATATTTTCAAAGCCAGCAGTGATGTCCTGACACACAGCGCATACACTCCGTGGGTGTGCGTATAGACGTACATTTATAGTGCCATCTACAGATGTCACAGGGACATCAGCATCCCCAGTCTCACCAACTTAAAATTCACACATTCCAGGCATTCATTAGGGGCTGGGGCAGAGTGACAGAGAGGGAGTGAGGTGCTCCCGGGTTCCCTGCTCTGACATTGTGAGTGTCAGACTCCGATCACTTTAATCAGAGCGAGGATATGCATGATAAAACGGATAAGGGACTTTAATCAAAAAAATTCGCTGGTCTGGAAACGTGACACACTCCGACAAGCACGCCTCATCCCCCCACTTCCCTGCACCCTCCCGTCTCCACCCCCACCCCCCATCTGCTCAGCCCCAGTATCACCAGCACTCCAACCCGGTCTGAGCTCACCATGAATATGCATGGGCCAAACAGGAGATAGGTGCCACATTAAAATGGACCGCTGCGTGTTTAGCTGAGGAGACTAGAAGCATCCAGCGTGCATGTGTGACGTGCACACACACACACACACACACCTAAAGTCATGGGCTCCATGAGGACACTGTACTTTTATCAAATCTATAGCATTAAAGGAAGATGAGCTCCTCGTCACTCCCCAGGATTGGTTTTTGCAGCAGCTGCACATTCCTTCACACATTTCCTTTCATCGTGTGTTAATAACGTTCATGTTCACCGTCAGAGGTTCATGCTAGTGGATTCATGCTCCACTGCTGGTTAATGATCAGTTACACATGTTGGAATTGACATGCAGATGCTTTCCCTGACATGAAATATAAACGCCCTTGTTTGGTTGAGTTCATATATTCATATGAGATTACTGCACTGTGTATGCAGAACTGTCCTGTGCTGCCTTTGCAGCATGAATGAAAACAAGCAGAACAAAGAAAAACATGTGAACACGTTGGTTTGTATTGCCACAGGGTTCATATGAAGTAAATGGAGCTGATGACTTTAAATGAAACAGACACATTGGATGGCCGCGTAATTTATTATTATTATCTTTTAACTAAGTAATAACTTGTTATCAGCAGGGCCTTTACCTGCTCTTGTCTGCCTGACTGTTGTCATGATTTGGTCCATCTTTGCCTTTACTAAAAGATGACTATTCAGTATAAAACTCCCTTACATGGAATTTTCCCTCATACTGCATAGCCAAATGGACTTGTTGTAACTGAACAAGAGAAATTATGCTTGTTTAGCATGTGGCTAACCCTACCATATTCATGATGCAGCATTTATGTTTGCATGCATAGTCGTTTGGCTGTAAGTGGAGGATTTTTGTCTGGAGCCTATGCAGACATGCTTGCAGTTGAAGTACTTGTGTGTAGTCCTCCAAAACTTCAACAGTGTGTTGATGAGCTATGCACAGATACAATGCTGAGTAGCTGAGATGAGCTTGTAGAGGCTAAGCCTACGTTTGAAGCCTCTGAGGTGTTCGATGGTGGGGGTGACGTGATGCCACCGGTATGAATGAAACTCCAGCCGTGCGTATCCAGTCTGTTTAAAATGTTTGTTGTATCCCATCAGTTGTATTTGTTTTCAATTCAATTCAATTTCATTTTTATAGCGCCAAATGACAAGGTGCTTTATATTGTATAGTAGATCATACAGTGATACATACAGAGAAACCCAACAATCATATGACCCCCTATGAGCAAGCACTTTGGTGACAGTGGGAAGGAAAAACTCCCTTTTAACAGGAAGAAACCTCCAGCAGAACCAGGCTCAGGGAGGGGCGGGGCCATCTGCTGCGACTGGTTGGGGTGAGAGAAGGAAGACAGGATAAAGACATGCTGTGGAAGAGAGACAGAGATTAATAACAGATATGATTCAGTGCAGAAATATTTATCAAATGAATGGATCACAAAAAACTGCAGGGAGGCCTACACCTCCCTCACTCCTCTTCCAGCTGTGCAGGAGGACATTCCCAGGTCATCTTAGAGGGATCAGCTTTCTGCTGTGTCCTCGTCTGCTCTGGGATCTCAGGTAGGAGGTGGCACAGATCATATCATGATTTCAACAAAACTAAACATTTCATACGTAGAGTTGAAAGCAAAACTATGACAGGTTAATGTTTCTTTGATTTTTCCCAGCTTTATCTGTAGATATATTCAGTTACTGGTAGATGCAAATAAAACAGTCCTTTCATTACTTATCAAGTCATGCTTTGTAAGATAAACTTCCTCTGGCTGCCCAAATCAACTTTTAACCTGTTTAACTTTTGTTTGTTTGGTTTTGTTTGTTGTTCTTTAGATACATTTTTATTTGACTGATACTTTGAGTCTGCACATGTCATGTGTGTTTATTAAAATAAGCTGTACTTTGTGTGTGTATTTGCACGAAGCCCCGGCCGTTCTGATGTAGTGTCCGAGTCCAGATGGCTTCTCGGTGTATCCCGTTGGCCCGTCCAGCTCCAGCCCGAGCTAAAGGTGGCTCCACACTCTCTGACAGCAGCTCACTCTTCCTCACATCAGAGCTAATGAAGCGTGTTCAAGTGCCATGAAAGGACCAGTGAGAGAGAGAGTGTGCACGTGGGCGACATCACACTATAATTACTTCCTGAGCTATGCTAATTAATTAGCACATACATGCATTTCTAAACGGGTCATACATACTGAGCCAGATGGTCTAAATGAAAACATGTATGTGCATGAAGTGCTATCAGGGAAAAATGAATCGTACATAGCAGGCGTAGCTGTGACATTAGCATATTATATTGATTGAAACACTGCAAACAATAAAGACAATTAACGACGTGATAGGTGGGACACTTTCTGAGAGCTGCCACTAAAGACGTGAGCGGAAACTTTTTACCTTTAACACTAATTGTGTATTATTGTGTTTCTATGTGTATATGCTAAATGTGATCCATTAGGTACTAGCAGAGGTGGCAGAAGTACAGGGTGGGCCATTTATATGGATCCACCGCAATAACATGGGAATGGTTGGTGATATTAAAGTCCTGTTTGTGGCACATTAGTATATGTGAGGGGGCAAACTCCTCAAGATGGGTGGTGACCATGGTGGCCATTTAGAAGTCGGCCATCTTGGATAAGATGAAGAGTGGGAGAAGAGGGTTGCATTGACAATCCAACACAATGGGCAGCACATTGAACACATTTTATAAGTGGTCAGAAACTTGTAAATAACTCATGAAAGAATAAAGTTACGTTGAAACCAAGCACACCATTGTTTTTCTTGTGACATTACCAATAAGTTTGATGTGTCACATGGCCCTCTTCCTATTGAAAAAACAAAAGTTGTATCCAAGATGGCCGACTTCTAAATGGCCACCATGGTCACCACCCATCTTGAGGAGTTTGCCCCCTCACATATACTAATGTGCCACAAACAGGACTTTAATATCACCAACCATTCCCATGTTATTACGGTGTATCCATATAAATGGCCCACACTGTACAGACATTCTGTACTTAAGTAGAAGTACAAATACTACTGTTAACTACTATTCCTGTAAAGGTTGAAGTACTGATTCAGCCTCTTCACTCAAATAAAAGTACAAAAAACAGTACAGGCTCTGAAATGTACTCAGAGTAAGAAAGTAAAAGGATCTCTTTGGAGGATGTTTCTATCTTTGTGTAAAGCTAACTAACCTTGTGCTGTATCAATATAATGATAAAACAATACCATAGATGGGAATACAAACTTTAGTCTAATTATACTCAGCTTGAATCAGAAGGAAAATAAAAACTATATATCTATTGTCTGTTCCTCACAGCGTGAGAATGTGAACAGTCAGGGGTTAAAGTGGGGAACCTAAAACTGGTTGTAGTGGGTCCAGTTTGGGAAAAGAATCAAACACAATAATTTCTACTGAGAGCTCCAGTAGATGTTGTTAGTGTGCAGGCTGTGATCAGCTGACCTGCAGCTGAATCCAACCAGATGTGAGCAGATGTTCCCTGAGCTGTCCTGACTGATTTCATCCTCCACACTGACAGCACGCTCTGTTGATGCTGTCTGTTTTATAGAGGGTTTAAAGTTTGTACGAAGGTGGAATCAGTCAGTGAATCTGTGCTACTCTGTAGCTGTGACCATGAACCCACAGCCACTGTGCAGCAGATGGCCCCGCCCCTCCCTGAGCCTGGTTCTGCCGGAGGTTTCTTCCTGTTAAAAGGGAGTTTTTCCTTCCCACTGTCGCCAAAGTGCTTGCTCATAGGGGGTCATATGATTGTTGGGTTTTTCTCTGTATCTATGAAGCGCCTTGAGGCGACTTATGTTGTGATTTGGCGCTATATAAATAAAAATGAATTGAATTGAATTAAATGATCACAGTACAAACTAACCTGTTTATCCTGCACTAACCTGCAGAGGAGTTTAAATAGCAGTTGGTCTGCCTCAGTTTGTTGTGCAGCAGGTTTCACAGTATGAAGAAAACACAATGTCACATGCACAGACATAATGACTGATTTAAAACATGACTACTTACATTTAAGCTTTAAATATCCAGTTTATCAAACCCCCCTGAGCATCGCATCACATTCACACCAGAAACAAACCAGTTCATTTGGAACTGTACCAAAGGGGAACAAAGGGTGTGTGTTGAGAATAGATTGCTTAATATACATCAGAGTTAAAGAGGAGATAGTTTGGGATTGCTTGCAATATTACAATATGGCGGTTCATGGGTGTAAGAATCCAAAATAGAAAATAGGCCTGGGATGGGAACAAAGAACTGGGTGCAGGGCAGGAGGACAATTAACCCCACCCCCAAGACAGTAGCAAGAGTTACTGAGGGTGAGGGGCAGATAATTGCCGATGGACAGAACCTTAAAAGGAGGTGGGGGTCAGCGTGTCAGCACCCCTGGCCACTGTACCAGTGTATTTCCATTGTGGGGGTGTTTACTGTAGGGGGGAGGAGACCAGAGGTTATAACTGTAACTGTTGTGTGAAACTCTTCAGATCAGGCTGTAGAATAGGATGCAGTGTGCTGATCTCCAGATGCATCTGTAAGGAAAATGGGTAATAAGAGGATTGTGTAAAACATGGAAACATCCCCGTGTGATCTCTACCAGGATATCAAGAATCAGAGAGACCGGTGTCCTCACAGTGTGGCTGCTTTGGTCTGCACACGAGTGCTATTACTGTGTTAACACCTGCACAAATGAACTACTGTGACTCTGTGGGCCAGAGCAGAACTGAGTTACTACAAACCAAAAGTAGCAACCAGTAATCCCAGTCATGTGATCCTTGTCTTCTCACTGCACATATGGTCACATACCAAGTGGTCCTGCAAGTTACTTTTATCTACAAAATTTATCAGGGGAATTCATCATTATGTGGCTCACAGGTGTGGCTCTCCACCTGGCTCGCAGCAGTCAAGTAATCTGGTAGGAGTTGCCAAACTCTCCACAACACCAGGTCACAGCAGTGCACACGCTGCACCAATACAACACCACAACTATTGAATGGTCTTAAAACTTCTCACAAAGTTTAGTGTCACTAGTTTCCTGTGAGCCACACGCAAGACAAGTGAGAGGAGAGAAGCTGCAGAGAGGCATGTGAGCCTGTCTCTGCTTTGGATCGTCACATTGTAGGGGTGTAAATTCAACCAGATTTATATAAATGAGATCTGCTCTATCAAAAGCACAATGGATGCTGTCTGCCCCAGAACAACAGCTTTTTCTCAGGCTTTCCAGTTATCGATAAAGTCCACACTACTCTCTGCACACAACACAGACAAGCAGCGGCTTAAGGAGAACCTGTGGCAGAACATGTCACTACTGGTCCTGGAGGTCATCAGAGAAAACTACAGAGTCTGACATTGCTTTGGCAGAGTTACCCAACAAAGTCTTAATGTTAGTGATCCAGCAGAATCACTGGGAAAAGGCCAGCAGTCATCGTTTGCGAACGACACGAACAACTATGAAAGGTGTTCTTTTTTCTAATGTGGGTTAAAAGCATGTGATTCATGTGATTTTCAACAATTTGAAAAGAATAAACCAACATGTGGCTTTAATTGCAGGTGTGGTTGTAGAGTTGTTTCTCAGTGTTGGCAACCTCTGAGCTATTAAAGGCAGCAAAGTTATTTCTCTATTAGTTTTTGGATGCAATGAAAACAGCCACTTGTTCTCTCCTCTCTGTGTCTTTGGGCCCCTCATCCCAGTTACCGGCTCACCTTCCAGAACAAATCCCTCTAATTCTGTGGATGATCATTTGGAGGGCAAGGAGCTTGTTAGACTAATGATTAAGTTTAACCATCCCTTTAAGAATATATGGACATGCTTCAGCTGAGCAGAACAGTGTAATGGTTAGGAAATGAGACTGAGGATGGGGAGAGGGGGGAGGCAGAGAGACGGCAGGGGTGGAAAAGACTGAACGGGACAAGCAGGAAGATTTTAGGACTAAAGACGTTCCTTTTCCAAACATGCAGACAGTGCTGTAGACTTCATGCTCAGAGCACGATGCAGCGCTCTCGTCAGGTGTTTAAGGAGTATTAAATTACAAGGCCCACACGCCCTCTTCATACACGACCTTCCCTTGTATACCTCCAACATTGTTAAGACAGCTTATCTGCGTTGCTTCCTGTAAACCTGATGTTTTGTACCATGCCTGCCTGTCAGGGTTGTAGCTCATTATATACTCTGTAATAACAGCCAGGCTCTCTGGAGTTTCAGGCAGGGACTCACTGAGGATGATGGAAAGTTTATACCAACACAGCTTGTTGCATGGAGCTTGGGTGTCTGTCTTGCTAACTATTGATTAGCAGCTAAAACGCACTTCGTCAGTTGATGATAATGTCATTCATCAAATGAATATCAAGAACAGGTATTAAGGTTACATCAGTATTTTTATATAAGCGAGTGAGTATTTAAAATACAGAATAAATCCAACAGAGTAAAATCATTTTAATAACACATATATTGCTGTTTGCACTGTTCAGCTGAACGTAGATGATGTGAAGGTAGTACTCGACCACTATCACGTGCCACATCCCACCTGTGTGCTGTGAATAACCAGCCCGTTCTCACTCCCGAGGCGTAACATGTCGACGTTTTGTCACGTCCCGCGGCGTTCCTGAGGAACGCGAAAGGAGACCTTCGGCGTTCTTATGGTACGCGGCGGGTTATGGCTGGAATCCAGTGCAATGACGCTCCCGCGGTAGTAGACGTTCCAGCCCTGTATTCCAGCCCTAAACCTAACCTTATCCCTAGCCCTGACCATAACCTTATTCCTGACCTTAACCAGGACTTTAATGATGTTAAATAGCGTGTTTCTAAGCGATTTGAAGAAAAAGAGCGAACATGTGTAGATTCAGTCCAGACGGTTCTCATATTTCCTCTTTTTTCCGAGGTCGTCATTTAGGAACGTGGTGGGTAGCCGAAACGTAATATGTTGACGATTTGTCACCTAGCGTAAAATGTTACGCTTTGGGAGTGAGAACGTGTTGGAATAACACTTGATCCATGTGATGTTTCCCTCTACTCTTTCCTTTATTGTCGAATACAATAAATCTATATTGAGGAGTAAATCTGTGATCAGCACAGGTACATAAGACCACAGAGGAAGTACCTGCTGTACCATCACAGGAGATGGAAGGGTTCTCCCACCTGTGCCACATAAAAACATGACAACATGTTAAACAGGTTGTTTGAGTCTGATGGACGTTAATCGATCATAAAGACTTTAAATAGGACTAGAATAGAGGTTTGGGTTGTGACTTATTGATATAAATATAGTAATATATTTTCTCATATTTCACTGCCTTCCCCCTCTCAGTAACGAATCGTTTCTAATCTTGTCTAATCTCCTGACGGTCCTCTCGTTTCAAACCCAACCACTGGCTGAAGTCGTGTGCAGTTGGATCGCTGGCTGCAGCTTCGCTGAGCCTCTGTTTAACTGTGGATCTATGTGCTTTTGTTTTTTCTCCAAGATGATACGATAACGAAATTGGTGTTTAGCAAAGGTCTTTGCAATATCATTTCACTTCAGTGTCGCTATCTCAGGAGATTTATGACAAGAAGATATGGGATGAGTCTTGTTTCTGTTTCCATGAGAAATACCATTAAAATTAATCAGGGAAGGTCAGGGAAGCATTTTGTAAACCACTTAATTCTGCTGAGCTTGTTACGACAAACACAGATAATGAGGAGAACACAGAGACAATACTTTTTACTGTAGATATTATCATCATATTGCGCCACTGGTTACACAGACTCCATGTACATATTGTTCTGATGCAGTCATTTAATGTAGACTGGTAGAAGAGAGAGGACCCAGAGTGATCAGTTAACAGGCTGTGGTGGGATTTATGTTAAATGTAACTGTGGTCTTTACTTCAAAGGGAATAAATAAACAGATGAATAATCTCCTGGTGGTGTGATCCTCGGGTTCTCTACTTACGTCTGAGAGTTTGAGGGTTTGCCTCAGTATATCAGCTCTTCCAGTTTGTGGGTTACAGCTTCTAATGCTCCACTTTGGACTTTATCTTCTCCATCTGCTCCAGTAATTCCTTCAGCTCTGGTTCTTTTTGTGTAGTGCTATCTATCACAGCTTCTTCTGCTGTTTGTCAACCAGCACTGACTCTGATTAGCTGGCCATCAGCTGTTCATCTGTCTACAACTTGAATTCCAATAAAACCTGCTCTGATGTTCTCAAACATGTTTGGTGGCGTCTCCCATCAAAGCTTGGGGATTTCAAATCAGGACAGACATTCCTGTGCACTATCCCGCCCACTGCTTTGTGCCTCCAGTGTACCTGGTCCCAGTAAGGATCTTACAAGTCTGCAACTTGGGTTATGTCAACTGTGGCAGACTCCTGCTTCTAAGGATGGGGTGCATCAGATGGTCAGTGAATGTGGACTGTCCTTTAAGCCGGCCTTTTCTAGCTACTAGTAGAATTTCTTGATGTCCACCATTTCCTGCATTTGTCCTTTGTTCATCCCATGCAGGGGCTCGGTCATCCATAGAAGAATAGAATAATCCTTTAATTCTCCCACAAAGGGAAATGTGGTTGTAACAGCAGCCAAAAAGACAGATACACAAACAAACAGTACACAGGACACAGGACAGAAGCATTAAGGACAATGGTTACTATAAACAGAGTAATGTACAATTATTAAATTAAATAAAAATAATTACAGATAAGAGGCAGAGCAGGTTGTAGTACGAATCAGTTAATTAACTTATTGCAGTTACAGCGCAGATGTAAACATCTATGTTTGTTGGGAGCAGTTCTGATTGTACAGTCTGACAGCTGCAGGGAGGAAGGACCTGCAGAAACGCTCCTTCATGCATCGAGGATGCAGCAGTCTGTCACTGAAGCAGCTCTGCAGTTCAGCAACATTTACATGCATGGGCTGGGAGACTCTGTCCATCAGAGATGTTATTTTGGCCAAGTCCTTCTGTCTCCCACCACCTGCACTGGGTCCAGGGTGCATCCCAGAACAGAGCTGGCCTTCCTGATGAGTTTATCCAACTTCTTCCTCTCAGCTGCCAATAAACTGCTGCTCCAACATACCACACTGTAAAAAATGACAGATGCCACCACAGAGTCATAGAAGGTCTTTAAAAGCGCTCCCTGGACTCCAAATGACCTCAGCCGCCTCAGCAGGTAGGTCTGCTCTGACCCTTCCTGTAAAGAGCATCAGTGTTGTGGCTCCAGTCCAGTTTATTATTCAGGTGAACACCCAGGTACCTATAGAGTCCACTATCTCAATGTCCACTCCCTGGATGTTCACCGGTGTCAGTGTGGTGGGTCTGCGTCTCCGGAAGTCCACCACCAACTCCTTGGTTTTCCCGGCGTTGATCAGCAGGTGGTTCTGCTGACACCAGTCCACAAAGTCCAGAGTCCACTGTCTGTACTCTGAGTCGTCCTCACCTGTGATGAGGCGACTATGGCAGAGTCGTCAGAGAACTTCTGTAGGTGGCAGCGTGGGGAGTTGATGGAGAAGTCTGCAGTGTAGAGGGTGAAGAGGAACGGTGCCAGCACAGTTCCCTGTGGGGCCCCCGTACTGCAGACCAGCGTGTCAGAGACACAGCCCTGTGACCTCACATACTGTGGACGTTCTGTGAGGTAGTCCAGTATCCACTGGGACATGTGGTGGTCCACTCCCGATAGCTCCAGCTTGTCTCTCAGAAGTCGTGGCTGGATGGTGTTGAAAGCACTGGAGAAATCAAAGAACATGATCCTCACAGTGCTTCCAGGCTTCTCCAGGTGAGTCAGAGCTCGGTGCAGGAGGTAGATGATGGCGTCCTCCACCCCGATGCCAGGCTGGTAAGCAAACTGCAGCGGATCCAATGAAGACCTCACCAGGGGGCGCAGATGGTTTAGAACCAACCTCTCGAGGGTCTTCATCAGATGTGATGTCAGGGCTACCGGCCTGTAGCTGCTGAGGTCCTTGGGATGGGAGGTCTTTGGTACCGGTACCACACAGGAGGTCTTCCACAGCTGTGGTACTTTCCCCAGTGACAGGCTCAGGTTGAACAGCTATCCTAGGATGCCACACAGTTCATCTGCACAGCATCTCAGGAGCCTGGAGCTGACGCCATCTAGACCTGCAGCATTACACACCTTGATCGTGCGAAGCTTGTTCCTCACTTGAAGTGCTGAGATGGAGAGAGGGGGTTTCGGGGGAGGGGGGTGTATGTTGGAGTCCACAGAAGCCGGGGTGGGTGTAATGACTGGGAGCTGGGAGGTGTGAAGCTGAGAGGTGTGAAGTCCTGAGATGAAGGACAGGACGTCCCTGAAGATGAAGAAGATTGCAGCAGGGGGACGATGCTGTGGGAGGGGTGGGTGTTTGATCAAATCTATTCAAATATTTATCTAGGTCATTCACCCACCCCAAGTCTCCTGCAGCCTGGGGGGTTGGTTTTTGTCCTGAGACTGTCTTCAGGCTGTTCCAAACCCCCCTGATGATGTCCTGTTGCAGCTGCTCTTCCATCTTCCTCCTGTAGTTTTCCTTTCCTTGCCTTATCTTCCATTTCAGCTTCTTCTGGACAACTCTCAGCGCCTGTTTGTCTCCAGATCTAAAGACTCTTCTTCTCCTTGAGGAGAGCCTTAATTTCAGGATTTATCCATGGCTTGCTGTTAGAAAAACACCGTACCTTTTTGATGGGTACGGTGTTGTCATCCTCCAGGGGGCTGCAGAGGTTGTCCCACACAGTAGAACGGAAACAGTCCCTCAGGGCCTCTTCAGTCTCTGCCGACCATTTCCTTACTGTGAGTTTCACAACTGGTTCTCTGTGTACCAGAGGTTTATACACAGGCTGGAGATGAACCAGGTTGTGATCTGAGCCCCCCAGGTGAGGGAGAGGTGATGAGCTCTATGCCTCCTTGGTGTTGGCATACAATAAGTTTTTATTGTCTCTGGTGTGGCAGGTAACATACTGGGTGAAGGTGGGGAGAGTGGAGGACAGGGAGATGTGATTAAAGTCCCCAGAGATCAGGAAAAGGGCCTGAGGGTGCTGTGTTTGGAGTCTGCTGGTTACAGTGTGCAGGCCACCAGGGTGGCTGTGGCTACAATGTAGCTGCCATCACCAGTGTGTGAATGTGTGGATGACTGGATATGTAAAGCGCTTTGGGGTCCTTAGGGACTAGTAAAGCGCTATATAAATACAGGCCATTTACCATTTACCTCACAGGCTGCTGCAGCGCTAGCAGAGGGCGCGACATACACGGCTATCATAATCACGTGTGTGAACTCTCGCGGTAGATAGTACGGTCTCATGCTAACCGCTAGCAGTTCAATGTCCTTACAGCATAGCGTCTCTTTGATAGATAAATGCCCAGAGTTACACCATCTATCGTTCACACAGCCAGACCCCCTCCTCCCTTCTTACCACTCTCCGTTGTTCTGTCGGCCCGGATCAGATGAAAACCATTCATGTTTACGTGTGAGTCCGGAGTTAGCGAAGTTAGCCATGACTCTGTGAAGCATATCAGGCTGCACTCCCTGTAGCTCCTCTGATGTCGGGTAAGAGCCGCCAGTTCGTCTACTTTATTGGGGAGAGATCTCCCATTCCCCATAATTCCCCATAGTACCTCCTAACTTTACTGCGACGCCGGTCCCGGCCCGAGTACCGCGTCTCTTCCTCCTCACCTCGCGGGGGATGTTAGCTTGCTCGGCAGTAGGCAGGACAGCGGAGGCTCCGAGGGCTAACAGCTGATCCCTGCTGTAAACAATGGGAGGTCAGACCTCCAAGCGCTCTCCGGACAAAGACACCGTAAAAAATGTAATAAAGAATACGATTGTCGATAGAATTCTGAGCTCCATTGTGGGGGACAGCAGTCCACAATAGAAAAACAAAAACAACAAAGGACTCAGTCAGGTCGGAGCTGCTGATACTGGCTGCCAGCTCGGAGCGGCACCATACTTCCAGCGCCTCTTTGTGTTCTTCATCATGCTTGTCTTTACCTTCCCAAGGCATACTTGGAGCAGCTCATCTTGGGTGAGGGTTGAACCTTCCTCATTCTTGCTCTGGCTCATCCTTGATTGGGTCTAGTCTTCATGACTAGACATCATTGACATCTATCGCTTCCTGTGGCCAGTTGGTTACTACAGTTGGGGGTCTGATGATCGTGTACACATTGATGGCTTGGATCTTATTGGCATCACTCAGCTGGCTTCTCAGCACACGTCTTCCCTCTTGTGGTATTTGGCTGTGGCTGACATTCATGTGTCTTTATCATTAGCCTGGTACCCCGGTACTTCTAGTGGTCCTGTAATTCTGCTCCTGGGCGTTCTGGTAGCTCCACCCCTTTAGTTAGATCACTGCAACACTTCAGCCACACTTAAAAGTTCAAATGATATCCTGATGTCTTCACCATAGACTGTGATGAGGTGGATCAGTGAATCCATGTCTTGCTCACTCCTGACATACAGTGTGACATCATCAGTGTACAGGAGGTGGCTGATGCTCATTCTTAGCGATGAGCTGGCTTATCGCTATGAGAACCTTCTGGTGTGAGCATGAACCAGCCTGGATCTGAATCAACTACCAAGTGTACGGTCTAAGTTTGAGCTAAGAAACTTCCTGTATGCTTTATATTCTGGGACGTGGCAAGGCACTATAAATGTGAAGGGGTCTGTACGGGTAGCAGTTAGCTGTGAAATGGTTTCCAGTAGTCCAGAACACCACACCTTCTTCCTGTATTTTCTCTTGTTGCTCGTGCCCCAGACACATCTTGGGGACTGAGTATTCTCATGTGGTTTGTAGTGAGGCATTTAGGGTTGTTTGGAAGTTGCTTGAATTTCTCTCTGTGTGAATAGAAACCAAACATAGACAGCGAAAAGTTTACAAAGCTGTCAGCTGATTCGTACAGAGTAAACGAACTATAGTAGTGAAAACACTACTCGAGTCCTGATGTGCTGTTCTCAACGAGTTGGTGCTTTGGCTCTGTGGTGTTATTTTCAATGCCTTTCTGGCCAGTTCTCATATATTGACTTATGTGCCGACTCAGCTTGCTTGCTATAATGCTTGAGAGCAGCTTCCATGTTGTGGAGAGGCAGGTAACTGGCTACTAACACCACGGCAACCTGGCACCTCCTTCTCAACCAGCATTTGTCCTAAGTTAACCAGTATGGTTGTGCTGCTCACTTTAGCATGAACACCATACCCAAGGTTTTAGTGGCGTGGAGGTCAGGACTGCAGGCGGGCTTTTCCTGACACCTGCCACATTCTGGAGGGGGGTCTCTCATAAGCCAGCTCTGTGGGGTTGAGTGGGGTTAAATCTGTAGAAGACTGCCTATGCTCCTAAGTGCTGACAGTGTGTTGAAATGGCCTTGTTGTGATGTTGTTTTCTTGGGACACCAAAGAAAACCAGTCTCTGATGTCCCCATTATACACAACCTGTCCTTCAGTTTGGAGATGGTGCTATGGCTCACTCCAAATAATATTGTGACTTGGTTTTGCATCGGCAGAGAAGAACCCACATCCTCAACTCTGCTGTTCAGCCAGCAAATGTATTTTCCTTACAAATCTGGGTCCATTTAAGCTGAAACAAACAGGCTTTCCAACAGAGTTTGTGCCAACAAGCACTGTTACAACAAAAACAACTGACCAAACACACATTTCCTGCCTATATATGAGCCACACAGATATACACAGCCACGTCACCATACAGCAGTTTACTGAGAATGTATTTATATTAAATGAAAGGAAGCTTGAGATGTGATTAAGAAGAAAACTGTAATGTAAACTCGAGTCAAACCACAGTGGGTCACATGGTAGCGTTCCTCATGGGAGTCCTGTGTAGTTTGTTAGCATTAGACGACTTCTTTATGCTCTGCTACAGTGCAGGGTCGGACAGATCACGTCACTGTCTTACCCGTTAGCTTAATGATAGCCTGTATTAGGCTGGGGAAGGTGCCAGGGTGTTTTTTCCCCACTAGACCTTTAAGTATTTAATGTGTGACATGTTACAACAGAACTGTACTGTAGACTAAACTCTGGCATTAATGTCAGCTTATTTACCAGGATGATGGGACAGACTTGGCTTCTTGGCCTGTTTGAACTAATATTTAGTTTTCTTGGTGCTTATCCACAGAAAACGTACAAATCTACAGTGTCTTTGTGGGTAAGTGGTTAGAGTGCACTCATCCAGTCTCATAAAGTGCTTCTTGTCTGCTTCTGCTCTAAGCTGTCCAATAATAGAAAAATAGAGAAAAATAGAAGAAAAATCTTGTTACTAGAAAGAAAAGTTGCATGAACTATAGTTTTATAGGACCAGGTTCTGAAGAGAACAGAACTACAACTACAGTATCCTACAATGTAAAAATGATGCTCCTTTAACTTGGTGAAAGGAGCACAGTGGTCAGCACTGTTGCCTCACAGCAAGAAGGTCCTGGGTTCAGTTCCACCATCAGGCCGGGGTCTGAGTTTGCATGTTCACCCCTGGTACTGCGGACTCCTCCCACAGTCCAACGACATGCAGTTTGTGGGGATAGGTTAATTGAAAAATCTAAATAGGTGTGAATGCGGGAGTGAATGTGAGCGCGAATGGTTGTCTGTCCCTGTGTGTCAGACTGGCGACCTGTCCAGGGTGGACCCCGCCTCTTGCCCTATGACAGCTGGGATAGGCTCCCGCGACCCTGAAAAGGATAAGCGGATACGAATGGATGGATGGAAACAGAGCAAATGTCAGTGAGTCCACATGAATCCATCACACTGACATTAAATGATGACTCTTTTTTTAACCTCCATATGTGACATATGTGACTTAGAGCCCAAACCACTGGACAAAACTGAGAGCAGTCCGTCCTCAGGTGGTCGTGCAGGGTGTGATGAGTAATCTGTGTTTGTCCTCAGATTTGACTGAGTACATGTGTAAGCATTGTGCTTTTACAGTGAGGTGGGAATGCATGATTTCACACAGTTGTGTGTTTGTGTCTCCTTTCATAGATGCAGACACAATCAATACTATGTTATATCTGAGTATATCTATGAGTGAGTCTGTCTGTGCACAGACATTCACAGGTGCAGTGCATTGTGTTTGTGTGTCTGTGAGTGTGTGCTTAACTTAAATCTGCTAACCTGGTTATAATCTGCACTCCTTACAGGAACAAAACAATGTAAATCACTTTAAGGTTAGTGTGACGAGTAGGCAAATACTGTAGTAGTTCAGGTGAAGCTCAGCAGTATAACTGTATGTCCTCTGAAGACCTGGATACACAACTCTGTGTGTGAAACCTCCCACAGTCCATAATGGTGGCCCTAAACCAGCTGTGTGGGCGTGTCAGCATGGTCAGCATGTAGCTGTCAACATTCAGAGCACCCACAAGCATAAATATGTAGAAGACAAAGAAGTGATTTCAGGTAAAACGATATGTGGATGATTTAGTAAGACAAAAGTCTCATCAGGGATTAATGGAGCTACATTCTGTTTCTGAGGCTCCGTCTATAAAAGGAAAGACTGTTTTTATTAACTTTGAGTTTCAGCTGTTTTGCCTTTGTCTCCAGCTATCTGTTGTCATGGCAACAAATTAACAACCCCACTCAGTTTACTGGACTTTTTTTGTCTTTCCAGTTAACATATGGTACTGTCACCCATGATGTTTAAGAAGTGCGTTATTGGGAAATGACAGAAAAAGTGCCAGTTCTAAAAATGTAGAGTTGGGAGGCGCACACACACACACACACACACACACACACACACACACAGCACATACTGTATTTCATCCCCGCGTGTACAAACACGACTCCCACACGTCGACTGTCAGATGCGTCCTCCTGAGACGAGCGACTTAACAATACTAAATCAGTTTAATTGATACGCTTTCCTGTCTCGCTGCCTTGTAAAGGGCAGACTGGAAGACGTGGCAAACAGTTGGCGACAAACAAAGACTCTTTGAAGCGGGTTATGTTATGAAGTGTCAGACCTGTTGAAGAAAACAAAACTCCACTGCTGCCGCCCCCAGCTTCTTCTGTGTAAGGTAATCTGTGTTGTTCTGCCGTTCGTCTTCTTCTGCTTCCAATTATGAGCGCGGGAGCGGTGAGTATTCTATCACCGGCTCACAGACAACTTACAGCCACGCTGCAGCGATGGCCGGGGACGCAGCAGACTAATTACAATTAACCACTAATCCTTAAAAGGCAAGTTCAAGATGGCAATTCAATTTGCCCTCAACTGTTTCTTTTCTGAAAATCTTTTGCAATTTTCCCTCCTGCCGTCCCAGGTGTCAGACCAACTTTGAAGAAGCAGCGAAGATATCAATAGATTATTGGCACCGAGTATTCATTTAACAGGGCAATCGCGCTTTTTTCAGACACTTGGCTAAAAGTGGTTTGGAAGGATTTAATTCTTTCTTTTTATCCTCGGTGGAGATTAGCTGCAAAAATAATGAATTTGGGAGCAAAAGGGGGGAAAAGCATTAAGAAGAAACTGATGAAAATAACTCGAGTAACAGATAAAAGGCCCTTGACGATGCAGACTTTAGTGTGTCCTTATTCTGAGAGAACATGTTTCCATATGCAGAGCAACTTTAAATAAGACTGTGGCTGCACTCCCATTTACTGATGGCTCTGCAGAGCATTCTGTTATATTGGTTTTATTTCTCTGCTTAATTAAACGTTTTGTGCAAAGCTCGCTGTAAACCTGCTCATATAAATATGGTCACTGTTCCAAAAATACTGTTGTTTCCTGTTTTTAACATTAACTGATTATGACTCTTGCCTACCAGGCCAAACATAGGCTGATGTTGATACAGAGTGCAGTTTAAAAAGAGGAGGTTTGGATGTGTGAGCTGACAGACTTTGGGACTTGAAGGTGTTAGCTCAGAGCAGCGAGCCCCCTCGATTACCTTCAGATGCTTCTTCTTTAGCCACTCCTTTTATGCCTTGGCTGTTTGTTTAAGGTAAGAAACATGATTCATCCTCAGTGTTCTGGCTTAAGGCAGGAAGTTCTTGTCTCAGAGGATACGCGGCCTCGTCCAGTGTCCCCACAATGTGGTGAAGTCACGCTGTGCAGAGCCTCGGAGCTTGATGGTGTTCTTTGGGTCATATTTAGCAGAATCAAAGTCAAACTAATGTGAAAGAGCTTGGATTGAGTTTTATGTGACCACAGCACTGGGTCTCTGAATGATTCAGATGTTCACGGGGAAACTTTACATGTGCTGTCACATGTGTTTCTCTCTTTATACAACACTCTGTATTTAATCATTATTAACCTCTGTCTCTCTTCCACAGCATGTCTTTATCCTGTCTTCCTTCTCTCGCCCCAACCAATCACAGCAGATGGCCCCGCCCCTCCCTGAGTCTGGTTCTGCTGGAGGTTTCTTCCTGTTAAAAGGGAGTTTTTCCTTCCCACTGTCACCAAAGGGCTTGCTCAGAGGGGGGGTTGTGTGATTGGTGGGGTTACCTGTTCTCTCTGTATTGTAGTAGGGGCTCTACCTCGCGCTACAGCACTTTGAGCCTTGATGTTTCTGCTGTTTAACTGAATTTCTTTCTCTGCTGCACTTGTTAATTTTATTAGCACCAAATCAAACACGTTGGACTGCTTTGCAGATCAATATCCCAGAAGTTTAACTTAATACTCTGATTGAAAAATCTTTCCTGCAGTGTTCCTTTCTTTCATTTCAGCTGTGTTTGTATGAATATAAACAGTTTCTGTGCATTTTTTAATTATTTGTGTTTGGCAAGTTTCAACTTAGCCGTGAGCACTATCTTTGTAAAGTTATAACTGAACGATTAATTTACTACATTGTACAAGCCACTTGTCCGATACGTTTCCTTCTCCCTCATTCCTCAGTGCTTTGTGCAAAATTATGCCACAGAAAGCAGCGAGGGACGAACTTTCAATTTCAGTTAATGAAAAATGACTCAAACAAGTGGCAATTAAGATGACAGACAAGCAATATAGCATGTTTTTATTTAATCTTAAAATAAGATCAGCTTAATGGCACTGACAGGGACTCACAGTGAGTTTGCTTTATTAAGATTCAGAAGATGGTTAAAACAATTTGGACTCTGAAATTTAAGATTTGGCCCATCACTGTCTTTGAAATCTCGTCTTCCAGTGACAAGCATGCTGTCCTCCACACACACACACACACACACACACACACACACACACACACACACACACACACACACAGCAGTTGTATAAGCTCTTTCCCTGGCATCATATTTAACATACCAGAAGGCACCTTAAGACTTGCAAAGTAAGGCCCTGGAAGCCTGGAAGCCCGTCCACTGATCCATTCCAAATCCACCCGTTAAAATGAGGCTTGGCACTGGAGGGAAGGGGCAGTGGTGTAGTTGGGGATGAAGGAGAGCAAGGGGTCGGCAGATGCTAGCGGGTGGAGAGCTGGAAGTCCTGGTACTGGCTGGAGTGCCCAGGCTTATGCAGGCTTGGGTGAACACGTCAGGCTGATTTCTATGATGCCTGGCCTTGAAGGTGACCCCAGGCTGGACTCCACAGTTCTTGATCCAACAGCCACGAGACTCTGTCCTCCTCCCTCTTGCCACTGACTTTAGAGTTGCCAAATGCTAAAGGTATCGTGGTCCCTCGGTCCAGAGTCTGTTTCTCTGCCTTCTGTCTGTGTTTGTATTTGTCGGGCACATTCACTCTTGGTGATGTGCATCGCACCTGATCCTGATGAGCTCGTTACCACCACCACCTAAGGTAACGGCTGGCCTGCAGTGTTTGCTGTTGAACTTGAAGCCTGGCTCCTTGTTCTGTGTTTTTACTCTGCTGGTTTTCCCTGTGGATTCCTTACTGTGTGTTTCCTGCCTCCTATGTTTGGCGAGCTTTCAGAGCAAGTGAGTTTATGGGTTTTGGACCAGTGGATATCCCTGCCTCCCTGGACCCCAGAGCTTCATGATCTGGTGCCTTGTGTTTGAATTCTGACTTCCTGTAAATGAACCTGTTGAACTTTACGTCCTGCATGTGAGCCCTGACAAAACAGTGAGGGAGGGGTGAAAGGAGGGAGGGGTGATGTGAGCAGTGATGTCAGCAGCTTCAGCTCAAAGATCTGACTGAAACTGTTGATAATAATAATAATAATAATAATGATAATAATAATAATAATAATGATAATAATAATAATAATGATGATAATAATAATAATGATGATGATAATAATAATAATAATAATAACAATAATAATCCATCAATGTTTGAAATGATCATTGTTGGCTCAGTGTTCAGGCTGTTATATAGAAATGCCACCTATACCCAGATACTCTAATAGAAAAGCTTTAAGACCAAAATGCTTTAGGAGTCTTGATTAGAAAGGTTTTTTTCAGCATGTGCTTATACAAATGATTTGAAGAACTCTTTACCTACATTTGATTTGAGCTTCTTGATTTAAGCCCAAATGTAAAAACATCCCGTTAGTTTGCTGCTCTGATGGAAAGATTTGCCACAACTATAAAAAATAATGCAAGTTTTGAGAAACTGGAATCATCCCCTAAATTGTGGAAACTGCTGAAATTGCAGCTTGCTTTTTTCCATCCACCTTTCCTTTACTTTCCATGGGAAGTTTATCCAATTAACTGAGGATGGGAGGAGGCAGTCCATGGTGGTTCTCTCTGGGGTGCTGGGACCCCGCCCTCCCAGCGGGGTGTGTGATTGGGTTGTCTGGGCGTTCCAGCGTGTGCCCAAGTGGAAAACGACGAAATGAAGGAGATCGTTGGCCATCGATACCCAATTATATGACTAGAAGGGTGCCAGTAGCTCCCAGCCTGGGGTATAGGGGCCCTTTATGCTTTGTGTTTGATGATAAATTGTTTTGCTGCAGGATTATGGTCAATGTAATTATGTCCATTGATGGTGAGCCAGAGAATGATTTTCTCAGAGTCAAGCTGTGAGGTTGTTATCAAAGAAAAGGACTCAATTTATAGGCCTTGATTGCTTCATATTCACATGGTAATTGTATGGAAAGTCTTTGCACCATGTGTAGACTCCTCACACAAATTAAAGGAGAAGGCTCGTAAAACATCGAACCTTAATCTAGATCCAAACCTTTCAAAAGCTGTAGATAAAAAACTGTAATGATATGAACATAGACCTGTTTTTTGGCCTGAAGTGTACATACTGTATACTCATACTCATATAGGCTCCTCATACTCATGCACAAGAATGAATTTTGTTTTTTAATGATTTCTTTGAACTGCTCTTTTTAATGAAGAAAAACCATCTTTAATGAATTTAAAGAATTCAGGTTTTAATTTATGTTGGATTTTCGAGTATACGCACAGAAAATCACAAAAGCACAAGTATGACGTGTATAACGCACACTTACATTGATCTTTGAATAAGTAGCAAAGCTTCTACAGGTTCTTTAAACTTGAGAAGATCACTGAGCACGAGTTACTACAACTGTAGTCTTTTTTTTGGCAGCTCTCATTGGATACTCAGAGTAATAGGAAAGTAGATGAAGGAAGATCTAAAAAACACAACAGCATATTTACACAAGGTGGGGAGGTCTCTTGGAGCCATTTCTAAGTATATGCAGATTCCAGGATACCAGTTTAGACAAGTGTAGTTAGCACTGGAAATGCCCAGGGGTGATTTTGACGACATCATTTCCGGGACAGGCAGAAGGAGCACATGTCATCATTAGTGAGGCTAGTAAGGTAAAGAACTAAACGCTTGAGCATTGAGCAGGGAGGTGCTAACGAGTTTAACAACAAGCCATGCTGTTAGTTACTAACAGCTGATAGCACGCTAAGCTAGCATATCCCAAAAGGTGCAATAAGTGGATGCAATTTACACATGACACTGCAACAGGAACAGGAAGTGATGCGACAGTGCAGTGATAAAAAGTAAGAGTGCTAGTCTCCTCCCAAAATTCCAGCAGCTGATTTCAGTTCCCACATGTTTCCAGACTGTTGTTAAATAAAACATTGTGTATCTCATATCAGAGCAAGCTCCTGTCACTCACTCTAAGAATCCAGGGAAACAAACAGTTGGAGGAGTTTGGATCCTGGGGTCCTGCAGATTAAAAAATAAATAAAAGGCTTTTTTAAAAATATGACACCAAAGAAAAATGGTTTAAAGATATTTGTTGTTAATTAAATTAAATTAAAGCCCATAATTATTGACACTGAGCTGACATCTTGATGGTTAATCTAAACTAGAAGTGTTAATTCCTCATTTTAACCTCAGTCAGCAGTCGATTCTGTTCTGAACTCATTTTATTTTTGTAGGCTGTAAAGTGTTGCCCCATGTGGTCAAATTGATGTTTTTATTAATGACCAAAGACTCCAATAGAATTACAAACAGGTTTAAATTTTGATGTTTATTGTTTATTGATGGGAGTTCTCCCGTGCCTGTTAAATATCACTTTATCGTCTTCATTTGGAAATCAAAGATGTTTAGTTTGAGCTAACGAGCAGCGTGGAAACATCACGAAACGCGTCACATTAGTGGAAGCGTTGCAAATGATGCATCAAGGTTGTTGGCAGTGCTTACGTGTGGTTATTCTTTCTGACCTTTTCTCATACACGTGTCTGATCTGCCACATACATTATTGAATATCATAGAAACTCCAGTATTGCAGGACTGTGAAGGTAAACTTCATTAGAAGTGAGGCTGACATGTATGGCCTCCAGGCTTCCACTGCAATAATTAACTGGGGGATTTTTTTCCATCGCTTCAGTCTCTCTGATCCAGGTTGGTACTGACAACCTTACGCCCCCTTGCCCCTCCTTCATCTGCCATATACAGGTCACAGACGGCGGCCCGGCACCCTGAGGTGTCCTGTAAATGTGCCTGTGGAGTGATGGGCGGGAGTCCCTCGATGCCACATTCATTTGCACATCAAGAAGGCAGAGAAGGAAGCTTTGACCCAATTAACGCTGAGGAAAACAGATTAAATAAAGCCTGCTGCCTAGTCCTGGACATCCAGTGTCACTGTGTGTGTGGAGCAGTGTTCGTGCGTGGATGGTGAGGTTGTTCAAGGGCCACGGGATAAAATACCTCTCCCAAAAGGAGCAGAGGAAGCTGCCTGGCTCAGAGGCACTCAAACTCAGAGTCTCTTTCATTTAGAACAGAGGACAGAGACAAGTTCTACATGGACGCTTGAACACAGCCGTTCCCACCTGAGCATCAAGGCCACGTCTTTGAGCTTCAAAGCTGAGCTACACTCAAAAACAACACATTACAAAACAATTCCACCTTAAGGACCATTCTGGAGTGTTTGGTAATACCATGTGAAAATCATGGATGACAAGTCTTTAAAGTCATAGAAAGAACCAGAACTCTTTAACAATTCATGACATCTGCTGAAAAAAATAATGTGAAGTGATGAAACAGTTTCCAAATGGACCCTGAGGTTTGTTATTTCTACGTCTTCAAAGACAAAGTGTTACTTTTGCTTTTGACTGACTAAAGCTTACCTGTGAAGAACAGAAATGTGATAGTAGCATGTGTAATATATGAGTGTGACCTAGTTTTCCACACCTGCAGAACTCAAGCAGACAAGATCTGTGACACATTATTTCCAGTACTAATCAAGCAAAAATTGGCTTGAGCAGCTAAAATCAAAAGGAAAACTAGCTCAGGTATCAGGATCATTGGTCTGGCCTTCATTGCTGCTGATGCTGAGAGACTGTAAAGTCCTGGGAGTCCGGTTATCTCGTGCATCTTAGTTGGTGGTAGAATTTTAAATGTCATAAATTACACATATACCTGCCCAGTGTCAGCAGAAAGATGACATTTGATTCATGTGAATTACTTAAAGTCACCTTGTGTAGGCAGCCTCTTGCATTTATGTAAGTCCATGTGGTAAACCATCAGACTGTAGAGTCATGCTTGAGTTCTGCTACCTTCTGTTGTTTAGCAATGACAATCACACGTATAGAAGGAACCTCTGTAGAACAGCAGCTACCCAAGATCATGGGTCACCACAACATCCTGAAGCTGATGCTTCTGATTAGAAAGGATGTACAAACTCACCCGCTGCAGTCACCTACAGAAAGAGCAAAGCAAACGTATTAAATAGATGAGAGAACGATGTAAAGTAACAGAGAGAGGAAGAGGAAAGAAGAGGTGGAGTGATTTCTCTGGGCTCCATGCCTTGTTAGATCTATCATCCCTTTAATTAATAGTGTTTTTAGGAAGACGTCTGAACTGTGTCATTTCCATTATTGGAAAACCCAATGCGATTAATGAATAATTTTCATTTTTGATCCATTATATCATGCTAGTTGATCTCCTTTTTTCCGCACTGCTGAGTGATAGCATCGTTTTCTGCCCCTCGATCAAATTTAATTTGGCCCCTATTATATTACACTGTTGCGACTGAAGTGTCAATTTTTTGTCAGGCAATTAGAAGCTATAACCTGTGAAGCTAAGTTTGATAGGCATTGTAATTGGATTGTTTCAGCACTAACATAGAGTGCTTTTAGCATTTCTTCATCTCTAGCTGCTTCCCTCTCTCTTCTTTTCTGGTTTTGATGTTTTGATAGGGTCTCTGTCTATATGTTGAACTTCAGAGCAAACCAAAGATAAGATAAAATGGGGTGGGGTGGGGGGGTCAGGATGTGCAGGAGTGCTTGCCTGTGCAGAAAGCCAGGCTTGAATTTGCGTGGTGTGAAATGTGCCACATTTCCAGCCACCGTGGCAGGTATTTGTTGACTATTTTGACCCGTCCTCGCCTCACCTTTCAAGACTTCACATTGGAGAGATCTGAACTTTTCAGCTGACAAAGGCTTGGAAATTTGAAATGTGAGGGGATCCAATCAGGGCTGGCTGATGCAACCCTGAGACAGCTTCCCAGAGAAATGCTCATTTGTGCTTTTTATTCTTTATATATGGGTGCTATACTATTACTATTATTATTTTACCTTGTTGCATTTTATTAAAGTTGTCCAAGATCTCTAAGAAAAATGCAGACTTTTAGGAAAACAGGAAGATGCTTACTGATCTGCTACAGAATCAATACACTTTTCCCAGCTTTTCAGTTCAACGTATTGACATGAAAGTACATGGAGATGAAGTTACTTTGTAGGAGGGCCCAAGTTGCCAGTACAGGGGCTAATTTGGTTGTTTTAACTTGAGATTTTAAATGTCTTCTTCATTACAGTGATCAGAAAAAGCTGCACAGTAACAACGACCTCCTTTCAGTGGATAGGGAGATATATTTAACATAAACCAGAATCACAATGTTTTCAATGTGAATGTTTATTGTATTGAAGCAACATTATGAAATATTTTGACTTCAGATATTAATGTGGAGGATGGTGTGTCTGTGCTGTGGGAGCTGTGACCACTACGACGTGACTTCTTGCTATAAATTGACCTTCCCACCACAGGAAGCAGACTCATCCCCGTCAATATCTCTGCTACATATTAAGTGTGGTTAGAGGTCTGCAGACGATCCTGAAGAAAATAACATCGTGTAGTTATACACATCATTTATACTTGTCAAACTTTACCATCATTATGATCACAGCCACAAGCACACAGTGGTCAAACACACCGTGTGTCTCTGTGATCTGCAGACGTCCATTCGTCCCACTGGAAACACAAGATTAAAAATGACAAATGCTTCGAGCTGCACTTTTCCAGTTGGAGATGCAGGTGTCTTCATTTCCAGTGCACCCAGGTTAGTAAAAGAAAATTCCTCCTTCACATCTAATTACCCGCCGCTTCCTGGCACCCACTGCAAATGAGCTTTTCTATTTCTCTACTGGCAGTGCAGCACAACCAGTGTTGGGAAGGTTACTTTTAAAATGTATCCCACTACAGATTACAGATTACATGTCCCAAAATGTATTCTGTAACGTATTCTGTTACATTACTCAATGAGAGTAACGTATTCTGAATGCTTTGGATTACTTAAAAATGAATCATTTCTTCACGCTGCAAGTAGAGGTGACATGGGCCGCGAGACTGAGACACAGACTTTAGAGCCTCTTGATGCGTGTTCTGTTTGGGTTTCCAGCGGCGTGGAATCACCAAAATAGAGAGGGCATACCCGAACATATGAAACAGGAAAATACCGCCGTGTAATCCATTTATTTCAACAAAGTAACTGTATTCTAAATACCACCTTTTTAAACG
>NW_024582521.1:86757-87938 GCF_018398535.1 Haplochromis burtoni | reverse complement strand
AGTTCAGCACAAGTTGGATTTCATCATCACGTATTTTTGTCAGTTTCTGAGAACAGTAAAAGAATTAGTGATGCCTTCTTAAATAAAGTCACCTAACCAAGGGAAGTGTTTAAGGCAAAACCCTGCACACTGCAGCCCTCCACATCAGCCATGAGTAAAGTAAGAAAACATGATGGAAAATGATAAACTGCTGACGTGAAGACACTTAAAAGGAACAGCTTTATTAAGTGACCAGTGTGTTTGGGTGTGTGGTCTTCATCGGGGTCAGTGAAATGTCAAAAAGCTCAAATAAAAAAAGCTTTAAAATGTAAAAGCTGGAATTGTTTATGTTAAAACATGTAGTTAGGGCTGATCAGGTGACCCTGGATCCTGCACTAGTTACACTGCAATAGTTTTTTATGCTGAGTGTTTATTTACTGTTTATACACCAGTTTGAGTTTAATAAGTAATCATCATGAATCTCTGGATCTCGTCCACAGCTTTTCTCCTGACTTTCTCCTCTTGCCCCCAACTGGCTGTAGCGGATGGCTCCGCCCCTCCCTGAGCCTGGCTCTGAAGGTTTCTTCCCGTTAAAGGGGAGTTTCCTTCCCACTGTTGCTGACGCGCTTTATCACAGGGGCTCATCGTTGTTGGGGTTTTGTCTGTATTATTGTAGGGTCTCTGCAATATGATGAGACGACTGTTAAAATGTAATATAATTGAATTTTATATACAGCTCGTTATTTAACTCTATATTCAATTCAAAGTGCAATCCAAAGCATACCTAATTATTGACTCAACTGAATATCACCTTGATCCCCTCTAATGTCTAACTTTGTGGCTTCACCCATTCAACTGAACTGGTTGGAGGGTGTTGGGAGGGGGCAGATGTGTCTGTGGGTGGGGGAGGTGCTGTTTCCCAGCTCTCAGAGGAGTGGGACTGCTTCCCTTCCCCACCTTCCAAACCCTCCCCAGTGCTCCTGCTATCACCTGGGGTGACAATGGCTCTATTGGCACCCTGTGGTGGGTGGTTGTGGAAAGTTTTTGGCTGGGGGTGGGGCTAGGGGGGTATACACACATGAGCAGTCTAACAGGCATCCATAAAAACAGCTGGATGGCTGAGGCTTAGACCCTCAGCCCACCTGGAAGACAGAGATCCTTTGGTGAACTCTGGGGATCAGTTTCTCAACCCGTCTCTTTGT
>NW_024582521.1:73297-85598 GCF_018398535.1 Haplochromis burtoni | reverse complement strand
TCGATGTAAAAGTTGGTGAAAACATACGACCGCTGTCCTGTACGTGTGTACGTAACAGTATTTCACCTTGATTGGAGCTGATACACAGGAATGAATAATTACATTTAAAGGATCAAATATGACATCCATGTAAAAATGCTGATATTAGAAATAAACCCAAACTGATTTTTTTAAATAATTTTAGGTGTGATTTAACAAAGTGGGGCTTTAACTGCAGCTGCACACCTCTCACCTTGCATCGATGCAGCAGCTAAGGGGCATTTACGCCTAACGATTTATCACGTCAATAAGAGACATTAAAGTTCCCATCCACAGCCTGGTCTCAGCAGATAAAACAGGGAATAACGAAATGGTGGCGCATTAGCCCCTCTTACTAGCCGGCAAGTAAAAAGAAAGGCAATGGAAATACATTAGAAATAAGGTCATGCCTCACGCAGGATCTCCTGTATGCGCAGCCTCCTGGGTGAATGTGTGATTAGCCTAATCCCAGTAGTCACAGCTCTGCTCCCCTGATGTGGATGGAAAGATTCAGGCGGCGATATGCTGCCACTGAGAGAAGCGATGTCAGAGTTGAGGGGAAAAAAGAAAACGAAAGAAGAATCAAACATTTGTTCCCGTCCTCCAGCAGCGACAACTACAGGAAGGCTTTCAATCCAAAATCCTACAAATCAATTTTGTAGGAGGAAACGGAGTCGAGATTCAACGGTGCATTATGATTTGTGATTTGAAGGGAAAAGAGGTTCAGTCCCAGCGTGTGCACCTTTTTCAGACTGATGCTTAATTGCTCCAAATGTTTAAACGTGTCATTTGCTTGCAGACGTGTTGATACCTGTGCTCGGGTCACTTACCTGCTAACGCCAAACAAATACACCACCAAGGTTGATGCAGAGGCCCTAAAAATTGGAATAGCACCCCTTAAATTGTCTCTTTCACCACATTCTCCGTCTCCTCCACTTTAACATCAAGTCTTTTGGGTGTTGGTGACATCACCCACACTGCAGGGGGAGCTTCTCCTCTTTATTCTTATTGGTCCAATCTGAAAGAAATAGTAGAGAAACACTCGGCTGCATGGCAATAAATAGAATATGCCAATCAAATTAGGAGTGGCACGTCACTTTGGACAGGGATCTGCTGCAGGTGGATAATGCTGGCTGTCCGGGCTTCACTCTGCAGGTCACCAGGCTCATTTGGAGGCAGCTGTAGATGGCCTGTGTGCAGGTGAGGAGACAGGGCTGTGAATATTCAGGCACAAATAAAATGCACTTTGAAGGAGGAGCCTGCTGTCTGGGTAAATAAATAGTTCTCCCTTTTATTTCAAAGGTAAAACGGCTAAAATGCTGCACGTTGCAGGTTTTGTTGCATTTGTAGCAGTTGTGAGACAGATGTGTGCTGTGTTTGCCTTGAATTGGACTCTGCATTGTCTTTGTGTATACGCGTGTTTGCACTTCTTTCATGAATGATGTGTTTTTAATTATTAGTGACCAAGAAGTAAAATGTAAACACACTGTTTTCCATTTGTGTTGGGTTGCGATGCTTAAAATGCTTAAGTTAAAGTCACATTTAAACCCTCTATAATCATAAAGAATCATCAGTAACATTTAGCCCACACATCATTTATAGTGCATCATTTTTATGTGTTTGTATAAATATCATTCATGTTCCTAAAAATGATTGTGTGCACGGTCTGCTTTCACTGGTGTGTCCTGCGTTGGTTCAGGCCTGAACTCTTAAAGACACAAAGTGTTGAATACATGTTCACATAGCTGCTTTGGTAACATGTAGCAAAACCAATTTAAATGATTAGATTTACATTTTAATGCTTTTTTAAATCCCTTCATTGTTTTATTTATTGTTGGTTATATGTTTTTGTTGCACTTAAACACAACCTCGACATGAATACACACAAAATACAATCAGATTTGTAATTATTGTGTCAGAATTTACAGGCAGCAAAATCTGACGTCCAGTGTTTCAGAATGATGTGTGTGTGTGTGTGTGTGTGTGTGTTTATAAATGTGTGTGTACAGGTGTGTGTGTGTGTGTGTTTGTGTGTTACAGTGTGTGTGTGTTGACAGTGTGTGTGTGTGACAGTGTGTGTGTGTGACAGTGTGAGTGTGTGACAGTGTGTAGTGAGTGTGTGTGAGTGTGAGTGTGTGTGAGTGTGTGTGAGTGTGTGTGTGTGTGAGTGTGTGTGTGTGTGTGTGTGTGTGTGTGATTGTGTGTGTGTGTGAGTGTGTGTGAGATGTGTCTGTATAGTGTGTGTGCGCTATGTGTGTGTGATGTGTGTGTGTGTTACAGTGTGTGTGTGTGTGTGTGTGTGTGTGTGTGTAGTGTGTGTGTGTGTGTAGTGTCTGTGTGTGTCAGTGTGTGTTCAGTGTTGTGTATGTGTGTGTGTTGTGTGTCTGCGTGTTTGTTTGTGTGTGTGTGTGTGTGTGTGTGTGTGTGTGTGTGTATGTGTGTGTGTGTGTGTGTGTGTGTGTGTGTGTGTGTCTGTCTCTGTGTGTGTGTCGTGTGTGTGTGCGTGTGTGCTGGTCTGTGTGTGTGTGTGTGTGTGTCTCACGTGTGTGTGTGTGTGTGTGTGTGTGTGTGTGTGTGTGTGTGTGTGTGTGTGTGTGTGTGTGTGTGCAGGGATTCCTCAAGATACTATAGACGAGACACAGAAGAAGTCATTCCATCTGTTTCATTTCAGATTTCATTTTATAGAAACAACAACAACAACAACAACAACAACAACAACAAGCACGTCTTCCTCCTGTTATTAATGGAGACTCTCATTCAAACCCAACACCTCAAAAATTAGCCAGAAAATTCTGATTTTTACTGAGATTTTTACTAACCTTATAACAAAATCTACAATCTTCTTTTGCTATATCATGTTGTGTATGATATTTTTATTATATATTTATCATATTTTTATTGTATATTTATTGTATATTTATTATATATTTTTTGTATCAAATATGGGTTTTTGGCAAGTTTTTGTTAAAACAATGTTAATTTTAGAAAAAAAGAGTTTTGTCCATAACATGTTGAAATTATGACAAGTATTGATCACGTTGATGATCATCACTGCATTTCGTTGCCTTGAACCTGTGACATGTGCAATGACAATAAAGTTGAAGTTGTTGATGAGATAGAGGTGTCAGAAACTCACGTATCAAATATGATGCAAAGACCATTACGGGGTTAAAGCCTGAACGAGTCATAAGCAGCGCTGAACGCTGAACGCCACGCTCAGCGCCTGAGCGGCTCGTCTGAACATGCGAGGAAGTGAACAGGTGTTAACGGAGTGTTGTTAAAAGGCTTTGCCGCAAGGCTGGAAATTAGTAGCCTGTCCTTGGCAAATAAAGGCATACTGTCACCTCCTGCCTGGACCCACTTTCATCTCTGCAGTTATCAAATTAAGCGATCAGTTGAGAGAGACAGCCGTAATGACTTGTCCACTTACTGGAAATGGGTGGACACTTCTTTAGACACGGCAGCTCTGCAGATCAAAAGCTAGGAGCTAATGAGACACCGAGCAGCAAAGACAATACAGAGAATACCTTCTTTGTATTCAGCAGTGACTTAGAAGGGCCTTCTTAGCACCTGTCAGGCACTTTGTGTTCTTCTTTTATCTGTCACTGCTGAATGGATGATGCCATCCAGGCTTATTCATATGAATATGACAGCATATCTAAAGACAATGCCACCTGTCAAACAGTAATTGAAGAACTGCCTCCTCAAACACGAAGTGAGTCCCTGCTAAATCCTTTGAACCGCTTCTTTATGAAGCCAGCAGCCAAACAAACACTGATTTTTAGATTTTTATGACATCAGCAAAAGTAAGTTAATCATTTGGAATGGAGCAGCTTTTTCATTCGCGGCGCTTCAGCCGAGGCAGCGACGGCGCCGCCGAGATGATACATGGTTCATCTCGGCGAACGCGATCGTCGGTGTGCTTGTACGATGACTAATCTCCAGGCTCCAACTGTTGGCTCATTAGAAATGCGTTAAGCTCAACGGTTTGGTTTACTCCTTCAAAAGGCGCGGGGAGGGAGGTGGCGTGGTTGTTTCTCCGAGGCACGTGGAACAGCGCAGGAGGGACGAATGAGTTGAGGAATGTAGATGGAAGAGGAGAACTGTAGTCCAGCGATGTTAGCGGAGAACAGAGGAGTCCCTCTGCAGACGTGCGCAGCTACACCTCCATTTATTCCTGCAACACAAATCTGCACAGCTAAAAGGACCAAACATGCCAAGGCTAGGATGCAGGGGTGTGTGGACGGTTTCATTGTGTGTGTGTGTGTGTGTTTGCAATCGGTCGAACCCGGTCCTGTAAAAGTGCAGATACAACCAAACTGCATTCTGGGTAATATTTATGTTTTTCTCCTGGATTTGTTTCATTTTGCACAACAAAGTTTTTCTTGCCTTGTCTTTTGTTGTATGTTTGATGGGATCCAGTTTCTAATGTAGTTCATGCAGTAAAAAGGCCTGTTCACAACTAAGATCCATCAAAGATAGACCACTCACACTGTTTGTAAATAGTAATCAGGCCCGAGTTTCATGTGAAAATGTGTTAAATGCAGCAAAAATGTTGAGCTCAAGCTTACGGTGTCATTCATGAAATGAAACGGCTGAAATTACACGATGATGTTAACATAATAAAGTACATGTGAGCTGGTCCTACATTGACTCAGCCACTGCACCGCCCTTCTTAGGTGCCTGACCTTTGACATGGATGTTTTTAAATGTGACCTAAAAATGATAAAAAATCAATCTTTACAGAACTGTCGAAGTTTTACCTTACTGGTAAAGCTTCTTCCTGTTAAAAGGGAGTTTTTCCTTCCCACAGTCACCAAAGTGCTGCTCATAGGGGGTCATATGACTGTTGGGTTTTTCTCTGTATCTATTACTGTAGGGTCGACCTTACATCATAAAGCACCTTGAGGCGACTGCTGTTGTGATTTGGTGCTGTGTAAATAAAACTGAACTGAATGAACCTGACTGTACTGTGTTCACTATGGTGCTGTGGTTCATCATCAGCTAAATCTCACCAGACTCAGCAGCTAACAGCTGAGTTAGGGATGAGCTGGCACACTCTGCAGCCAAACAATCGTACGTCATACTTTCCAGTGGATGTTGTAGGAAACCTGCACATTTCTCAGGTGGACACTCTTTCCATGTCACGGTCCTGTGCAGCGCACCGTCAGCCTGCTCTGCACAAGTGTTGGTTTGGCAAAGTTACCGAGGGCTTATGATTTACTTTCTGTGATGTACGGGCTCTTATTAGTAAGAGGATATTGTAACTCCCATTAAACAAGTATGGCTGTAAAAGGAAATACACAAACTCAAATCGATCAGCAGCTGTTATCGCAGCAGCCAGTGCATCACTGCTGTGCTTCCACAGGTGATGTCTGACAGTCGATGTGATGAGAACACAACGACCTGATCTGCAGAAAGAAACAGATTTATAAAATGTGTTGTTGCAGGTTTAAGGGACAAACCCAAATCCTTTGTTCACTCGTGCTGATGTTTAATATCGCCATTTCATATTTATTCACCAACCAGGGGCGGATCTAGAAGGGTGGCATGGGGTGGCAAGTGCCACCCTAAAATGATCCCTTGCCACCCCAAGTGCCACCCCAGTTTTGCATATGACAGTGTTGTTTATTAAAATAAGACAGCAGTAACAGTTTGAGCGTAGTTACAGTCAGCAGTGAGTATAAATGCTAAAACTGAATATATTGCATAGTGTCCCCCCTGCACCAGTAACAAATGGTTCAGCCCATAGCAGGACCGCTTTTTTCTTGTTTTCAGGATGTTACACTCTGGAAATGGAAGGAAGGTGAGTGTTATTAACCCTCTGTGGTCCACGGACACGCTGCACCTCCAAATCACATGACTGATGTAAGCTGACACAGCAACAAGCTGCAGCCACGCTGAGTCTCTGTTTCAGCCACATTGAAAGTTCGGACTTCAAAGTTTTAAATTTTAATTACAGGCCAGTAAATCCAGAGTTATGATCATATATATCAGCCAGGCTTTGTTCTAAATACTGTCGTCACGTGTGTGCTTTAAGCGTTTTGTAAGGACAGCACGAAAACAGTAAAGAAAGGAAAAAAGCCACCTCTTTCTTATTGGTGGAAAAATGCACCATGTCGACCAATTAAAAAAAAGTCAACATGTGGAATTTGGTTGTTTAGGAAGAGGGAAAAGTTTTGGGAGTGACGGTAACAGGCGTTTAGTGTGGAGTGTTTACTTAGTGTGTTGTCTTGTGTAGTTGTTCTGTTGTGTAGTCGTTTTGTTTAGTGTGTCAGTGAGGGCACTAATGACTGTCACAGAGGCACATTTGCAACGTAAACACTGTCACTAAGTAGAAACCAGCGGAGTGATACACCTGCTGTTGTCGGGCCTGCAGGTTTGTCCCTGTGCTCTTCTGTCTTTTGGTGGACAAACTTGTTTTTACTGGCACACATCATTTGTGGGGCATCTTATTGCAACACCTGATTGTTCTCTCATTTTAGTTTTAGTAATATTTTTAAATGGTTGTAGAAAATGAAAAAACAGCAGGTGTATTGGCTGCATTTTTAGATAAATAGTTGTATATGTTTACAAAATGTACAATTTATATTTGCATTTCAAGTTATAAACATTTACCCAACATGTCTGTGGTTTTTTTACAGATACTACTAGGATTTTAAGTTCTTTGTGTGATTTCAGATCAGTAACACTAATGCAGTATGTCAGTGAAAAAACAACTAAATTCAGTTGAGCTGAAAAGATACCAAACAAAGCAAGAGGAGGAAAAAAATGAAACAATCTGAGGGTGAAACACAAACGTAAACTCAAAAGGAGTCAAAAATGTCCGGTTGTATTTCAGACCTCAGAGGTTCATCCAACAAATCATGAAAAATGAGGTTTACATGTTTGTTCATGACGGTGCAGATTTCTGACATTTTGTGTAATTTAAGCTGCAACAATGTGACTGTTTTCTAACAAAAACAGTGAAACTTAAGTTAGACTTGTGTTTGTAAATGTTGTGTAGCTTTCTGGATTTTATACTTATTGGGCTACATATGTATTTATTATACAGGCTGTACAGTACGCAACATCAAAACTCACATGTTTTATGCAACTAAAGTGTGTAATTATGTGGGCTACCTACAATAATTAAGTTATAGACTATATTTATATGAAAAACGTGTGTACTTACTGCATTTGAATCATTTAACCATATGTAACCACCTGCATATGTGTTTGAAAAAAAAGGCTTTGGTTTTGCCACCCTAAGAAAATTTCCGGCCCTGTCACCAACTCTTCCAACAATAGCAGTGCTGGAATAACGAGTGCTGTGATTTACTCGGACTGAAAGTAAAGCAAAAAGTCAAATGGAGCCCAAACCTGCACAGAGGTGCCGCACCACATCAGAATACTCACCGCCAGCTTTGAGGAGCGCGGCGGAGCAGCCCGAGCCGGTGCAGCTCTCCTCCTGCTCAGATGACACTTGGTACAGGCCTTGAAGGAGCAGGCAGCCGTCAGCTTCAAACAAATAAGAAGACAAGAGACAAGAAACAGTGCGGCGTGTGTGAACTCGAGTTATGCCGACCTTTCATCGGCGCGAACGTATTCAGTGGGGACGCTGCCTTTCATAAGTGACACCTCGCGCGATCATAGCAGGGGCTGTGGTGCTTTTGAACACCTCTTATTTGATGGCAAAAGAGGGAGAGAGGAGCCTCTTGCTGGGTTGCAGTGGGGAGGTGGTGTGATGGCAGGTGGAGAAGGAGAGCAGATCTGTGCCCCCAGTGTGGCAAAACTTCCTCCTTTGTTTATGGAGAGGTAATTGGGATGCTCAGCCCACCAGGTGAAGCTCCTCCGGTTCCTTCCTCTCTGTCATTCTTTCAGAGCATCGATGTCAGCTCTGACACTTCACGGCTCCTCCATCTCTACCGCCCCACACCCTCACGGCTTCCTCTATGCACCTCACCATTTCCTGTTTCCTGCGTGGCTCCCCCGCCTCGGCTACCCGATGGTGCCTGTGGCTTGGCGGCGTTGGAAGGCGTGGCCACTGGAGGGGAGACAGCTGAAGCGGCGAAGAAGACTCTGACAGGAAGGATGTCGTGCTGCCCTCCCCCACCTTCATCTCCTCTTCCTCGTCATCCTCACCTCAGCTACACACGATATGACAATGAACAGAGAAAGCTGTATTCCTCTTCACGCTCACAGTTATGCTCCTGACTGAAAGCATTAGCGAATGAAAACCAGTTAAAATGTAACAGTTTTCTGTTAATAATGATAACAAAAAGTTGAATTGATAAAAGCACCTTTAAAGACACCTCACAGCAGAGACGCACAACACAGGAAAGTTTTACTAAAAAGAAATAAAAACTTGTTTTTTGGAGAGTGTAATTGCTGTTTAAGATGAGAATGGATTTTCATTAGCACGGATTAATTATACATTTAAAAATTAATGAAATATGCACAATAGGAAGCAAAGGTAACAGCAGATGTTGGCTGCTTAGGAGCATATTCATCAAACTCTACCTGCGCATCGAAGACTGCTTTCATTGGTGCATTTATCATAATACATGTTATTCTCCAAGTGATTCCTATCAAACTGTCGGACACGTCACTCATCACTGGGTGTGTGTGTGTGTGTGTGTGTGTGTGTGTGTGTGTGTGTGTGTGTGGGCTGGCACAATTTACATTGCTGTAAAGAGGGCAACACAGAAGTCCACTATTTATTTTTATTTATTTTTATTTATTGAGCAGTTTTAACACACACACAACACACACACACACACACACACACACAACACACACACACACACACCACACACACACCACACACACACACACACACACACACATAATCCCAGCAGCCTTAAATAATTTATTTCATGTGGGTTTCCTTAAAATAAATTCATGTGTTTGTGACGCTCGAGCTTCTTGTATGTTAATCATGAGAGAATTAAATGAAAACAATGAAAACAACAGAAAAATAGAAATCAATAGAATAATTGTCATATCATTAAAAACTGATGTCGTTCTGTCGTTTTCTGTGTCAAATGAAAGCATAATTTAAAAACAGCAGCACGTTGATAAAATGTAAAAAATACACAAAGCTCAGTTTCGACACACAAACTGCGTTGTGTGTCTGCCGCTGATCGATTTAATTAGTGCTACATATATGTGCATAATTAATGCTGCGTATTAACCGCTCTAAAAATAACTCGACACATCCCGAATGCACATTTTATTTCGCAGCCATCCACAAATAAATCACACAATAGCAGTGAATTAAAAAGGAGCTCGTTCCATTAAATATTCACAGCATCACTTCTGAGGAAAATACAATATTTACATTGCATGTAATCGGCCTGTTTCCAAAGACGCGTGCGTTTGTTTGCATATTACTTGACAAAAAATGGAGCTCCATCTGAGAAATCTATATCGTTAAAGGTATTTCCTCTGCAGCACTTCGGGGGATTTTGTCCTGAAGCTGGAGGTCAAACCTGGGACGCCGGCCACAGTTTCAACAGGAGACGTTTTGTTTTACCAGACAGTGAAAAATTAGCAGAGCTTCTTCTTCTTTTTTTAAATAAAAGACGCACTTTGGAACTTAACCTCCTTTCCTGTCTCTCCCCCATCCTCACCCCAAAATCAAAGAGAATTCATCCGGGCGCGTTTGGCGCCGGGGATAAGCACCGTGGTTAAGGTTTTGCTGATTTTCATGTAATGACTGGCAGTCGTAACACCTGGCACTGTGAAATCTAGAAATTAGCACACTCCGGGGAAACAAATTGCTTTGTTGATGCAGAATGTTGTAGAGGGAGGGAGGGAAAAACCCACCAGCAGTCTGACAATGACTGTGGATGTACCTGCTTTAGTTTTCACAACTTTTCGCGGCGCCTGGATCGTGTGTGGACCCGACTGATGCTTTACGTTTGTCCCACTCGTGCATGTTACTAAAATCCTCACAAAGCAGTGTTTTTATGAATCGTACACAGAAATGCATGGTAATTATAATTATTGTCATTCACCAGGAATCAGTTTCATTCTGGTGTTAATGTGCTCTGTACAATAATGGGATTCATCGTCTCTGTCATGGTGCCCCAGAATATAATGTTCACAGACGTGCTGTAAAGAGCATTTTCATAACAGTGCTAACTCACATTTAAGTACGGCATGTTCAAGTAGCTGCTACCTTAAAAATTCTATTTTATCCTCATTTATTTGATGCATATGATGTGAATCATAATAAAAAACGAATTAATGCCTTAACAAAACCGCAGCTTTAAACTTGTTTACTCTGTAAAGTAGGACAGAGTTCAACACGTATTAAAGATGTGCGGATGATGATAAATCTGCACAGACATGATTTTTTAAAATAGTCGGCTTATTAGTGAAAAGAAACATGTTTTTTACATAGAATTAAGACATTTGTTCACAAAAAAAATAAATGAAATAAAATAAAAAACAACCCATGAAATTGTTGTTTTTTCCCAAAACTTGAATAATGTGTTTGTACTGATATTAGAGACAACACACACTGTTGCATTACTGCAGTTTCGTCTCGTTAGCAGCGACTCTACAGTAAAGGCAGAGAAAACAAAGGCTAGTCTCACACATGGGGCTGTCAGCTACTCTGTCCCTGAAATCAAACATGTGTCAAACACAGTTTAAGGCACAGATGAAACGTCGGTGGGGCGCGTGTATATTTATGGGTGCAAAGTAAATGTGGGCACATCTCTGACCCCGTCCTGATGCAGCGAGCCGAGCCGCTTCCGTCCTCTGAGAAGTCGTCTCCGTTCCAAGCTGAGCAGCGACACAGAGGCACAGTTTAGCAGCGGATAGAGATCTCTCCCTCTCCGCTGAGGCATCTTCTTATCCTGTCAATCAGCAGCCCGCCTCCAACCCGGCTCTGCGCGGGGCTCGGCAGCTTGGCAGAGATGCAGGGTGTGTGATGAGAACTCGTCGCAGCCTAGCAGGGTTTCCTCCTCATCAAGCTCAAAACAAAGGGGGGGCCCAGTCCGCTCGGCTGCTCTAAATACAGCCTGCAACATGCCCCAGCCAAATGCTTAACACGCTGCTTTTAGACGCAGACATGAAAATCAAAGTGTGGATCCTGGAATGAGAAGATGAGGCGAGTGCAGGCGACAGGATGCAGGGAAGAGTCGGTGACGGATGAAGGTGTTTGAATGTCTTAACCTTCGACAAACCCTCATTAATTACATACACTGAGAGAAACTGTTTGGGGCGACCAGAAACCAGCTACAGCAGACTGTGTCCAAAAGGAGAAAACAGACGGATCAGATTTCACTGGTGATGCACTGACTGACTTTACTGCACCTGCACAGACGTGGAGCTGCTGTCACTACTGGAAAATAAAGACATAAGGGCAATGAGAGCAGTCCATCTCTAACTGTGTGTCTGTTGCTCACTGTTCTGCACACAAGCTGCCCTGGAACAAAGCTGATGGTTGGTTTTTCACATCTTTAATGGTAATGTGATAAAATGGTTATAATGACCAGTTTGGGGCTTCGTGGACATTTGGAAGAATGCTGATTTGCACAAAGCTCCGTTACAGAAACTTTCACTTACAGGATATTTTGCTTTACTGCTTTTGGCTCAGCAGACTGTGTGTTGATATAATGGTGGGTTCTCATATTAATACATGGACTGGCTCCTAGACGGACGGAGTGGTGGCGGTAACGGGGGTCTGGGGAGACCAGAAGGAAGTGCACCCAAATAAATGAGCAAACAGTAACACGACACAGACGATTCTTCATCTCCATGACTGAGTCCACTGCACCAGCTCCAATCCCAAACACTGTCCTCTGATTTCTCAGTTTGTTTTGTGCAGCTTGAACCTTAAATCGCAGCACAGCCACGAACACACGACCCACACCGCCGTATTCAGGAGGGGACAAAAGAGCAACGCAACAAAACATGTTAGAGTCCATCATCTCATGCTCCTCGCACCCTGCTGCTAATGCGAGGGGGCGTCACTAAATGGCCCGGCAAAACTGTGGACATCACAGCTGTCAGAGAGCATTCAGCACACACACACCTCCCTCTTCCCCACAGCTGCCTCTCCTTGTTTTGGGCCTGTCTCTCGGCACGGGAGGGGGAGGAGGGGGTGTCGCTCCAGCTAGGATGGACTTCACCTCTTCTTCTTCTCTCTCGTTGTTTTTGCGTGCGTCTCTTTTTCCTCTGAGGGCAGCGTGTCATTTATGTTTACATCTCTCCACGCAGCACAGACCGCAGAGTGCTGAGTGCTAAATGGACATCTATGCTAATCTGAATGCAACTGTAGGTCTTC
>NW_024582521.1:72394-73272 GCF_018398535.1 Haplochromis burtoni | reverse complement strand
ATAAAGCACCTTGAGGCGACTGCTGTTGTGATTTGGTGCTGTGTAAATAAAACTGAACTGAATGAACCTGACTGTACTGTGTTCACTATGGTGCTGTGGTTCATCATCAGCTAAATCTCACCAGACTCAGCAGCTAACAGCTGAGTTAGGGATGAGCTGGCACACTCTGCAGCCAAACAATCGTACGTCATACTTTCCAGTGGATGTTGTAGGAAACCTGCACATTTCTCAGGTGGACACTCTTTCCATGTCACGGTCCTGTGCAGCGCACCGTCAGCCTGCTCTGCACAAGTGTTGGTTTGGCAAAGTTACCGAGGGCTTATGATTTACTTTCTGTGATGTACGGGCTCTTATTAGTAAGAGGATATTGTAACTCCCATTAAACAAGTATGGCTGTAAAAGGAAATACACAAACTCAAATCGATCAGCAGCTGTTATCGCAGCAGCCAGTGCATCACTGCTGTGCTTCCACAGGTGATGTCTGACAGTCGATGTGATGAGAACACAACGACCTGATCTGCAGAAAGAAACAGATTTATAAAATGTGTTGTTGCAGGTTTAAGGGACAAACCCAAATCCTTTGTTCACTCGTGCTGATGTTTAATATCGCCATTTCATATTTATTCACCAACCAGGGGCGGATCTAGAAGGGTGGCATGGGGTGGCAAGTGCCACCCTAAAATGATCCCTTGCCACCCCAAGTGCCACCCCAGTTTTGCATATGACAGTGTTGTTTATTAAAATAAGACAGCAGTAACAGTTTGAGCGTAGTTACAGTCAGCAGTGAATATAAATGCTAAAACTGAATATATTCCATAGTGTCCCCCCCGCACCAGTAACAAATGGTTCAGCCCATAGTGGGACCGGCTTTTTTCTTG
>NW_024582521.1:64910-71402 GCF_018398535.1 Haplochromis burtoni | reverse complement strand
GTTGAGCTGAAAAGATACCAAACAAAGCAAGAGGAGGAAAAAAAATGAAACAATCTGAGGGTGAAACACAAACGTAAACTCAAAAGGAGTCAAAAATGTCCGGTTGTATTTCAGACCTCAGAGGATTCATCCAACAAATCATGAAAAATGAGGTTTACATGTTTGTTCATGACGGTGCAGATTTCTGACATTTTGTGTAATTTAAGCTGCAACAATGTGACTGTTTTCTAACAAAAAACAGTGAAACTTAAGTTAGACTTGTGTTTGTAAATGTTGTGTAGCTTTCTGGATTTTATACTTATTGGGCTACATATGTATTTATTATACAGGCTGTACAGTACGCAACATCAAAACTCACATGTTTTATGCAACTAAAGTGTGTAATTATGTGGGCTACCTACAATAATGAAGTTATAGACTATATTTATATGAAAAACGTGTGTACTTACTGCATTTGAATCATTTAACCATATGTAACCACCTGCATATGTGTTTGAAAAAAAAGGCTTTGGTTTTGCCACCCTAAGAAAATTTCCGGCCCTGTCACCAACTCTTCCAACAATAGCAGTGCTGGAATAACGAGTGCTATGATTTACTCGGACTGAAAGTAAAGCAAAAAGTCAAATGGAGCCCAAACCTGCACAGAGGTGCCGCACCACATCAGAATACTCACCGCCAGCTTTGAGGAGCGCGGCGGAGCAGCCCGAGCCGGTGCAGCTCTCCTCCTGCTCAGATGACACTTGGTACAGGCCTTGAAGGAGCAGGCAGCCGTCAGCTTCAAACAAATAAGAAGACAAGAGACAAGAAACAGTGCGGCGTGTGTGAACTCGAGTTATGCCGACCTTTCATCGGCGCGAACATATTCAGTGGGGACGCTGCCTTTCATAAGTGACACCTCGCGCGATCATAGCAGGGGCTGTGGTGCTTTTGAACACCTCTTATTTGATGGCAAAAGAGGGAGAGAGGAGCCTCTTGCTGGGTTGCAGTGGGGAGGTGGTGTGATGGCAGGTGGAGAAGGAGAGCAGATCTGTGCCCCCAGTGTGGCAAAACTTCCTCCTTTGTTTATGGAGAGGTAATTGGGATGCTCAGCCCACCAGGTGAAGCTCCTCCGGTTCCTTCCTCTCTGTCATTCTTTCAGAGCATCGATGTCAGCTCTGACACTTCACGGCTCCTCCATCTCTACCGCCCCACACCCTCACGGCTTCCTCTATGCACCTCACCATTTCCTGTTTCCTGCGTGGCTCCCCCGCCTCGGCTACCCGATGGTGCCTGTGGCTTGGCGGCGTTGGAAGGCGTGGCCACTGGAGGGGAGACAGCTGAAGCGGCGAAGAAGACTCTGACAGGAAGGATGTCGTGCTGCCCTCCCCCACCTTCATCTCCTCTTCCTCGTCATCCTCACCTCAGCTACACACGATATGACAATGAACAGAGAAAGCTGTATTCCTCTTCACGCTCACAGTTATGCTCCTGACTGAAAGCATTAGCGAATGAAAACCAGTTAAAATGTAACAGTTTTCTGTTAATAATGATAACAAAAAGTTGAATTGATAAAAGCACCTTTAAAGACACCTCACAGCAGAGACGCACAACACAGGAAAGTTTTACTAAAAAGAAATAAAAACTTGTTTTTTGGAGAGTGTAATTGCTGTTTAAGATGAGAATGGATTTTCATTAGCACGGATTAATTATACATTTAAAAATTAATGAAATATGCACAATAGCAAGCAAAGGTAACAGCAGATGTTGGCTGCTTAGGAGCATATTCATCAAACTCTACCTGCGCATGGAAGACTGCTTTCATTGGTGCATTTATCATAATACATGTTATTCTCCAAGTGATTCCTATCAAACTGTCGGACACGTCACTCATCACTGGGTGTGTGTGTGTGTGTGTGTGTGTGTGTGTGTGTGTGTGTGTGTGTGGGCTGGCACAATTTACATTGCTGTAAAGAGGGCAACACAGAAGTCCACTATGTTATTTTTATTTATTATTTTTCTTTGAGCAGTTTAACCACACACAACACACACACACACACACACACACACAACACACACACACACACACACACACACACCACACACACACACACACACACACACATAATCCCAGCAGCCTTAAATAATTTATTTCATGTGGGTTTCCTTAAAATAAATTCATGTGTTTGTGACGCTCGAGCTTCTTGTATGTTAATCATGAGAGAATTAAATGAAAACAATGAAAACAACAGAAAAATAGAAATCAATAGAATAATTGTCATATCATTAAAAACTGATGTCGTTCTGTCGTTTTCTGTGTCAAATGAAAGCATAATTTAAAAACACAGCAGCACGTTGATAAAATGTAAAAAATACACAAAGCTCAGTTTCGACACACAAACTGCTTTGTGTGTCTGCCGCTGATCGATTTAATTAGTGCTACATATATGTGCATAATTAATGCTGCGTATTAACCGCTCTAAAAATAACTCGACACATCCCGAATGCACATTTTATTTCGCAGCCATCCACAAATAAATCACACAATAGCAGTGAATTAAAAAGGAGCTCGTTCCATTAAATATTCACAGCATCACTTCTGAGGAAAATACAATATTTACATTGCATGTAATCGGCCTGTTTCCAAAGACGCGTGCGTTTGTTTGCATATTACTTGACAAAAAATGGAGCTCCATCTGAGAAATCTATATCGTTAAAGGTATTTCCTCTGCAGCACTTCGGGGGATTTTGTCCTGAAGCTGGAGGTCAAACCTGGGACGCCGGCCACAGTTTCAACAGGAGACGTTTTGTTTTACCAGACAGTGAAAAATTAGCAGAGCTTCTTCTTCTTTTTTTAAATAAAAGACGCACTTTGGAACTTAACCTCCTTTCCTGTCTCTCCCCCATCCTCACCCCAAAATCAAAGAGAATTCATCCGGGCGCGTTTGGCGCCGGGGATAAGCACCGTGGTTAAGGTTTTGCTGATTTTCATGTAATGACTGGCAGTCGTAACACCTGGCACTGTGAAATCTAGAAATTAGCACACTCCGGGGAAACAAATTGCTTTGTTGATGCAGAATGTTGTAGAGGGAGGGAGGGAAAAACCCACCAGCAGTCTGACAATGACTGTGGATGTACCTGCTTTAGTTTTCACAACTTTTCGCGGCGCCTGGATCGTGTGTGGACCCGACTGATGCTTTACGTTTGTCCCACTCGTGCATGTTACTAAAATCCTCACAAAGCAGTGTTTTTATGAATCGTACACAGAAATGCATGGTAAATATAATTATTGTCATTCACCAGGAATCAGTTTCATTCTGGTGTTAATGTGCTCTGTACAATAATGGGATTCATCGTCTCTGTCATGGTGCCCCAGAATATAATGTTCACAGACGTGCTGGCCTCCCTCACAGACGTCTGATCAACGTTGACTTTGAGGAAAACGCGTGTTACCTAAAGCATGATGAGCATTTATGCTGCGACAGAAGTTTGTGTGGTTTTGGTGCCATGATGTTAGCAGTAGGCTTGGGACTGAAGCTGCGGTGCTGTGTGCGAGGCACACGCGTGTTTCACACAAACCCCCCTCACACTGTGAACACTGACATTTTCTAAGTCTTATAAAATTGCTCAGCTACGGTTTGTAAAGAGCATTTTCATAACAGTGCTAACTCACATTTAAGTACGGCATGTTCAAGTAGCTGCTACCTTAAAAATTCTATTTTATCCTCATTTATTTGATGCATATGATGTGAATCATAATAAAAAACGAATTAATGCCTTAACAAAACCGCAGCTTTAAACTTGTTTACTCTGTAAAGTAGGACAGAGTTCAACACGTATTAAAGATGTGCGGATGATGATAAATCTGCACAGACATGATTTTTTAAAATAGTCGGCTTATTAGTGACAAGAAACATGTTTTTTACATGGAATTAAGACATTTGTTCACAAAAAAAATAAATGAAATAAAATAAAAAACAACCCATGAAATTGTTGTTTTTTCCCAAAACTTGAATAATGTGTTTGTACTGATATTAGAGACAACACACACTGTTGCATTACTGCAGTTTCGTCTCGTTAGCAGCGACTCTACAGTAAAGGCAGAGAAAACAAAGGCTAGTCTCACACATGGGGCTGTCAGCTACTCTGTCCCTGAAATCAAACATGTGTCAAACACAGTTTAAGGCACAGATGAAACGTCGGTGGGGCGCGTGTATATTTATGGGTGCAAAGTAAATGTGGGCACATCTCTGACCCCGTCCTGATGCAGCGAGCCGAGCCGCTTCCGTCCTCTGAGAAGTCGTCTCCGTTCCAAGCTGAGCAGCGACACAGAGGCACAGTTTAGCAGCGGATAGAGATCTCTCCCTCTCCGCTGAGGCATCTTCTTATCCTGTCAATCAGCAGCCCGCCTCCAACCCGGCTCTGCGCGGGGCTCGGCAGCTTGGCAGAGATGCAGGGTGTGTGATGAGAACTCGTCGCAGCCTAGCAGGGTTTCCTCCTCATCAAGCTCAAAACAAAGGGGGGGCCCAGTCCGCTCGGCTGCTCTAAATACAGCCTGCAACATGCCCCAGCCAAATGCTTAACACGCTGCTTTTAGACGCAGACATGAAAATCAAAGTGTGGATCCTGGAATGAGAAGATGAGGCGAGTGCAGGCGACAGGATGCAGGGAAGAGTCGGTGACGGATGAAGGTGTTTGAATGTCTTAACCTTCGACAAACCCTCATTAATTACATACACTGAGAGAAACTGTTTGGGGCGACCAGAAACCAGCTACAGCAGACTGTGTCCAAAAGGAGAAAACAGACGGATCAGATTTCACTGGTGATGCACTGACTGACTTTACTGCACCTGCACAGACGTGGAGCTGCTGTCACCACTGGAAAATAAAGACATAAGGGCAATGAGAGCAGTCCATCTCTAACTGTGTGTCTGTTGCTCACTGTACTGCACACAAGCTGCCCTGGAACAAAGCTGATGGTTGGTTTTTCACATCTTTAATGGTAATGTGATAAAATGGTTATAATGACCAGTTTGGGGCTTCGTGGACATTTGGAAGAATGCTGATTTGCACAAAGCTCCGTTACAGAAACTTTCACTTACAGGATATTTTGCTTTACTGCTTTTGGCTCAGCAGACTGTGTGTTGATATAATGGTGGGTTCTCATATTAATACATGGACTGGCTCCTAGACGGACGGAGTGGTGGCGGTAACGGGGGTCTGGGGAGACCAGAAGGAAGTGCACCCAAATAAATGAGCAAACAGTAACACGACACAGACGATTCTTCATCTCCCTGACTGAGTCCACTGCACCAGCTCCAATCCCAAACACTGTCCTCTGATTTCTCAGTTTGTTTTGTGCAGCTTGAACCTTAAATCGCAGCACAGCCACAAACACACGACCCACAACGCCGTATTCAGGAGGGGACAAAAGAGCAACGCAACAAAACATGTTAGAGTCCATCATCTCATGCTCCTCGCACCCTGCTGCTAATGCGAGGGGGCGTCACTAAATGGCCCGGCAAAACTGTGGACATCACAGCTGTCAGAGAGCATTCAGCACACACACACCTCCCTCTTCCCCACAGCTGCCTCTCCTTGTTTTGGGCCTGTCTCTCGGCACGGGAGGGGGAGGAGGGGGTGTCGCTCCAGCTAGGATGGACTTCACCTCTTCTTCTTCTCTCTCGTTGTTTTTGCGTGCGTCTCTTTTTCCTCTGAGGGCAGCGTGTCATTTATGTTTACATCTCTCCACGCAGCACAGACCGCAGAGTGCTGAGTGCTAAATGGACATCTATGCTAATCTGAATGCAACTGTAGGTCTGAAGTGAGCAGAGGCGCTGGGTAACGCTCTCGTGTCACATTGGCTGTGCTGATCGTCTCTGTTATGGCCTGTATGCTGCGGGGCGTCTTTCTGTCTACATCACATTGATTTTCATAAAGCTGAGATAAACAGGTCACTTTATGATGCTTCTAAGTCCACGAAGACAAGGTTTAAAAACATAATTACATTATGTCTTTTCACATAGAGACAAGTCTGGCAACCAACTGTCACAAATACTCAACCTTTTCTTTTTCTTCTTCTTTGGTTTCATGTTTTTGTAGGTTTTAAACTCATTCTTACTTTAGTTTGGGGTCTGTACTGTAAGTCACACTTTTAGCAGCAGTTGTAACTTAAATGTACATTTTTATGGATGTTCATCTTGCACTCCAAGCAGCAGCTAATCTTCAAGTCCTGCTATTTCCCAGTCACTTAAAAGTACCATTACCCTGGAAATGAGTAAAGGTCAGAGGGCAACAGAGGTCAGACGTACTGTTTGTCATTATGCATCGCATTATTATGGTTGAAGAAGGTTTTGGCACAAATATTAACAACATGATGGGTGGAGATTCCATAAAGTGACCCAAAATACATAGAAGTGAAAATATTTTCAAACATGTAGATGTTGCGTGCACTGAGGCTGTTCTATATCACTGTGCAGTGGAACACAGGCCTTACAGGCATCAGAGGGTGCTTCA
>NW_024582521.1:49910-59910 GCF_018398535.1 Haplochromis burtoni | reverse complement strand
CAGATCAAATGCCAGTAGTTATCACTTAGGAGCCGAGGTAGGCTCCTGACAACATGAAACGGAGCGCCGGCCTCGCCGCCGCGGCCCTCACCTCCACTCCTGTTAAGGAGACGCTGCACTCGCAGTCTCGCCAGCCGCAAACGGAGCCTTTCCATATGCTGGTGTCAAACACTGCACACGCCCCAGATGTCAGACGATGCAAATGACAAATCGTGGACGAGTTTACGATGATGGCTGTGCAAACATGCAGCCAGGTATGCCGGAGCCACTTCCCCCCATTTAAATGTAATCTTAATCATATAAAATGAACAAAATAAGAATCATTTAAAAATGCAAAATTTGGAGTACTTTGGGGAGTGGCCACTTCCGCGCCGTCATTCTGCTTCAAAGAAAAAGGATAAATGATGATGCCATTAAAAGTGAACTAATTAAGGAAGGCTTCTTTTAAGAACTCATTAACTGCAACCTCATTTACATAATGATGCATATTAATTAAGTTTTAATGAATCTGAATTTCCAGCAAGCCGCGTTTCTTTGGCTGTGGAACAAATTGAACAAATTATTTAAAAGTGTTCTTGAATCTACTTTTCACACCAAAGGGGGAAGAGAATGCAATCATTTGTAGAAAATCACATTTTTCCCCCCTTTCCCCAGCCTGCGCCCATCTGTTAATTATTTTTAAATGTAATCATTTACCCTTTTGTTTTCAGAACCACTGAGATTTCACTCCCTTCCGAGCTGAACTGGGAGGTAAGGGACTGGCGCTAAATATTTCACAGTGTCTAAAAGTCTGAAATGTGATTACAAGGCAGATGAAAGATTGTGTTTTCTCTTGTTGTCATGTGGGATGTGGAGAACTCAGCACTTCAATGGACTGTCTGTTTCTGTGTGCTGAGGCTACAAGGCTTGGCTGGGGGTCTCAGTGTTTCATGTCACCCACACACATTAGCAGTTACAAACCGTTGTGTGACGAGCATCGGAGGTTTCAATGACGACTGGAATGGAGGAGATGAGGGCAACTGTGGGATTCTGTACAAGCCACACCCACTGTGACACCTGAGTGGGGCCACTGTGCACTTCATAAGCTTTTATTCTCCTCCGACTGGTTTCACATTTTTTCGTTTACTGTCTGATTCTTAACATAAAGAACAAAACACGATTTTGTCCTGTTCTCATAATTGTAATAGTGACATCATCACTATATAATAACCATCATTAATAAACTAAAAGAAAACTGTGTAACCCCAGAAAACATCTTCATTAATGACCCCAGCCAAAACAGTGGCAGCATGTATTGTCTGTTAGAAGCTGATGGATGATAGTTTACACTGTATCTGAGGCTTTATTACAAACTGACTGCGACAGATTCATGTGATGAGCTCATTCACAGCCTAATGTCATATGTAGATTATTACAGTGTAATGCAGATGTTTTGAAGTAGACTGGTTCTTATATGTTTTCTACTCTAAGGCTACGTTCACTCTGCAGGTCTTGATGCTCAATTCCGATTTTTTGATCAAATCCGATTTTTTTGTCTGCTCGTTCACACTACAAATAAAATGCGACAGCAAACGCGCTCTAGTGTGAACGCTCAAAGCGGCCCGCATGCGCAAAAGAAGACGTCACACACAACGCGCTCTGTTTAGACCCAGAGCAAACAGTATGTTTGACTGATGGCCCTTAATATAAAGACTTCGGACTTTACGTTTCCCAATTTTTGCTTTAAGTTATTTTGTTATTTACATAATAATGTAAATAACCTAATAATGATCCTTATTGCTGTTTTAGAGGAGCGCTGCTTCAAAGGATAGCTGCAGATTATACAGTACAAATAAAATGTTCACGTTGTCTTCCCAACAGTTTCACTGGATGGCCAGGAAGCGTTCGCGATGTCTTCTCCGGCGCTGATAATTGGCGTCTGTCTTGTGTCAGTGACGTAAAAGACGGATTTAATGCGACGTGACCATCAAACAGCAGTCGCTTTCTGAAACATCAGATATGTATCAGATTCAGCACCACATACGAAAGTGACCCAGATCGGATTTGAAAATATCGGATTTGTGCCGTTCACACTGTCACACCATGATCGGATAGATGGTCGCACAGGGTCAGAAAAATCGGATTTGATGCGCTTTTGCCTGCAGTGTGAACGCAGCCATATTACTCAAAGCTCTTTACACAACTTACCTCATTCGCCCATTCACACCAGCACTTCCTGTCTAACACTCACACACATTCTTATTCTGACCGATGCACCACAGGGATGTTTGCCATGCAGGCTGCAGCAGCCAGGAATTGAACCACCAACCTCCTTGTTGTCCTCTTGCTGTTGTATAAGCTGTCCCAGTTTGAACTGTCAGTCAACCTGTACTGCAGATTAATTATGACGCGGTCAAAGGACAGTGTGCAGATTAGAAATCTAAACCCACAAAAAGTCTGCACTGATCTCTGATCTCTGTGGCATACAATAATAAATACTGACCTAGTAAATATATATTTTTTGGACATATTTATTTCTTATTTGCTTTATATTGTTTTATATGGAGTTATATAATGAGTGTTGAACTTGTTGCCTTACCTTGCGAGTCTCAGAGTGCAGAGCAGAGCATCGGCACTCAGTATCTGCAGATACTTTAATCCATGATTATGATGTAAGGACTGGAAAAGCTTGCTTGGTTCATTCTTGGTGATGATTCAGTTTAATAATGTAGGACTGATATAAATCATTTGGAAAAAGCATAATGTCAACAGCTGATGCAATATTCTCTTATTGTTCACTGGTCATATGGTGTGTGTGTGCTTTAGGCTAGCCTTGTTTACCACACACACACACACACACACACACACACACACACACACACACACACACACACACACACACACACACACACACACACACAGGTTGGTGTGGGAGTAGGCTTGAACTGCAGAGGTACAAAGAGGACTGTAGCTCCTTGGTGGATAGAGGCTGGCACACCAAAGGAGGACACTTAACCAATGGCAGCACAAGACAAACAGTGCACTTTCTGTCGGAGTCCCACAGGACAGGAGGAGGAAGAGTAGTCTCAGAGGGCTAAAAATCCACACACCTCTCCACTTCTTCCCCGCAGTAGCATGGCGGCCCTCATAAAAGAAGAAAAAAGGGGAAACGCTGTACATCGCCGGCCGAGTACTTCTGTCAGTGAGTGCTACCTCTGGGAGGTCAGAAGTCGTCAATTCATACGAGACAAGCTGGCGATGCAGTGTAACTGAAAATGGAAAGCAGATGTTCGTTAATTAGGGGAAATGTGACTGACAAGACTTGAGCGTCGAGGTACACGAGCTCGCCCTCCACCCAGCAGCTGTTGTTACCCGACTTCATTGTCAGTCTTGTACACAAGTCACAGCTTCCCCGTGGAGCCAGGCCTAGACGCCCAGCACCCACAATTATCAAAATAGAATTAAGCTTGATTGAATCGAGCAGATTTTCTCGGGAACAGTTTTTTTCTCGTCTGTGTGCATGTTTGTGTGAATGAAGCCGCTGTACTTACACCACCTTCTGGAGTTTTTTCTTTGCTTCCTCCTCCCTTTTCCGCTTCTGCTTCATCTTTCTTCGCTCCTGCCGTCTCAGCTGCACCAAAGCGCTATAAAAGACAGACACACAATGATTTAAACCTTCTCATTCCAGGAAATCATACATCGCCCTGGATTGCTTTCCTGTCTGATAAAAAGTACATTTCACTTCCCAGAAAATTGCCTGTATACAATTGTCATTGAAAAGGAAAGCTCATCTGCATGTTATTGCATCCTTTTTGTGCACAGAAGACCTTTGTCCAAAGAATATCCTCTCTGTAAACACGTGCCAAATGCTGCCCGCTCTTACCAGAGTCTGTGGTCACTTTAGTGAAATACAGCATGACACGCTGAGAGTCTGCTGTTCAGCGCGTGAAGTGGATTTGTGAGCTAAGCCCTCGAGGAGAGCCAGTGCACTTATGAGACGTATTCGTCTAAATGCACATTGTAGCGCGCGGCTTCATATTCACCTCGAACCGTCGGTTTCTAATAATGTACCAGAGTCTCTCACATACACAAGGACACACATCTGTGGTCAGTAGCACAGCCCTGTGAAATTGATGAATGGCCCATTCAAACAACAGATGTTAATTCACTTCACATGTGAATTATCAGATCATTTGTGTCACATGGCACAATATGAATGACACAGATTATCTCCGATTTTGGGCCTCTGCTGGCAAACCCCACCATGCTCGAGGCCTCCAGGTAACACTTGCGCTGAGTGTGTGTGTGTCAGAAGGCGCCATTATGTCTGCACGTCTGAGTGATGATGATGTCTCCGCAGAAGGACACGGGAGCCCCTTCGGACCCGAGAGGAGGGCGATGCCTGATGGCAAACAGACCTGCACACGTACGTATGCACAGCCAGCTCACAGGTAATGCAGCACATCCTCCTATGACCACATTCACAGTGTCTGTGGCAGCTGCTGAGTGTCAGAGCAGATATGTTAGCTCGTACAAGGTTCCTGCACTGTGACACTGATCTCCGACCAGTCCTCTGACTCATTTTAAGATAAAATGGATCAATAGTGTCTTTGCAGAAAGTAGTGTTAGAGTGCTGCCTGTATGAAAATATGAAACATCTGACACTGTGTTATTAACGATGATCATGTTTGTCACATGTCAAAGGTAATCCAAAGTCACTGGATTATGTGACATAATAAGGACACTCTATTAAGCATTAGTAAGGTGTTAGTAAGTGCTTAATCCATCATTTATAAACAAGTACTCATCTTTAATAACCCTAACCATAACCCTACCAACCCTACAAACCCTAACAACCCTACAAACCCTACAACACCCTAACAACCCTAACAACCCTACAACCCTACAACCCTACAAACCCTAACAACCCTACAAACCCTACAACCACCCCTACAACCCTACCCTAACCCTACAAACCCTACAAACCCTAACAACCCTACAAACCCTACACACCCTATCACACCCTACCAACCCTACACACCCTAACAACCCTACACACCCTAACAACCCTAACAACCCTAAAACCCTACAACCAACCCTACAACCCTACCACACCCTACCAACCCTACAAACCCTAACAACCCTAACAACCCTAAAAACCCTAAAAACCCTACAACACCCTAACAACCCTAACAACCCTAAAACCCTACAAACCCTACCAACCCTACAAACCCTACAAACCCTACATCACAACAACCCTATTTAAACAATGAACAACCCTAAAACCCTACACACCTACACTACCAACCCTACAACCCTAACAACCTAAAACCTACCAACCCTACCAAACCCTACCAACCCTACACCTATAACTACACCCTAACAACCCTAACAACCCTAACAACCCTAAACCCTACAACCACCCTAAAAACCCTACACACCTACACCTACAACCCTAAACCCTAAACCCTACAAACCCTACAACCCTACAACCTACAACCCTACAAACCCTAACACCCTAAAACCCTACAAACCCTAACAACCCTAACACCCTACAACCACCCTACAAACCCTACAAACCCTACCAACCCTACAAACCCTACAAACCCTGACATCACAGGTAATAGATGTATTTCCAGCTATTTAAACAATGAACAACCACTTCCTGCTGAAGATTACGTAAACATAAAAGTAGTCACTGCACTCGGGGACACTACAGCCAAGTGACACTGTGTTTTAGTTTTAGTGACCTTGTTGAGTTACAGCTGTGTGCGATACTGCATATTTTGGTATCAATCCGATACCAAGTAAACACGGGCCAGATCACCGATACTGAAATCGATACCGATACTTTTCAATAAATAAGGTGGATACTCATTGAATTGCTAAATCTCAATTAATCTTCATGACCGTAAGTGTTTTTTGTAATGTTTCCTTTTTTATTATTAAATAGTTAAAACCCAGGACATAATTAGCACAAAGTTTATAATTAAATAGAAAATGCTTTATTATCATTTTTTTAGAAACATGTTAAATAAAAAGTGCCGCAAACCAGGAAACAAATGAAAACAAACAAGTACTGTTGAGAAACTGTAATACTAAAATTACAATTAAAATCCTCAACAACAAAAACAACAACTGGTGAAAATATAAATATATGTAAACAACCCCCAAAGCGTCTAAGTCACGTGACGGCGCAGCATCTAAACACAAGAGGGGGGAGGAGCAAAGTGTGCCTGCGCTGACACAGGAGCGGCGAGTCCGGCGACCTGGCTGTTGGTCTTTGCTGAAGCACAGCATTGCAAACAAGAGCAGAACTGAAAGTAAAGAATCAACCAGGCTAGTATCGATCTGATACCGATGCTGACTTGGTATCGATGCAATCGATATTTGGATCGATCCGCCAGCGCCCCTGAGTTATCTGACACTGGTTAGCTAACATTAACCCAGTGGTGCCACCTTCTGAACTGGCACAAGTGGGCGCTAAACAGGGCTCCGTGCTGTATATATGTATATATATATGTTAAGAAATAAAGAGAGAGAGTTTGAAGAACGGTATTAAAAATGATGTTTTTCTGTGTGGATGGTGTGAAGACATTTCATTGTCCATAAACCTGCGGTGAAGTCCTTTCTCTGGTTTACAAACTGAGTACGTGTTATCTCCTACAAGGGCCAACAAGGGCCAGCGCTGATCCTGTTTACTCCACACACAGCAGACTTTCCCAGGGCTCAGCCTTTTGTAGTGCTTGGTTAAATCATGTCTTCACAGCTGTAGTGAATGAAAGCCTGGCAGGAGTTATTTTTATTCTCTTTACTAAACCAAAGTGAAGGAAGAACAACCCCCTTCCGACTGCTGCAACAAGCAGGGTCCCCGGAGGGCTACAACCCAGGCAGCGAAACAAAGAGGAATATTTAAAAAAAAACAAAAAACGCTGAAATGAGAATAACTCAGGAATCTGAAAGCACGTCGGACTCCAAAGGTAAAGTGTTGCACTAGCAGCCATCGAGCTGCTGTAATTAGGTCAGGTGAGAGGCTGGGAAAAAGTTTAAACTTTCTGGACACTTTTATTTTCCTCGGTCTCTTTCCCGGGGTGCTTCCTCTGCCAAATTCCAATATAAAGGGAATCCAGCCTTACCCTTAGCACAGTCTCCCTTTGTTGTACGACACAGTCCATACTGGGCTGGAAACAAAACACGACGCTGTGGCAACTCATCTCAGTTTTGCCCGTCCCATCATTAGCACATTTGTCTTCTCTCTTTGGCGTGGAGCAGCCATCTTGCTCAGAAGCAGATATTCACGTGTCCAAGGATGCTGGGTATCCACGTAGTTGCCCTTTGGGGCTAAGCATCAGGCATGTGCTCGGCATCGTTATCCTAGATGTAATGGGAAGAGACCACGAAGCAGCTGGACCAAAGTCCTCTCCGTGCACGCCTCGGCTGCCTCTTTAGTGTCCAGAGTGGGATGTAAGGTGTCAGGCTGCCGCCAGTCGTTTGTGGGAGATGTGTCCAGTCGGGCAGTCGGGGCGTGGGTGTCCAGTCTGTATATTCAGGCAGCTGGACACAACATGTTGATCATCATTACATGGTGCTTCATTTGTTTCTTGATCTTAGACACTGTGTGCGTCTGGCCCGTCTCGACTACCTTCAGGCACTGCGGCCCTCGTCTCCTCCAGACAGCCCTCGCTGTAATGCGACTAATTGGACTGGCCAACAGAGAGCATGCTGTATCTTCTGTGACAGGACCCCCACATACCCATCCACAAAATATGCTAAGAAAATGCTGTCACTTAATTAGCAATAAGGTTTGACCGATTAGGACAGCTCATTTACCGACTGGACAAAAACGGTGTCACATGTCGGGCACTAATCACAGCCTGCACGTGCGCGTGTGGATGGTGATGTTATCGCTCTTGACCATTGTGCATGGGGAAATTGGCTGACCTTAATTGCAGTAATTTCGTTAGTAGTTACAGTGTATGACGCGCTGGCTGGACTGTTGCAATCTGTCACCCACACTGTCCATTGTCCAATCAAAATGCTGCTCTCGATAAGTGGCCCATGGCCAAGCCAGCACAGCTAACCAGACAAATGCTATCATTAAGTAATCAAACCAGACTAACAGTCTGTACTTGCTGGGTCCAAATCATTAGGCTTTATGACAGAAACACTGATGCTTGATAGAGTCTGGGGAAGATGTCCAGTCCAGACTGGCAGACAGGGATTGTGCATTGTCTCCCCTTTACAGCAGCAGGCCAACGGAAAACGACAGGGACGTTCAAGGTCTAGTTAAGCAGCTACTACCATACCTTTAAGTGAGCTACAGTGAACTGCAGTGGTGCTATTATGCCACATTTTCAGAAGGAAACAAGCAGAGTTCTCCATTTTTATGCTATTTTCATGCTATTACACCATTTTCGGAGTGCTGAGGTTGTTTTCACTAGGTTCTTTCCAGACCTGCTGAATCAAGAAAGCAGTTAGACAGAACCCGCCTGGCAACGTTTGGAAGGCTAAACAATCACAAAAAGCAGCACATCATGCACAAAACAGCGTCATCGACATCTATCAGTTTGGAAGAGCCGACTCATGATGAACTCGAATAATAAGCATAATTACAAGACTTTAAGGTGATTGTACGGTGGCCCTGAGAGGCCAAACGGACTGCAACTTAAGAAAACACCAGCAATAAGAAAAACACTGCAAAAAAACACAATGGAAATAGGGAAAAACAGATTTCCAAAAGCACAAGGGAAGTGTTTCTGGGGAGACAATAACCCGACGGACCAGTTGCAGGAACCAAAATATGCTAAGAATTGCACTGGGAGACACCAAAGTTTTCATTTCATTAAACCAACTTCTTACTTCAGACTGAGTCGATCAATTTGCATGTAAACATTTGTCATCTCGAAAACATAAATAAAAGAGTGAACAGATTTAAATTTGGGGGTTCTTTCAAAGCAGCTAGTGTTCGATAGAGTCTGTAAAAGTGATACTGCCTCTTGTTTGGAACACAGTAATAAAACTTAATAATGAGTTGAATTCAAAGACACATTTTTCATTGTGCTGCTCTCTCAAACCCAACGCCAATCTAACTACAGCCAATCAGACGAACAAACAAACAAGCCCCGCATGCAGACCAATAACAAGTCATCTATCCTCAATTTTCCCTCTCCCCCTTTCACCAGAATGCCTTTCTTCCCCTTTTTTCCTCTCCTCTGGGCAATCTCCAACTCCTCATATACATCTGTACAAATTGATTTCCTCTTTACAAGGGAAGATAATGACTGTGGCGACAGAAATACCTGTAAGTGAGGGATAATTACACTGTGAGACACCACCCGCTGAGTTTCTTTCTCCAAGCTCCCAACAACATGAATTTTAAGCTTCGATGGCACTCAGCGGCGTCACACCAATAAGGGCCAGGATTTGATTAAAATTATAGTTCTTTTGCTTCTGCTTCATCTATTAAGATAGGAATCTTGTTCAGGACATTTTTATATACATGTAAAGAGGGGCTGGTACAATTTAACATTTCTCCCCTGCTGTTAGACATAAAAGCGAACAAGGTGGGGTCTGTAAGCTACCTGCACAAAGCTGCTCGTAACAATTGTACCACGGTCCTCCTGCTCTGCTGTGCTCTCTGCAGCTGTGGGCGAGGTGCTGTTGGACCGATGCAGGCACAAAGCCTGGGTCAGTGGAATCGCATTTTTAACACTTAAGAATTTGACATCAGCAGCTGCATCTTGGGACTGATTGATATCACAATGGGATGAGACGCACTTTCAACTGCTTTACTTGTTATGACACATTCAAGAAACTTGAAGGCCAGTGCACTGTAGGACAATCCAGGGACAACATCACAGCACCTACAGGCCACTGGTGGACATTTCTCACAGCATCCAGCCGATACACAGAGAAACAAGCTAACATGTTGTAGTGTCGTTTCTCTGGATGTATTATTGTAGGGGCTGCCTTACAATGTAAAGTGCCTTGAGGTGACTGTTGCTGTGATTTGGTGCTGTGT
>NW_024582521.1:33258-49008 GCF_018398535.1 Haplochromis burtoni | reverse complement strand
ATAATAAATAAGGCTGGAAGCGCTATGGAAAATGCACATCTGCCAAAATATTTCACAAAAAAAGACGTCAACATAATAAATACCAAATGGCAGCAACAGAAACAGAATACAGGTTTGATTAAAAGACCAATGTGACGTCGTCCATTGGTGTTGAAGTGGAAACGTCTTTGAGGGTCTGTATCTCACAGCAAACCATATCATTGTCACATGATTCAGTTCAAATACTCCAAAGGTGTCATTTGTGATATCTGCCCTGCTGCCAGCCTTCAGTACGTATCTCAGGAATCTGATATCTGATAAGCGGACTTTCCTTCACTGATGAAGATTCATTCATCATATGGTGTCATGTGACTTTGATTGTAGCCTGGTGCAGGACCGTCTGGTCCGTCTGTAATTTATAGTGATGCTGCTGCTAAATGGGCAAAGTATGCTTGATTAATGACTGCCATCTACCTGCACAGTGGATTTACTGGCAGCTCAAAGAACTACATGCTACGTGCATATGTCTATACCCAGTATCTACAGCTCTGTGGCCTTAATAGAATCACCAATGAATCTAACAGTTTTTGCACTGTGGCAGAAAGAAACCCACACAGGTATGGGTTTGCCCTGAGGTGTGTGTAACCCCTACAACACCATCACCTAAAGTGTGGTCCAGACATTCTGGGCCTCATCCATGCCTTCGTCCATGCCTCTGCGACACACGTGATCAGGTGAATGCATCATTTTGTTGCTGGCCTCAGTATGTTCTCATGTTCATGCTGAATCCACGCTGGCTTTGAAGCATCCCATCTGTCTTTTATTGTTTTTCTATCGTGTTTGATCCCTGATTATCACTGTGAGTTATTAAGTTCAATTTGTTATTGTACAAATGATGAAATGAATGTGTTCAAACAACATTTGAATTGGTGACAAAAGCTTCAACTTCTACAGTGATTATCTCCTCTCATTAGTCACCATTTCTCAAATCAAAATCAAAAGCGCCTCCTTGCTTTCACTTTTTTTCCCTCTTTGAAAGTCATCAAACAGGCATTGAGTACAAGCCCTAAACTTCTAAAACAAGCTTCTTCTAGCAAGTGGAAGGAGGAGAAAAAAAGCACAATAGGTGGAAACAAATGAGAAAGGACAAGTTTCTATATTCTGAAGTAAGAGCTAAAAGGTATGCAGATGTCTCCTCATTCCTCTCCTTCCCCGGTGACAGGTATGTCAGGGCTCTGAAAGCCCTTGCAGTATAATTACACGCCATCCTATCTCCCCCCCAGCAAAGTAGGTGTTGCTCGAAAAGGAGCATCGTGCTATTAGATCCCTTCGACTAAAGGAAGGGAAACCCAGGGGAATCGCATCTTTAACAAAGCCCATCTCCTTTGCCTTTAAATATCTCTAGCACCCCCACCCATCCCTCTGAGCCTTGCTATCTGTTTCTCCGCCCAAAGAAGAACTTGTCTTCTCTATATGTGTGTGTGTGTGTGAGTGTGTTAGCGTGTAAAACAAGGCACTGGTTTAAAATAGAATAGAGAATCATATTTACAGCCTGGTACAAAAATGTGGAGGTAAAGTGGAGCCAGGTCTGTGTGCCTGTGGTCAGTGTAACTGTAGTAGTTTATTGCACAGTTACTTATTTACTCTTTTAGCAGGTATGTGCACCCATGCTGTTTATGAATGCAGCTCGCTAACACAGTATTCAGCCTCACATACAGCTCGCTCCTACAGCCTCTCTCTTTGCTGTGCACCTAGCATCACAGCACTACCTTTTTCATCTGTCCCATGTTTCCTCTGCTATTGCATTAAATACCTTCAGAACAACATCTCATAGCCTGTGCTTTATTCTCCTACACGTCTGTCCCAGTATGCTCCAGTCACCTCCCTCACACACTCTACCAGTCCACTCTTTCCCTCCTGACATCCACCCTGCTGGGCGCACACAATGACTACATTCAACATCAACTCTTTGATTTCCGGCTTTAAACTAATGATCCCGTCTGATTTTTTTCGACTCCATGTCTCTTCTACACCGAGGTTTGAATCTGCCTCCGGTGCTCCTGGCCTCCGTCCACATTGTCTCCTACACTCCTTCTCTCCATCATGTCAGCCAGCTTATCATCCATAGTCCCTACATTTAACGTCCCCACTGTCACCTCCAAGCCTACATTTCTTCAGCCTTGCTGCCTCTAAACACGTCTTCCCCTCTTTCTTCTTTCATTGTCAACACTTTCCACTGACACCCTGCTCACTGGTAGAAACAAACTAGTTGCCATCCCAGTTCACTAATCAGAGCAAATCACCAACAAAGGGAAGAATAAATTAGCTACTAAATAACCAAAGTTTTCATATGAAAACTATTAATTTTGAAAAAGGAACAGTGCAAATGTTTCCAGGGAAGCATTCAGCATCTGTGTGATGTGAAGGACAGATACAAGGCAATTTGATGTAAAAGTATAAATGTTAACATAACGTTCAGTGGAAATATTATAACAGTGTTTTTATTCCACTGATGAGTGAATGCTGCTGCTCTCAGGGGACTTTATTCTGTTAGTTTTATTATTATTTCTAATGACAGCGATTGTTGTACTCTGTACATCTATGGGGTTATTTTATGCTTTATTCCATTTGGTGATTTTGGTATTTAATTGCTTGTAAAGTGATCTTGATTGTCTTGAATGTACCTGTGAATAAAGGTTTCTCCCTATATCATGATTATATTCATTAAATGTACATATCTATATGCATGTGCTGCACGCACGCATATGAAAAAGAGTTTAACATATGCACAGATTAACATGAAGGGTAAAAACATGTTCCAATTAACTGCTGCTGCACAGAAACCTCAGTAAGAATAGATTTTTCAGTATTTACACGTTATTGCTCGGTCATGTAACCAAAGTATTTTGTAAGTTTTAAAAATATTTTAGAGCCACAGCTGGAGGAACCTCAGACAGACGATGTCAGTGGAAGGTTTTAGCACACTGAGATATGTAATGATATAATTTTACTGGATGTTAGCTCATCTCTTCAGTTTTCTAATTCAGTCAGAATCATTCTCAACAAAAAAATAAGGCTGCACAAAACCTGCGTGTGTTAGGCGCTCTGCTAACCTAAGTAGGTCAAACTATCTGCGAAGAACGCAACTCCACAAACTTTCCATCGTCAACGCCTTTACAGGCGTGCGTGGGGTGGGGGTGGGGGGGTATCACTTGTCACAAACTTGACACTTCTCTCCCTTTCCAGAGGAGGAGGAGGAGGAGGAGGAGGAGGTGAGGGAGAAAAGAAAGAAAAGAAAAAAACTCCAAAGGACTGCTTCGTTGTTCTGAAGTTTCCCACCCTTCTCTGCATTGCCTATCATTGCTACTGAAATCAACACTTACCTTTTCAATGACAACCTGGCAAATTGCCAGACATTAAGGGGAAGTGCATGAGGCCTGGAGTGTGTGTGTGGATGCAGGCTTGTTGTTTGTGTGTGTGGGTGCGGTGGGGAGGGTGACTGTCTAATGCCTGGTCCCAGGGGCAGGAGGCAGGATGCTAAAATAGCTTCATGCCTGCGCCTGCTCCGGAGCAGGATGGAGTTTTGGTTAAAAGGTTCCTGCTTTTTTTCCAGCCCTGTGAAAACACGAGCAGGTTTCATCTTTAGGGACCCCATTACAAGGCGCGGTGAAATTATCTGAACTAGATTAAACCTGCTGTGCTCTCAGACAAAACGATCCGTACAAGAACAGCTGGAGAGGAAAACGCTAAATCCCACAAAACCACCCTCTTTGCATTTTTCCAAACAGGAAGAAAAGGGACAGCGTATGTGTGTAGTAATGCATTTGAGTGCAATAAGCTGCAAAAATGACAAAATAGCCACGGCCAACTGCTCTTCTTCCAAATTTCCTTACATCTCACAGTAGTGCAGAAACACCTGTACAAGGAGAGCAGAATCCCACGCCTGTAACAGAGTGTGAGATGCAGGCTTTAACCTGAGAGGAGGTTTTTGCAGTGTTTGGGACTCCTCTGATGTTTTTCACGATCCACAGACAGAATAGGGGAAGCTACCAGATTGCAGCAGAGCTCGGTGGAGAAATAATCACTGCCACAGCAAATTCATCTGTTCCGCGATAACGGTACATTTCAAAGAAGTTGTCCAACACCTCAACTCTGAAATGTTCTCTTATATACTGATAACTACAGCACTATGGCCATTTGTGTATTTGCTCAAAAAACTTTTTCTATATGTATGGAAATTTACCGAAGACCAGCACGTAGCTAGAGACAAGGAAAAGAAAGCATTACATTTGAAACGATGACCAAAAAGAACATGGATGCTGAGAAATCGCTCCAACTGATTCATGCTTTGCTCCGTTCGATAAACGGCGGGTGTAACAAGTGTGCATACAGGTGAATACAAGCTTGGAAAGAAAAGCTTCTGGACTTCTTTGAAGACGTTTCACCCCTCATCAGAGAAGGTTACCTCGCAGCCCGTTGTTCATTCAGTGGGCCTGTTTGAGTCATTGTGCAAAGGTCTGTTTATAAGGTTGGAGACCTGCAGTCAGCTGGGACTGAAGAAGATACCTGGTGACGAAACGTTTCTCCCACTGAAAATGTCCTGATGAACAGAATCAACCTTTTGGGATCTCATCTGAGAAGTTTCAGGCTTCGTCCACACTGAGACGGCGCTTTTGGTCAAGGAAAACAGAGCTTTTTGAAAATGTTCTCCAAAGTGGACAGATTTGAAAACGTTGTTTCCGTGTCACAGTGGAGGCTTTGGAAAACAATGACCAATTTTAGTCATGTGATGCACTCATGTGACCAATTAAACTAAGATAGCAGAGGGAGGCTCCAAACAGCTTTTCTTCAACTTCTTTAACTCTCACTCACTTTTGCAACTTTGTGCTTTTGTGTTACTCACAGAAGCAACTCCACCTCATTGTTAGTCCATTTAAAAAACGTTTTCCTCGACGTTTCAAAGAGCAGGGAAAGTAAATAAACGGCAGACAGAAATAACGCAGGTTGAATTGTCTTGCATTTCATGCATGCTCAGTACAAGAACGTAAGCATTTTCAGTGTGGATTAAAACAATTGAAAATGATAGCGTGCAGCATTTTTAGACAAAAACACTGGTTTGAAAATTATCTGGATTAGTGTAGACGTAGCCTGAGAGTGTCCCTGACAGGGCCATGGACCCCCTATAGAGATTGACAGACCACGTGACTTTCGCGCATTGCATGCCGGGAACTCGTGGCAAAACAATCCAAGTACCGCATCAAATGCAAGCTATTTGCAGCACCGCAAAACGTTCATTCTCCGGTTCCAATAACCTTCTTGCTTTTTCTTTGCCCAAAAAGGTAGTACAAAACAAAGGAGAACAATGCCGGTCCGTACAAAGACAGACTTGATGAAAAGACAAAGAAAAGATACGAGGAAAAAATCAAAGGAGTGAAAGGGTCAGACCCTTACGAGCACACAGAGGGACAAAAGACGTTAGCGTGCTGCCCAACTTTCACCACGCTCATATTTATAATCATACGGTTCTTGGAGTGAGTGCATACACTCATGAAGTTTAGTAACTTCAGGTCACTGCAACAAGCCCAGGTACAGTTTACCGACGGATGGGTGCAGGACCTTGAAATGCACCGTGTAGAACGAAAGACCATCGTACGTATCATAAGTTTACCAGTCTCACAAATCGTCTCATAAATACACATTCGTTAACCGTTTATTAATAGGACCTTTGAGCTCAACGGTAATTAATTAGTAGTGGAAATAATTTCTGGTAGCATCACAGAAATGTAGCAGTGACAATAATACTGTATGCTGTAATCGTACTGGGCAATTAGTGATACAAAACAACTGTTTTATCCTGTGAATAAAAGTATATGTTTTTGTCAGTGTACCATAATAACAGAGGCGAAACGCAATATTGTGTCAGGACAATTCACTATTTATGCACAATAAATAAAGGAGCATAGCGCACATTTCTGTTCAGCGCCAGACTTGCTTGTAACCTATATCACCAATTATGTTATGAAAATGACGTATTAACTACAACAGAACTGACCTTCGTGTAAATGCTTGGAGCAGACTAACCTGTGAGCTGGAGTGTTCTGGGACGTTATATTTGGATCTTTGAATGGCTGCAATCCAGGCCATCCGTCGCCTCTTTGTTACTTCGGAAACATGGCTCGAACAATTTCTCTTCAACGACGTAATCCGATAACAACCGATCTCTTTACCCGTCGGCTTCCCGTGGCTGTCATGCGACCGGCTATTGCAGTTAATAATACAACAGCTTCTTGACATTTTTGTGTTTCTTTTTATCGCTGTGTGACTGATTTTAATTGAAAGCCTGCGTGCGCTAGTACCTCTTGCCACGAGTTCCCAGAATCCTTTGCGGTTCTGCCCCTGAATGACGTCACATTTTCAATCTCTACTGATCCTCTGCCTAATCACACAAGCCACGGTGTGAACGGGTGTGGGTCACAACCGGCCAAGGTTTCGGGTGACACTTACAGAGGTGTTCGCTGAAACTCTTCTTCATTAAAACTCAATGCAGCAACTGGAAGAACCGATCCTTTCAAGGATCCAAACCCAGCAACAAATGCATTCCCTACTCGGAGACCACAGCACTCTATCTCTAATGTAAATACACAAACCATGCAAATTTGTCATTCGGTTGCTTTCGTCAGTTCCACAAAGCTGAGTCCTGATCAACAACCCAGACACATCCTGTATCAGCAGTCTCCAAAGGGGCAGGAGCCTCCGTGCTTTCCCTCAGCTCTCTCCACTGAATTGCTCTGCATTCATTTCCATTCTGCAGTCTTTTGCTTTAAAAACCCTTACAATTGTAACCTGTTTTGCATTTGCCCCCACCCCACCCCCCATCTGGGTTGGGAAGATGCTGCTGTCCGTGTGCTTATTCAGAGAGAAATGGCCTTTTGTCTCTGCTGCTCTCCGTCACAGAAGGTCACGCAGGCTTACCCCGCTGAATAAAGCCTCGGCCATTGTTATAATTTGCATTGATGCATAGAGGGGAGCGATGGGGTGGCAGAGGGCGAGGGTGGGTGTATGTGTGTTTATGTGTGGTAGTGTTCGAAGGGGGAGGTCAGCGTACCGTGAGGCAGGCAGGGTGGGAGGAGGTTATGCAGAATGACAGTGTCTTTGCTTGGAAATGTGAACAATGGATGGACAGTGTTTTTTCTTCTTCTCCCTAAACCGCCACGAGCACTGACGTGCACACACATCGTCCTCGTAACTCACCCCTGGGAGAACGAAGGCCTCATTCTCCAAGGTCAGCGGCAAGGACCGAGCCGGGACAATTAGTATGCAGATCAGGAGTGAGGTGTCATTTAAGAGTATTGCTCTGATGCAATTACATTAGTTAGGCCAGGGAAGAATTCCCCATGTGACCTCAATCATATGTGCAACTGAAGGAGGAAGAGAGGAAAGAGGCAAAAAGGATCACCTGAAGCCTCTTCTTATCGCCACCTCACCTTATCTTATTTGCTTTACCTACAAATGTTCAAAGGGGGCAGAGGTGACAGATGAACAGAGAGATCATCGGCTTCTCTCTTTACATGGTGATGGGAATTTTATTAAAAGAATATCTTAGAACGTGTTGTTGAAGAAATATCAGCTTGTGCACTTTCAAAGAACTAACCCCCCCACACACACACATTACATAAACGTTTTAAACTGACTTACCTTTCTTTGAGTGAAATAAGTATTTGATCCTCAAGCAACAAATGACTTGGTATTTGATGGGGAAACACATGTTGGCAAGTGCAGACTTTTCCTGGTCACCAGGTTTGCAGACATCTCAGGAGGAATTTCCTTTTTTCCAGAAACTCGGAGAGTTTGGTTGCCCTGTGGCAGCTCGACGTTTAATCTCCCTCCCATTGAAGTCTGGAGACTAGCAAGACCACACCTTGAGCATAATGTGCTTCTTTAGCCACTCCTTTGTTGCCTTGGCAGTATGTTTTGGATCATTGTCACGCTTCCATCTATGACCCATCTAAAGCGTTCTGGTTGAGGGAAGGAGGTTCTTGTTCAGGACCCCGTCAGTGGCCCCAACAGAAGAACATCCCCAAAGCTTAATGCTTCCCTCTGTGCCTGACTGTGGGGGACTATGTTTGGGTCATAAAGCCTTCAGATTAGTGGATTACCTGCTCCACCTCCTGAGCTACTGTGAAATTTTTGTGTTAGTATTATGCGACTGTGTAAAACCAACACAACAGTAAAACATGGTGAAAAATAAAACAAAGACAGAATGAATGTTTTAAAGTATCCTAGGCACCTGAAGTGCTTTGCCTTAAAGAGATGGTGCTGCTTGAAAACCCTCCAATGTGGCTGAATTAAAACAATTCTGCAAAGAATAGTGGGCCAAAATTCCTCCACAGCGATGAAAGCAGTTGTTGCTGCTGGGGTGATACAATCAGTTAATGTGTTTAACTGATTGTACTTTTTTACACAGGGCCAGGTAGGTTTGGGAAGCTTTTTCACTTAATACATGGGGTGGGGGGGTAAACAGCTGTAAAGATGTGACCCCTTCATTCAAAGGGATTAAAGTGACTCCTGCGTTTTCTGCTCTGCTGCTTGTCAGTCTCATCAGTTTCCTTGAGTGTTGTTAAAACAGCCAGTGTTTTTTTTCTAATAGCATCCATCAGGTTACCAGCTTGCAGTGGGGATGCATTTAGGTTGTATTTTAGCCACATGCTAAACATGCAAACTTCCAAATAAAGTGTTTCTTTTACATTTACTGCTGCCCATAATAATGGATATTTAATGATGTTGTTTTTCAAATGTTCCTGTTGTGGAGTGGACAGTCAGAGTATTTTCTTTGCCATAGCAGTTAACTGTGGCCTCAGAGGGAAAATGAAATTTGCTTCTCCACCAACACCCTTTTCCTTGCTTTTTTGAGAAATCTCTGCCTGGGTTGTAAATTTTTCCCAATTCTTACTCATTCACTCCTTCTATCTTTCTCCCTCTTGTCTGAATTAATGAGATGGGGTTTGATCAGGGCAGCCAAGTGTTCAGTGGGAAATCTCACAGCCCGCCTTGTGTCCCGTAATAGAATTTGCATCTAATGCATACATAAATCAAACATCTTTCTGGACATTTTCATATGCATAATGTCATTTCATCCGGTTTCTTTCCAAGTGGGGAGCTGTGCTGGGCTGAGGGTGGGCTAGTGTTGGGTATGTTTTGGGCTGGGAAGGGGGTTATATGTAGGTGGCAGTGGGGTGTTGGTACAGAGAGGTTAGTTTGTTTTCATGTTCTTTTTTTTCTTACTTCTCTCCTTCTGTTCCAGTTTCGTACTTTTTTGACTTTGTCTTAATGCTTTCAATTTATTTTGCTGACTGCGTAGCCGTGGTGTGAAGCCATGCTTCGGAGATCTTTGGGGTTTGGTTGTCAGATATCTGCATTGAGTTTAAAAAAAAGGCAGTACATGTGGATGTGTGTGTACATCCTCACGCCGCCATCGGTGTGTGTGTCTGAGGCATGTTGATGTGTGTTCAGAAGCAGTAGCAGAAGCTGCTTCATCACATCGCTACCTTATTCTTGAGGGCTTTGTTATGTAAATGCAAGAGAAAAAACTAGTAGATTCAAAGTGCTTTTTCTTCTCAAGGAGGTAGGGGATAAAAAAGAAGCAAGTGACAAGGTGTCTTGATTGTCCTTAGTGCTTTGCTAGTCTCGCACTAACAAGCCTTGATATTGTAGAAATTCCATTTGCAGTCGTCTCAATTTGCATGTCTTGGACAGTTCTTATGCACACTATTAACTCTCCGTGCTTCCACTGCTGCGGAGACAGAACGTGAATGTACTGGACCAAATGTACAGTCAAGTGTCCAAGTTGTGTGGCAATAATAATAATAATAATAGTAACACACACACACATACACACAAATAAATGAATATGACTGTTCGCGACTGAGATTTGTGTATATATGATAGGAAACACCTGATATTGCATCACTTATTCCCTGATGATTCAAGCTTTTAAAGGTGACCTATTCTGCTTTTTCTTTTTTAAATTTATTATTACAAAGTGAACATTAACTTCAAACATGGTAAAAGCTTCAAAAAGTGCAATACTTGCATGTATGGCCCAAAATAATGGGGGTACGGTTTCAGGTTGAGAGCCTTGAGCGGCATGTCCTGGGCAGCGAGCCACACCTGTCCTGGTGAATACTCCAGTGCCGGAGTGCGATGACGGTCCGCGTACCTCTTGCTCTGAGACACTGTGCTTTCAGGATTGGTTCCAAGCCTGCTGGCGGTGTTCCCGATGGTGTTGGACCGATAGGATTGTGCGAGCTCAGGTTCTTAGGGGGAGTGGATATTCCAGAGTAGGGCTGGGCCATATCATACCATTCACGGTAACACCGGTATAATTTTGGGCAACGATAGAAGAATGAAATATCGCGATAGAATATGGGTAAAACGCGCATGCGCAGTGCCTTTGTTTTCATACGCACATGTCGGAAAAAGCATGGCGGCGAAAGCAAATCGTTGAATGAAACACAACTTCACTGGTGTGGAACTGGTTTAGCTTTCGTCCGTCAGATACACAACAAAGCACTATTTTTGGTAGAGCATGCTAGCGGGCCGTCGTTATTACCGTGTTGTTTGGAAAATACGGCGCACTTAAAATCATTCTTTGATTTTTCTGAAAGTCGACAGAGCCCCTTATAATCCCGTGTGCCTTATGTATGAACTCTGGTTGTGTTACTGACCTCGAAACGATTTTATGTGCACGGCGCTCGAAAATCTGTCAAATGTTTCAGTACGACTTTGCTGAGCTACGAAGCCGCACCGCTTGATGGATTGTCGGAGCATTACGGCTATCGTAGGCGGAGCCTGGCGGAGTGATACGTACTGTGCTTCAACATAATGTTACCGTATTGTGTGTGTATGACATCTTTAAGGTTTGTGGATATTATACATGGTTATGCTGAGGATGTGTCGGCCAGTTTCCACTGGAAATGCCCTTTGGTTAAACTGTCAGCGAGGAATTTGCATTTGTACAGTTAAATTTTTATATAACTTTAATTCACATAAAACAGCTGCTTGTGTAAGTGAAAATACATTGCTGTTTTTTTTTTGCACTAATAAAGTTGAGGAGTTGTAAAGTATTTTGTCAAGTGTCAATTATATCGTCAGTTATATCATTTTCCAAGTTTGAGAGAAGAATTGTGGGCACCTGTCAGAGGCTATTTTTTAATGGGACTGCCATGGAGTCTAAAACATGATCTACTAGGACTTTGGTAATTTCAGAGGCAGATGGGAGATTACAAAGATGAGCTGCTTTAGAGAATCTGTAATGGATTGTAAATGACAGTCTAACTGTTAGATGGTGGGAGGCCAGTAACAAAGTCTAATGTGATGTGATAATGGCTGCGCGAGCAGCTGCAGGCAAGTTATGCCGATCAGGAGGTCCAGTCCCCGGGTCAAGGTCTCCGAGAGGTCCTGTTAGAGAATAGAGGTTTCAGTGTCCCAGGTAAGATTTCCAATGTCCCAGGTAAGATTTCTGATAGAAGAGGTGGATGGCAGAATGTGCTCAGGGGTGGACTGATCTGAATCTTGGGAGGATTCTCAAGAGACAGTGTCTGCCTTAACAGTCCTAGAACCTGGGCGATCGGAGAGATCAAGGGAAAAACGGCTAAAGAATAATGTCAGGAAAAGAAAGCACAGACTTGGAGCGTACCTTGGGGTGGACTGCTCGAACCTTGGACAGGTCCATCTTCACCTGCTATAACAAAGCCCAGGAAAGACATGAAACTCACATTTCTCCACTTTCTCTTTCTCCAAGCTGCTGAAGGACACTGCGCACATGGGTCTGGTTTTCGGCCGGCGTTCTAGAGAATATGAGAATGTCGTCCAGATACACAAAAGCAACATGACGGAGGAAGTCTCTTGAAACATCATTGACGAGGGACTGAAGACAGCTGGAGCATTGGTGAGGCCAAAAGGCATGACTACGTATTCAAAATGCCCCACCTGGGAGTTAAAAGCTGTCTTTCACCTGCCGCCCTCTCAGATGGGGGGCAAGATGGTATGCACTGTCGAGTGATTCAAACACTGAATAATTAGAAGCAGGGGATATTTATTGTTTATGGTGATGTCATTTAACCCCGATAATCTATGCAGGGCCTCAAAGACTTGTCCTTCTTGGCCACAAAGAAAAACCCAGCTCCTACTGGAGAGGGGTAGCTCACGGGAACTCAGTAGTGATGGGGCCTGAAGGAAGATCACAGACACTGGGCACGACAAAATAAAATCCAATTAATTACCTTGCCAGGGAAAACCGAGGATGAGCGGATTATCTGGAGATGTGAGCGCAAAAAGTGTTATGGTTTCCCAAAAGTGATTTGCTGCAGAGGTTCTGTCTTATGGGTGATCAAAGCAAAAAGCTTATTAAAACGCCTCTCGCTCTCTTCCTGAGTGAGTCTCAACCACTTGATTTGCGACTGGAGGGGCTTGGTGCGTTGCATCAGTCAGCAGAGCGTGAATGTCACGAACGATGGAGAATTTTTTCCTGCGTGCTGCTTATTGCCTGCCGCTGTTTATCTAGATATTGCAGGGCCTCCTCATGTGCCCCTAACACGACTTAACCGCAGTACGGATTGGGTCTGCTGGATCCATGTCTGGCCAGATCATTCTGTCACAGGTGGCACGAAAAGTCCCTAAAAGAAGACACAAAATACTGGAGTGATCAAGTTAACAGTGAGTTTATTCACAAGTGGTGAGCAACTCTGCACAGGGAGGGTCTCACCGAGTAGAGGGTCTGAAACAGGAAATTGAGAGGTTTTAGTGCACGGCAACGTCAGTGTCGGGGAGTGTTTACACTGTGCGATCAGAACATGGCTTACTTGTTTGGCAAAAAAGGTCCAGGGTGTCGGCGAGCCGTGGGCGATAGCGGAGCGTGGAGAGTGGCGAGCAGGAGGGTAGGCCGTTGGATAGGATCTCCAGCTTAGACAGGTGGAAAATGGCTAATGTCCTTACTGGTGAGTGGCAGTGTGAGTCGAATGGACCAGCGACAGAAGTAACCAGGTGTGTACGGAGAAGATGTGAGGAATGAGTCAGAATGCAGGTTACCGCAAACATAACACAGGATTACTTCGAAGATCACACAAGGAAACGGTGAGAGATGGAGAGCCGATTTTACTGCTCTAGAATGGCAGACGATCTGGTGAAGAGTGGAGAGCTGTGCTGCTCCTAAAACTGCTGCAACTGATTGGCAAAACAAGCTGTAGGTGAGGAAAGGCAGGCTCGAGCACTGAGTTTGCTCCCCTGAGGTGGACCGCTCCTTCAGCAGGGAACAATAATAGCCAACACTTGAGGGCATGATTTGGGGACCTTGATCGACCAGTAAATTGGCTAGTTCTCTCTGTGCCACAAAGCAGTATAGCATCTGCCTTACAGCAAAAGCAGCACCAATCCATCTATTAATCTCAACTGTGCAGTGTGAGCTGGTAGGCACAAACTGATCAGGCATAAAGTAGAGACCAAATCCTGCAGCTTGACTACACCGAGAAATTCTGTCCATTAAAGACACAAGGATCAAATCCACACTGTTCCCCTTGAATCTGAGATTTGATTCTTGTCTCCAGTATCCTGGCACAGACTTTCCCGTGAAGGCTGAAACTGATCACCTGCAGCTGGTACACACTCCGCCCCCCCCTTCGTAAAAAGGGGAGCCACCACCCCCATCTGCCAGTCCAGGGATATTCTCCCTGACTTCCATGTGACATTTCAAACGTGTCAACAAAGACAGCCTGATAATATCCAGAGCCTTGATGAGCTCAGGCCAAATCTCATGCACCCAAGCAGTTGTTTCACTACATCAGTGGTCTGTTGGTACCTGCCAGCTGCCTCTAGAGACCCAGAAGCTAACCAAAAAGGACCCTTTCTTCAACTTGTTGGCTCCCTTCACCTTGCATGCCCAGTGTTTTCCACCAAGGTAGGCACTGGGGCACTTGCGATACTGTTGAAGTTCTGCTGGTCGTGGTGGGATCTGAAAATACCCCAGACCTGGGCCTCTGCCAGACATTCTCAGTGCCCTCTCACTGTGGGCAACTCCACACTGGGAAATATTGTATCCCCTCTCAAGGAGACTGATTCCAGAGCCTGTGCCTTGTGTTGATGTGAGCTCAATATCTATCTCTATACAGCACTCACAGGAGGGTGGGCCAGTCTTGCTCCTTCATGCTGCATCCAACCAAGCCCCATGGGCCAAGGCCTGGTTCCCGGGTACTCTCCCTTGAGCGCCTAAGGCCTAACCCTATCCCAGGCAGGGTCAACTGGTCCCTTGCTCTCTTTTCCATAGGGGTTATCTGAAGTACTCTTTGTCTGGTCCCTCATAGAGGACCCTGCCAGGTGCAAGACAACATAACCTGGCAGCTCTGCACTCACCTTCAGGACTGAGGATGTGGCGAGAGCCCTCAGGAGGACCAGGGAGAGGAGCTCACCCGGCCCTGACAACATCAGCAGTCGAGTTGTGAGGCACTGTGCAGGGCAACTAGGAAGTGTGTTCTGGACTCTATTTCAACCCTCAGTCGACAGTCACACCGTCCCCCAGCTGTGGAAACACTCCACAGTCATCCCCATCCCCAAAAGAAACAACCCAAAGTCTCTGAATGATCTTCGGCCTGTGGCCTTCACCTTCCTGGTGATGAAGGCCATGGAGAAGATCATAAAACAGCACATTGTAAGAGCAACTGACCACCTGATGGACCTTCCAGTTTGCTTACCGTGCACGCAGAGGTGACGATGACACAAAAATCTTCATCTTGGACTCCATCCACAAACATATGGAGCTCCCTGACTCCTCTGCCAGACTTCTGTTTGCTGATTTCTCATCAGCGTTCAACACTCTGCAGCCTCACATCCTGGCCACTAAACTTTCCACCCGACATCACCTGATGATCAGCTAATCCTGTGGCCATTGGACTTTTTGACAGAAAGGACTCGAAAGTAGAGTTGGATGTCTCGAGACCGGTCTCGAGACCACTTTTACGTGGTCTTGGTCTTGTCTTGGTCTCGACGGACTTTTGTCTTGGTCTCGCTGTTTTGGTCCTGCGTTCTCAAATCGACATAGTGTTCGGGAGATTTGGAGTCAACCATCAGCGGAGCGGGGGGTGGCTTACTGGGCTTAAGCCCGGGTCATTTTTTCAGAAGCATGGGGTCTTTTGGAGTGTAATTTGTTAGTTAGATGCCTGACTGACAACTGTATAAAACAAAAACAACACACGAAGCACAGAGCGCACCGTCGTAAATTCCCCCTAATTTTGGTATGATCCGAGCTCAGGCACTGGGCGACTGAGCGCAGCACCCATGTGAGCGAGGAGGGAGAAGCTGCTGCCTGCGAATTTGCTGCAGACAGAGGAGAGCTTAAGTTTGACCAGGTACCAAAGCAAATCATTCGTACTGAACTAATAATGTAAATATGACGGTGCATCACAAAAGATTGATATCAAACTGATCACTTGGTTGCGTTACTTGCTCTTCAAGTGAATCAACAAATGGATAAATAAAAAGCCGAACAGCAATGCTGATTTTTTAGAGAGTCTTAGCTTACATTTCATATTTTCAGTTGTTTCCCTCCACGGCTAAACAAACTCTCTAAATCGGTTTCAGTAATGCACTGATATACAACAATGGACATAAGGAGCTTCTTTCAAAGAAAAAACTCAGGTAAATGTTATTTTATATATTATGCTTTGGATGTTGTTCAGTATATTTCTATGCAAAACAAGAGGAATTTCAATACACAGCAGGATA
>NW_024582521.1:16194-22671 GCF_018398535.1 Haplochromis burtoni | reverse complement strand
ATCACCTGCTGGTTCCACTCCCTCAGCCTTCATACAGGAACAGACTGCAGCACACTGCATCAGTGTGCTCTAAAATCATTGGCCTGTCTCTGGCTCAGGTTTTCAGCCAACAGGCCCTCAGACAGGCAGCCAAAACCATCAACGACCCCTCTCACATTCTTCACCCCGCATTTCAATGGCTCCCCTCTGGGCGACGCCTCCGCTGCATTTCCTGCAGGACTGAGAGGAGGAGGAGCGCCACCTTTGTCCCCAAAGCAGCTCTGCTTTTTAACACCAGCTGATAAGAACATCACTCACTTACAGTTATTTATTCACCTTCCAGTCACTTTAATTTTAAAACTGTATATACTGTATATTCTGTGTATTTATTATTTCACTCTTATTGCCTGTTCTTGTTGTCCTTATCTTCAACGTCATGCTGCTCTGTTGTTTGTTAATTGCCCCTCGGGGATGAATAAAGTCTTCTGATTCTGATTCTGGTTCTGGGATCAGTGGGACACACAAAGTCCATGAGGTGGTGATTCAGGAGAATTTCTTTTCCTATTCTTGGCTTTTTATTAAGTCACATGATAAATCAGGCAACACCCACCTATCTGCACACCACCTGTATATATGTGTGTGTTTTGCTGAATCATGCTCAGTGATGTGTTACAGCCAGCCCTGATGCCAGTGCAGCAGCACTTAGCTGTGGTTGTCTGTGATGGTGTGTTACATGCTGCAGGATCTTTGCATTGACCCCGACACAGCCAGCCTGGCTGCTCTCTAATTTAATGTGACGAGGATGTGTCCACTCCCATAAATAATGGAAAGAGCTGGCAGCACCGTCTCTGTGTTTACACTGTGATTAGTTGTCGCCTCAATTCTCTTTGATACTAATTAAAATGTAATGTATTTTCATTTATTTTGCTCATCTGAACAGTTGCCACACAAATCATCAAGTAGTAAACAGTCCTAAGCTCAGCTGACTGTATGTGTGTCAGCAGAGACACAGGGAACATCTACAGCTATATATTTGTTCTTACAGTTCACATATTTATATATGAGTACACCGTGTATACAAACTGCATGTAGGCATATAGTGTAGACAACGTGTTGATATGTCGAATGGTGCCTCCGTCTTACAAACTGGAATTATTAGTGGCTGAGCTGTCCCATTGTTAAAGTTTCACAAATTCCACATTTAGAGCACAAATGGTGACGGCACAGGTTCCTCAGAAGTGTGACGACACTGTTGGACTGATGGGACAACTGCATTTTTGGTTTCACTCAGTGGTTAGTTTTAAGCAGGTCTTGCATCTTTTGGTGCCTAAATATCAACAAATCGTTGTGTTTTTGAGGTTGACTCACTTAAAAGCACCTGTTTGATTTAAGCATTTAATAGCACTTCGTTAGGCTTAAGCAGTATAGATGTTTGTTGTTGGGTGAAATCCAGAACAATAACATTTCACACTGAAAATGTAGCCGTACCCAGTACACTAGCTTTTTGCCAAAAGTCCAAAGTTATGGATAAATGTGATAATCCATCGCTTCTGACACAATGGTGGTGTGATGCTGAGGCAATGACAATAGTCTGGTGTAGATACAAAGTGCTGTGCAATAAAGTTTTTAGCTTTAAGGAATGCAGGTGTGACTGAATGCTTTTGTCTCTCTGTGATTATTTATTACTACCAATACAATGTGTTCAATAAGATACATGCATCACAGTTCAAAGGAATCAAGTTTAAATGTCTGACAGCTGAAAGGTTTCTGAGGGTAGTAAAGAATGAGTATTTAGTTTTACATTCACGCTGTTAGCTAAAACGTGGAGCACACTCAGTGTTTTATCAAAGTAAAAACTTCAAAGTGATCAATTATCTTCTATCAAGGCATAAAACAGAAGTCATTTTGTTAAATGTCATTTAACATTTTAATATGAGAATTGTCCAAATTATACTGAAGAGTCACGATATTGAGATGTAACACACACTGGTATTATGAAGTAGCTCAGGAACTTATATTGAACTGGAAGTTGTGGTTACCATCTGACAGACTCGTTTCCCATTTGATGTCCAGCACAGCTATAAACGAAATACAGATTTTGATGTTGTCCGCACGCCTCAAAAATTATACTCAGATCAAGTGCAAGTTAAAGTTCAAGTAAAGGTTGCACAGCAACGTCAACACAACACATAGAATCTGCTAAAACAGAGTGAGAACAACCTGAGGCCTCCATGATGAACATGATTCATTCACTTCTGTGGCACTATCTGAGAAAGCAGTGCTATGTGAGGTATACAGTAGTGTACGGTATATACTGATATTATAAAGAACAGAAACAGGCTCTTAGCCTGAGCATTCATGTATATTTTTGTGTCTGCATTGTGTAGTGCATTTGAATATTGGTAACTGTGTCTCTCGAGGGTTGTTGTACTGGACACTCCCAAAGTGCATGCGGAGTGAAATGCTTTGCATCATCACATTCATCCAGGACTACCCAGGCATTTGCACATTGCTTAAACAGTTAGACAACATCCCCTTCAAAACACAGCCCGAAATCAGGACTATGAGGTGCACTACGTTTAACTGGCTCTGTTGGAGGCTCGCCTTTCTCCCACAGTGGGTGAAAATATTTCTATCCATGCGGCTAAGATACTTTACACACTCCACTTGACATTTTTGGCATTTTGAGCTGAAGCCAGTGACCATAAATTTTATATGCTAGATTTCAGTTCAGCTTGCACTAGACTTCACAGTCAATGGTAAACGAAGTCAACTCACACAAACAAAAGCCAGATGACTGCTCAATTGTGAAATTAAACACAAAAAAGTAAGCAGGAAGAGACTGTGTAAACACGTTTTCCATTTCAACAGCATTTTTCTTGACCACATTTAGAAAACACCAACAGTTGGATGAGCCTTCGCCGAGTGTACCGTCTCTGTCTGTCAATATCAGCCATCTCCACAATTGCCATCTAACAGCGTCCAGCAGCTCCAAAAATGTACACGTCTTCTCCTTGTCGACTGCCAGAGCCATATGTGAGCCTGACAACTTCACTGGTGAAGGTTGGCTTCCAAATCCTTCTCTCAAGATGTTCTCCTCTTTGCCATAGCTGAGTGGATGCAGTGAGATGGAACCCGAGGCGGAGCAGCTGTAAAGGCAGGTGTTGGCCAACATGGAAGATGCTGCATCTTTCACTGGACATGCCGTGCTTTCAACTCAGTCAGCTGCTGGAGAACATCTGGGCCTTGCTGGTTGAAGCTCTGTGATGACTAGAGCAGTCTGTACCAGACCATTGTGACATGTTGGATGCCTGTGCAATGACAAAGAGGCATCTGTGAGATTGGAAGAACAACAGGCCCACTAATGATTGTACACAGGTTCAGCTGACTTGGATTTTTCAAGGTTGACAGTAGTAGCTCCTTACTGCAGCTGGCACGATCTGTGTTCCAGTCAAACAAAACCATGGTATCACTGATGATACAGTATTCCATTACGTCACAGCACCCAGCTAAAATTGAATGGACTGCTACATATATGATGCCTTTCTACTGTCCCCAACCCCCGGCCCACAGACCGGTACTGGTCCGTGAGTCGTTTGGTACCGGGCTGCTAGAATTGTGGCTCAGGTGTGAAATTTATGGTTTTCAAGGTTTTTATCGGTTTTATCATTATTTTTTTAATTGTCTTTATCATTAAAAAAAAAAAAACAGGTTTCCCCGTGTCTTGTGAATAAATCTTGTGGGTTTTTTTTGTACCAGTACTGGTTTTATTTTGTTGTATTTATGCGTGACACCTTAAAGGCCGATCCATGAAAATATTGTCAGTCATAAACTGGTCCGTGCCGCAAAAAAGTTTGGGGACCGCTGTCGTAGACCCAATTGTTCTTACAGCACTCTGATCTATTCCTCAGCACATCTAAAAGTTACACTCTGATGGGCACTTTGGGGAAACTCAGGGCTCAACACCTTGCCCAAGGCTACTTCAGCACATGGACCGGAGGATTCCACTCTACCACCTGAGCCACAGCCACTCCACATGCAGCTGTATATACACCAGAAACACATAGCTGTTAATGGTGTATACAATAAAGACTTAGCACAGTGTGTATGGAGTGATTTTTCAGACGAGATGATCCGCAAACCTCTCCAACGTACCAATACTTAAGCAGGAATAGAACTTCTAGTTAAGGGTGTAAATCCTTGCTTTGCTTCTTTGTTAAACAGTTACTCAATACAAACATTTAAATACTGTTTATGCAACACTGCTCTATTAGTGCACAAAACAGCACATAATTGTGAAAATGTGCCCAATTAATTTTCAATCCACATTTTCTACACCGAACATTATTTCTGATTAAACACTCTGATTATCTGTTGACCTCTTGGCTTGTTCAATCGCCCCTCCCCAGACTACTTCACTGAAAAATAGCCCTGCTGTGAATGCAGCTGTGTAGTTATTTAGAGATGAGGTGTTTGGGGGACACTCAGAAAGGTGAATTATGTGTAAACAACAGAGTCGTTAGAACAGTAGTACTACAGTAGTAGTAGAGTCTACGGTGTTTGTAGCCGTTCTGGTATCCTTTGATGATAACGATGAATATACAGTAAACATGAATTAAACTTTGTTATACCACTTCTGACAGTAATCAGTTGGTACGTTCAGAGATACACAAACACTGGACAAACTCTGGGTTTCAAGTGACATGTTACTTCCTTTTCATTACACAAACAACCTTCTAGAGATGTAAGCTAAATATTCACTTTTAAGTGCTTCTTCCACAGTGTCAAAGCACATATCAGAATGTGCAGGTAGATTTATCAGGGGCAGCCAGTCGTGCAGTCGTCCCCCAGTCAGGTAATGAAGCGAATATACCAGGCGACTGGTCAGAGAGGCCCGGGCTACTTAATGACAGCCAATATCTCCGAGTCTGGCGATGAGAAAGGCTTGAAATATTTGCTCAGGAGACTCGCTGCAGGTTTCAATCTCACCGCAAATCCATTTATATGTTTGCCTGCTGATTTATGGCCTTATTTTAACTGTCTTCTACATGCAAATGTGCGGCAACTGCTAAAGAAATATACATAATGTGATTCTCAGGGTCATCCCTCCAGCCTGTCAAGCTGAGGAGCTAGATGGTATGTTTGGAAGTGGAGCTCAGGGGGAATACGGCAAGTGTGTGTGTGTCTGGGTATGGGGGTGGTTGTGTAGGGAGAGTGTGTGTATGTGTGTGCGTCTGTTTCAGGAAGGAATGTGTGTGTGGTGTTGCAGGTGGCGTATTTGGCCTTATTCCTCCCTGGACCTCATCTGAATAAAGCCCCCATAAAGCTTCTGGTTGGTATTCATTGGCCCTTTCCTCACCGCTATCAGCTACACAATTAGATCCCATGATCCACTGCTCCTCATAGAAAACCACAAGTAGGACTGCAATTTAATTAAATGTCTAAAACTCAAGGTCTAAAACTCAATGTCTAAAAGCACATGTAAATGTATAAGTAACTATTTGGTGAAATGAGGACCCTATCATAGCTAATTTAGAATTAAATTGAGTCGAGTTTCAGTAAATCATCAGCCATTTTTTCTTGTCCAGCTACATACTGGAAGTGTTTGCTTCCTCCTGTCCTACACAGGAGATACCGATTTGAAAATGATTCCCAGGCAGGCAATTATGATCGTATATCCTGACACGTGAAAAGCAACTTTATTAAAGATATCTGTCATGGCATCTCCTCTGCCAGTCTCCTGGCGTGGACATGACAAAGTAGATTCATCAATTAAGGCCCAGCAATTGCATTAGGTGTGATATTAGACTGCCTTTACATTTTCTTTCACATTATTTTACACATTTTTCACACTGCAGTATATGTTAATAAGGAACCTCAGGCAGGGCCAATAATGCTCTGGGGAAAAGTGCTTAAAGTCTGGTTTATACCTGTGATCTTGGTCTTCAGACAGAGGAAGGCACAGCTACTGTTTTTACCATGTCAACATGCTACATACTGGTTTTCATTCGTAAATTGCAGAGAACCATAAACATGTTGGCTGTGAAGTACAGGCAACAGCAGAATGCTTCCCTACCTTTTAAACTAAAATTGTAAAAAGGACTGTTCCATTAACCCCATAAATTGATTTTCTAAGCATTATGTACAAACTTGCCAGTTAGCTTGATCAATAAAATAAATAAAAAAACAGTCAAGCAATAAACAAATGAAAGCTTGATTGCTTTTTAAGCAGGTGTTAGGACCGACCCATTAACCACGGGGTTAGTGAACATCCATGAGCTACATCCATCAAGTGATGACAACGGTGTGTTAGTGCAGTTTCAGTCGAAGAATTGGGTGGGGGTTGGGTTGAGGTGGGCTGGGGTTAGGGCTGCCACAAACGATTATTTTGATAGTCGACTAGTCACAGATTATTTTTGCGATTAGTCGACTAATCAGATCATCATCCATTGGACGTAAAACGTACAGCTTATTGCACCAGCAGCATCTGCTCTTATA
>NW_024582521.1:11047-14754 GCF_018398535.1 Haplochromis burtoni | reverse complement strand
CTGTCCAAGCCGGGGCTCGAACCGGCAACCTTCCGATTACAAGGCGAACACCCAACTCTTGAGCCACGATCGCCCACATACTGATGTGCGAAAGGTTTGAGGAAGATGAACCCCCGCACTGCAGGACCAGGACCAGACAACATCCCTGAATGGGCCCTGAGAGCATGTGCTAGCAAGCTGGCTGATGTTCTCACCTCAATCTTCAACCTTCCCTCAGCCAGAGCATCATTCATACATGCTTTAAGACCACAACTATCATCCCTCTCCCCAAGAAAAGCCCAGCCACCTGCCTAAAAGACAACAGACCAGTGGCAGTCACTCCAATCAATGCAAAGTGTTTTGAGAGAGCGGTGCTGGTCTACATTAAGAGCATATCGCTGCTGCCTCTACTCACTCTCCCACCTGGAAAATAGTGACTCCTACATCAGGGTACTCCTTGTTGACTACAGCTCCGCCTTCAACACAGTCATCCCTCACAAACTCATCCACAAACTGTCTACACTCAGCCTGCACCCCACCCTCTGTGACTGGCAGGCCCCAGTACATCAGGATCGGCAACAAGACTTCAGCCAGCATTATCACAAACACTGGAGTCCCACAGGGTTGCGTCCTCAGCCCCATCCTCTACACCCTGGTCACCCATGACTGTGTCTCCTCCTACAAAGACAACATCAAACTGAAGTTCGTGGACGACACTGCAGTGATCGGTCGCATCACTGGAGGAGATGAGGCGGCTTATAGGAGAGAGGTGGTCGGTCTTTGTCATGGTGTGAGGACAACAACTTTACCCTCAACATTGATAAAACAAAGGAGATGATGGTGGACACGAGGAAGTAGACGAGGCCTCACCAGCCGCTGTTTATCCAAGAGAGTGAAGTGGAGAGGGTGAGCAGCAGTACCTGGGCGTCCACATCAGTGAGGACCTCACCTGGACACTGAACACCACACAGCTGGTCAAGAAGGCTCACCAGCTGCTGTATTTCCTGAGGAGGCTGAGGAAATTTGGGATGTCGGCCAAGATCCTCAGCAGCTTCTACAGCTGCACTGTGGAGAGCACCCTGACCAGCTGCATCACTGCATGGTATGGCAGCACTACTGCTATGGCTGCAAACGCCTGCAGAGAGTGATAACAACTGAGGAGAAGATCACCAGGACCCCGCTGCCCTCTCTGCAGAGCATCTATCATCGCAGAGTCCAGAGGACAGCTGCCTCCATCCTCAAAGACCCCACACACCCCCAACATGGACTGTTCACATTTCTGCCCTCGAGACGAAGGTTTAGACGTGTGAAATCCAGAACATCTCGACTCAACAACGCCAGAGTCGGTGGCTCCATTGGTGCTGGAACTAAATCTACTTCCAGGCCCCAAGACATAAAGGGAAAGACTCTTCTGTGAGCCGCTGACCCAGTGGAGTTTAATAGTGAGAGTGTAGTGTTCGAGTCAGCCCATGAAATGAGTACTTTTCCCTTTTCTGAGTCTGTTAGAAGGAACACTGAGTCTTCTGCTGCGAATCCGACTAATTTAAGCCCTGCTTTTTGTAAGCTGACTCATTCAAAGGCTGGATTGTGTTGCTCTGAATTGTCTCATGATTTAGACCTCTCTGCGTTGAATCATATCTGTTATTAATCTCCGTCTCTCTTGAAAGCCTGGTTCTGCTGGAGGTTTCTTCCTGTTAAAAGGGAGTTTTTCCTTCCCACTGTCGCCAAAGTGCTGCTCATAGGGGCTCATATGATTGTTGGGTTTTTCTCTGTATGTATTATTGTAGGATCTACAGTACAATATAAAGCACCTTGAGGCGACTGTTGTTGTGATTTGGTGCTGTGTAAATAAAATTGAATTGAATTCTTGTGTTTCTGAGACGACCACTGTTAAATATGTTTGTTCGAGCTGGGGACTAATATAGTTTCTTTGTTTTTGAACCACCAAAGAGTAAAACAGTCTATGAGAGATCTGTTGCTGAACCTGTATTTCAAAGACTGTGTGCTTTTCAGTTGGAGACTGTTTGTGGTGCTGAGCTGGCCCTTCCAGCAACTGATGGTGTTTCTCGGCCAGCAAATTTAAAAACTGTAACAGTTGCCCAGCCAGAATCCCCAGAAGGTGTTTGCTGTGGTTCACTGTTGAATTCCCCAAAGACTGCTTATTGTGTTCAGTTATTATTATATTTATTGATGGTGTTGCTCAGCCAAAGACTAATTTTGTTTCCCAGCATTCAGAGACGCCTCCTCACCGCCCGAGCCAGAGCCATGCATGCTGTCAGAACCCGAGGGTGGAGGAGAGCTAGAGATTTGTAACTGATTAAATGCAGAGTGGTGTATGAATAGAGTAAAAATAGGTGAATGAAGAAGATATGCTCATCACATCATAGGAAGCCCCCAGCAGCCTAGGCCTGTTACAGTGAAACTAAGGAAGCTTTCAGAGCAACCTCATCCAGCCCATCAGCTTTATCCAAAAAGAAAGGTTTTAAGCAGTGAAACGTATACAATGAAATGTATTAACCAGGGGTGTCAAACATAAGGCCCGGGGGCCAGAATCAAAGAGTGCATACATGTTTACAGGTTTTTAAAATTTTAGAGCTTTTCCTATTGATAAAAACTGCCCACCTGCATTACCGTTCATACTATAGTAATTAACTAACAGATAAACAACTAAATGACAGGAAAGGTACTGTTTTTCAAATATTAATGAGTCCATAATAAAAACAACAAAAACTTTTATAAGTCTTAATTACTTACTACTTAATTATAATGAAGTATTATGCCCCCCACCCACCGCCGCGGTGGGGGCTAAGGCATCAAGGAGACAACAACACAAGACAACCAAAATTAATGAAAGAGAGGGACGACTGCAAGATTAATAGTCAGGCAGTATTTATTCATCATTTACCATTCCTTGACAATAATAATAAACTTAAAAGAAAAAGGTGGGGGAGGAGGACTAGGTGGTTCAGCCAAATCAAAGAAATGAATAAAGAGACCAATAGCTTCCCTAAAGCCTAAACAAACCAATACACAAAACTAAAGGCCTGCCTAGCTGCTCGACAAAACGGGTTAGCCAAAACATACAAAAGATCAGCCAACACACACTTGCCAATTAACGTTGAATTGGCCAATAGGTGGAGGCTTGACACCCGAAAAACAAGAGCAACAGAAAACCAACAGTGCCACCTATGGTAGCATGTAACACCCCCACCCATTCAGAACCAAACTCTGGGTTTGGTAACATGTCTAAGTAGCAGGGGAGAGTGAGTCTGCTACGATGTTCTCTGATCCCTTTTTGTGATGGATGTCGAGAACATAGTTCTGAATAATCAGTGACCAATGCATAAGGTTATGATTATATATCCCAGAGAATAACAACAAAGGGGTGGGGTTGGCTGTGGCTCAGATGGTAGAGCAGATCAGCTACTGATTGGAAGGTTGGTGGTTCGATCCTTGGCTTCCCCAGTCTGCATGCCAAATATGTTATGGCAAGATACTAACCCCGAGTTGCCTTCCGATGCGTTCATCGGAGTGTGAATGTTGGTTAGTTTGCACATGAGTTTAGAAGTGCTTGTATGAATAGAGATTGACAGACCACGTGCATTGCATGCCGGGAACTCGTGGCAAAACAATCCAAGTACCGCATCAAATGCAAGCATTTGCAGCACCGCAAAACGTTCATTCTCCGGTTCCAATAACTTCTTGGTTTTTCTTTGCCCTCCAAAAAG
>NW_024582521.1:0-10566 GCF_018398535.1 Haplochromis burtoni | reverse complement strand
TGTCAGGACAATTCACTATTTATGCACAATAAACAAAGGAGCATAGCGCCACAATTTCTGTTCAGCGCCAGACTTGCTTGTAACCTATATCACCAATTATGTTATGAAAATGACGCATTAACTACTAAAAAACACTGACCTTCGTGTAAATGCTTGGAGCAGACTAACCTGTGAGCTGGAGAGTTCTGGGACGTTATATTTGATCTTTGAATGGCTGCAATCCAGGCCATCCGTCGCCTCTTTGTTACTTCGGAAACATGGCTGAACAATTTCTCTTCAGCGACGTAATCCGATAACAACCGATCTCTTTACTCGTCGGCTTCCCGTGGCTGTCATGCGACCGGCTATTGCAGTTAATAATACAACAGCTTCTTGACATTTTTGTGTTTCTTTTTATCGCTGTGTGACTGATTTCAATTGAAAGCCTGCGTGCGCTAGTACCTCTTGCCACGAGTTCCCAGAATCCTTTGCGGTTTTACTCCTGAATTTTAAATCTCTATGGGTGAATGAGGCATGTTGTATAGTGTGCTTTGAGCACTCTGGGAGAGTAGAAAAGCGCTCTATAAAAATCAGTCCGTTTACCGTCACCAAAGGGTTTGTGATCTGTGAAAACTTCAAAATCCTGCAAGACCTACAATAAAGCAAGTGTCTCCTTTTCAACACTAGAAAACCTGAACTGATGTTTATTAAGGGGAAATAAACAGACTTTCGACTGGTATAAGTTGAAGTTCAGCGCCATCTTGTGTCAGTACAGAATGTCACATCACGTGGTTGGTTGCAGCTTATAGGCTTAGATTAGTTTATGTTTGCTAGCTAGTGATGGAAACAATAACTCAGAGCAAAATAATCACTTCTGGCAGCAAAAATGAGTTTTACATTAATAAACCAAGGATATGCTGTCCACTTTGACGTCTGTCTCTTTAGCAGTAAGTGACTTTGTGTTGTTTGGCTAGCTGCACTCAAACGGGAAAATCCATCTGTTTGCATCGAGGAAGGGCATCGAATCAGTGGCATATGTGGATCCATCTGCTGTATTTGAAAGAAGAATTTATTTAGGTATTTCCTGGAACTTGTACCAGAAGCATTACGCCCTTATTATTTTTATATTATGATTATTATTTATTAGATGACCGCCATGATATATGCATATATGTAGGTTAACTGTTACTGACAGGTCATTGAACTATTTATACTAAGGACATGCAGTGCCATGATTTCCCAAAGCTTCTGAAACACATGTGCAAAGCTACATGCAATCTTTTCAATCCCATTAAATTCAAACTGACTTGCTTATCAGTGAGTTCAAAGCTGAGCCCGGACATATTTCTTTTCCCTTAGTCTCAAAATGTAGTGTGAAGAATATTTTCTGTGCCCGTTGCTGGTATTTAAATAAACAAGTGTCTGTGGCTTGAAAACCAGTGGTGTTTACAGCCTTTTGGAAAGGATACCGCCGAGTCTCTTGTGAATTACTGGCATCATTCGGCTTGCTTGATCTGGTCCTTCCCTGTATCCCTTGCTGGTTGAATAATTTAGCACTGACCCACGTCTGAGCCTACAAGCCTGAAGTTTGACCTTAAGATTTGTTTTAACTGCGAGCACTCAAAGTAAACGCTGAGCAGCTCTCGGAAACTTGTGTGTCCCGCATGTTTATGCAGTGTTGAACATAACCCTCCTTTTCAACCCTCACGCCCCTTCTTACTCACCACACAATCTCTGATCTGCAGGATCTATCTGATGCCCTGTTTGATGTCTTCCATGCATCAAGTTTAATTTTGCTGTTTGTTTTGTATTTTTCATTTCATGTGCTAGGATGTGCAGATCCTATGGTAACAGCCCAGCCCTTAGGAAAAATGTTTCCCCATCCCTCCACACTCTCTTCCTCTCCTTTGAATAATTTCTACTCCATTTATCCCAGGACTTTGAATGGCCTCCTGTACCTTGATGAAGACCTTTAATAAAAGCCCATTAATACTTTGCTCAGTCGTATGATATAAATTCACTAGCCGCTAATTACATGTGCCTGTGAATAATTTACAGTGTGAAAATAAATTAGTAGTACAGGAGTCCATTGGAGCTGTGCAGAAAGACAGGAGGCCGCTTTGATTCGAGCGGCATGTGCGTTGTGTTTGCTCCTCCTACAGAATACACAATAACCTCTGATGAGCCTAATCATCCCCCTTGTGCTGCTGTATTAGACGAGGGCCATCAAGAGCTAACTGATCCACTGTAACCCATTTATGCAGCTGCACATTGACATCATATCAATATTTAAAATCTTTCTTATGCATGTATTCCTGCTTGTCTGACTTCATTAAGGCCATTCCTCATCCCTCAGGCTAGAAGACATTCCCTCCGGAGTGCTTGGATGAAGCCATGCAAGAGATGCCACTGCTGCCTGGATGTATGTATGTGCTCCCCTAATAAGTGTGTCCATTACAAGGTGCCCCCCCCTTTAAACTCATTCATTTTAAGGCTTAGAGGTGTGGTTGCTGTGCCAACACCAATTTTTGGTGAAGTCGTGTTATCAGAGCTCAAATATTCCTCTTGCTGGCACAGCTTTTTGAAACCAGAACTAAATGCTTGAGGCAGAGCTACATGCTTATTGGCTAAGTACTTGTCAATCATGTACGCCAGTCAATTTGTTGGAAAGGAGTATAATTTGGGGTATGCTCATTGTCTGGCACCCATCATTTATATAATGAACTTTCTGTTGTTTTCAATAAGGCTTCAAACCAGTGATGCAGAGGTTAAAGGCATCAGGCATCATTTAGTGAGGTAACGTATCCAGAAGGCTGAGTGCCTTTTCCCCACACACCTCTGTACAACTGGAAGTCCTTTTATAACCAGAGGCATCGCGCTCTGCTGGGCATTGAAAGAGTGCGTGTTTTAGTACACAACTAATTCCCTTTTCAGACCTGGAAGGATTAAGCATTTTAGGATTAATTGACAAGCTTATTGATGGAGCTTGTGAACCAAGCTTGCTAGCAAAATGCTAGCAAGCCTGACCCTGCCACTGTACTGATGAAGAAGAATACAAGCTGTCCGAGGCTTTTCCAGACCCTTTCACTTCTATGTGCTCAGGGTCAGTACCAGTTTGAGACTTGCCAGTTTTGGTATATTCTATGGCAAGTGCCAGTCGGGCTCCACAGTGCTGAGCAGTGATGACAGGGCACACTAGAGACCATCAGGCCACCCTAGTGATGTCTGTTTCTGATTGACATTCACACCACGAGCATATAGGTCAATTCAAAGTTTCAAGAAGTGCTAATTTTGTCCCTCCTTGCACAAAGTAGCTGGTCCTGCTGATGGGTTAAGCTTCTACAGCTCCGTCCAGCTCTCCTAGAGTAACTGCCTGTCTCCAGGTATATCCTCCATGCTAATGACACTTTGCACTTTGCTAATGACACTGATATTATGCTCTTAAATCTGGAAGAAACAGTGCACATGTTGTTTCATGTACTTTTAGGAGGGAGAGTTAACTTTTATTGTAGCCCTGTATCTGCTGATTCTCAGGTTATTATGTTGCTCATGGACAAGTAATATTGGATCGCTTCCCTCACAAAAACACATGACAAATGTTTCTCATTTCTTTATTGTTTAAATGTGATAATGCAAGAATACTGAAAATTCTAAAGCATCCATAGACTTCCAAACCACAGCTCAAAGAACGGCTCTACGAAACACAACAAAGTCTAAGAATCCCTAAATCAATGCAGGATCTGTGAATGATCCAAAGACACCACGCTGCAAGTAGAACTCAACTACTGTTGTAGACACCGCCAGACCCTGACTGCTATAACTGTTTTGGCCATGTATTAAACAGATGGTGTGAGCAGGGGTCTGATTCTCTCTGAAAATAAGAAACCCTAGATCTTTGTTTTTTTTGCTCACAGCCAGGCTGTGACACCTGCTCCATTAGTTGGAAGGAAGTGGGCAGGAAACAAAAGCCTTCGGTGTCAGTAAATTAGTGGCATCAAAGCGTGATTGGCCAAGCACTTACTGTAGAAACTGGGCTGATTTTTACGCAATACTAACAATCTGCTGGCAGACTAGCTGCTTCCATTAAATGTACTCATTCAGGTACTAGCCTGTAACAGGGTCTGGGTTTGTCAATATTATAAAAGGTCTTTGATGCAAACATAACACCAGGGGGCAATTTTACTGTTAAAGGCATGGCACATTTAATAATGGGAATAACAAATGATCTGTATATCGCACTGGCAAAATATGGTATTTCAATTTCACCATTCATTACAGTCGCACATTTCAAAAAAGATGGTACAGAAGAGTTAATTTGAATTGCATTAGGGCCTGTTATGAGCTGGTAATTAACACAGCATACACAGAAGACTGTGTGATCAGATCTGAGACCTGCAGCACCTTTCCTAAAGTCTTCCAGCTGAAATGAGCTTTTACTAGTGTTTATTCCACCAGCTGTAAAAGTAAATTCCTACTATATTGAATCAGTCCCATAACCATATTACATGTAGATGCTAAACATCACATGCTTTAACACAGCATGGCACATCTAATTCACAATGTTACAAACTAAACAGTATTAATTTTCATGTAATGTGTTTTACCTTAGAGGAATTTACCAACTTTAAACCTATTGCTCATCCCTATTAATGTCAAAACACTGACACCTGTTTTGAGAAAGTTGCACATATGAAGCAGCCATTGTACCCAGCTTCAGTATGGGGCTGAACACACTGTCAGAGATTTTGTTCCATGTTGAGGCGACAGCATCGTGCAGCTGCTGCGGTTCTTTTCATGTCCACATCCATGATACGGATCTCACAGTCCAACACATCCCAAAATGGACTGAGATCTTCTGATTGTATAACTCGGTCCTCTGTGATGCCAACCCCGGTGCGAAACTATCAGCTGATGAGCTAGCTAACCTTTTTAACTCGAAATGCTCCAGCATCCTTGACTCTGTTGCTCCACTAAGGACTAAACACACCAAATCTTCACGTCAACCTTGGCTGAATGAAAACACCCGCGCTCTCAGACACGAATATCGATGTGCAGAGAGAAAATGGAAAAAAGACCAGCTCCAGGTGTCTTTGGGCATCCTGCGTGACTGCTTAACAACATATCAGAAAACTGTTAAAGCTGCAAAATCTGCTTTCCTATCCCGTGTAATTTCTTCGAGTTCTTTCTAACATTTTAAATTCTGTGATTAACCCCTGTGCCACTGTTCCCATGGAGGCTTCCTTTGCACTTTGTGAAAACTTTTTGAATCACTTCATTACAAAAATCTCAACCTTACAAACTCTGCATTCACAGGCGGTGTTAGACCTAGATCCACCTTGTAAATGCTCGACTGTTTTTCAGCAGTTTGAGCCTTTGACCTTTTCTGCATTGAAGGAAGTAATTGATCACTTAAGACTGTCCAATTTCCCACAAGATATTCTTTCTTCTCGCCTCCTTAAAGAAGCTCTTCATGTCGTTGGGCCTTAGAACTGTTCGATATAACGATATATATCGGATGACGATATAAAAACATCTATCGTTTCATTTTACGCTATTGTTTGTTTCGTGGTGTCGCAAAATAAACTGTTTACGGCAATATTTTCTCATGGTTCTGATGGTCACTGTAGTGGCTGTATTCATTTCTTTAAGTTCTCTCTTTCTCTTATATTTAATATAACCACACTACGGACGGACAAGCGCCTGTTTTTATGCGTTGTCGTTAGCAACAGCGACGGTAAGACCATCGCGTGTCCGCTTGTTTATGTTCCACATAAACCTTTCACAATAAAGCTCAGGATCCTGTTGAGACTTTTCAAAATAAACTGAATTACGTGAAAGAGCAGATTATTTACAGATGAGAAGCAAAAAACCAGGTGCTAAAAAATAAACCTTAGACTCAAACGTTAGAACAGGCTTCTCCCCGCAGCACGCCGTGTAATAAATACTCACAAAGAAAACGGCGCCGTTACAACTTATGTCTAAAAATGTATCGTTTCATGCATCGGTTAAAACACTCGACTCCAGCTACACGACGCGCAGCTGGAAACACTTCACACAAGTCGAGCTGCCCGAGATTCACAGAATTTACAGCAAATGTTACATTTTTGTGATTTATATCGTTGTCAGGACGATAGATGTCTTATATCAGGATATGAGATTTTGGTCATATCGCACAGCCCTATTGGGCCTAGTATTTTATTTTTTATTAAATACCTAATTGTCATCAGGTTGTGTACCAGCTTTTTTCAAACATGCTGTTGTGCAACCCATTATTAAGAAGAAAAATCTTGATCCAGATGTGCTTCCTAACTTCAGGCCAATTTCTAAACTGTCTTTTATGTCCAAAATTTTGGAAAAAGTTGTTTTCAAGCAACTTCAGACCTTTTTAGACGCTCATGGCATGTGTGAAGTGTTCCAGTCTGGTTTTAAATCTCTTCACAATACTGAGACTTTTTAATGATGCTGATGACATCCAAATTTACTTCCCCTTGAAACTGGACGTCTCTGTCCCACTGCAGCCTTTGCTTAACTGTCTCCATGATGTTAAAGACTGGTTAACACAGAATCTTCTTAAACCAAATGAAAATAAGACTGAAGTTATGGGTTTTGGAACTCATGCCCCTTTGAACAAGTTAGCTGATACCCTCGGTCCTCTTGCTTCTCATCTTTCTCACGCTGTAAGGAATCTCAGAGTGCTTTTAGATAGCTCCGTTAAATTAGAGAAGCAAGTGTCCACATTTGTGAAAACAAGTTTTTATCAGTTACGTGAAATTGCCGAAGCTCAGCCTCATCTTCCTCCAAGAGACCTAGAAACACTTATTCAAGCCTTCATCACCTCTAGACTGAACTACTGCAATTCTCTCTATTTGGGTCTCCAACACTCATCTCTCCATCGCTTGCAGTTAGTCCAAAATGCTGCTGCAGGTCTTTTAACAGGTGTTAGAATGTATGAACACATCTCTCCGGTTTTAGCAAACTTACACTGGCTCCCTGTAAAATATCGTATTGATTTTAAGATTCTTTTACCTACTTTTAAAGTTTTAAATAATATGGCACCCTGTTATTTAAATGAACTCCTCAACATGTACGACCCAAAAGAGCACTGAGATCATCTAGCCAGATGGTCTTAGCACAACCAAGGTCTCGACTGAAGCACAGAGGAGATTGGGCCTTTGCTGTAGCAGCACCTAAAAAAGTCTGCCAGAGGAGATTCGTACTTCAGACTCTTTTCAGTCTTTTAAATCACGTCTAAAAATTCTTTTTGACTTTGGCTTTTAATTCGAGTTCAGTATGAGTACCATCAGGCCTGTTTTTATTGTTAATTCATTGTCTTCTTATTTACCTGTATTTGCTTCTCTATTGTTTTCTCTTGTTTTTAACCGATTGTGAAGCAGTTTGGTCAACTGTGTTGATTTTAAATGTGCTATACAAATACATTAGGAATTGAATTGATTGTGGAGACCATTTGAGTACAGTGAACTCAATGTCATGTTCAAGAAACCACGGTGTGGTAACATGGTGTGTTATCCTATTGGAAGCAGCTAAAAGAAAATGGATACATGGTGGTCATAAAGGGGTGGGCATGTGTAACATGGTGTTGGCTGTATTAATTCATCTTCATGTTTGTTGTGGGAAGTTGCCACTGGTTTGGCAGTGGTTTTGTGTGTCACATTTGCTGTGAGCCAATGGCTGTGATGAGGTTGGATTCATTGAAGGCAGGTGTGTTTGGTTGTGCTGACACTGCAGTCTACTTATAGCCCGCACTACACACACTGCTGTGATATTTAGTCTCTCTGTGCAGGAATGTAATATGACCAGATCTAAGATTATATTTATAATGGATAGTTTGCTTCTCTGTGAATTGTATAATGAAGATGCGGTGATATTTCGTCTTTCTGTGCAGGCCAGGGCATGTCGCAGCCTAAAGGCAGAGTTGGGTTGATGAGGTGATGGGTCTTGGAGGACAACTGCTGATCCCTGTTGAAGTGGTTGACATGTAAAGTGCAACTGACCTGTGGCATCGGCTCTCTGGCCTTTGACTGCGTCTTTTATTCCTTTTGCAAGTGGGACACTAATAAATGATCTTTTAGAATTTTATTGGTTGTCATCTTCGGTCGGTGAGACCTAGAATCACTGTGTGTTACTCAGGGTGAACAATTTACTTATATAGTCACTGATCACATTACACCACCACCAGCATCACCTGGACTGCTGCTGGTTAAAGGATGGATTCATGCTTTCCTGTTTGTACCAAATTCTGACCCTGCCATCCAAATGTCAATACAGAAATCAAAGACTCATCATACCAGATCCAGTTTCGATAGATCTGTGTGAATTTTAGCCTCACGTTTCTGTTCTTAGAAATATTAAATGGACTTTTACTTAAATAGAACCTTTCTATTTTTTTTTGAGCACTGAGAGTGATTTTTTTTACCAAGACTTCACTAAGTCTCATTCCCAAACATCCATACAATGCTTATATCTATGCCTTAACACTTGCTAACATTCACACCCACTCTGATGGATGCCTTGGGGGCAGTTTGGGGTGCACTGACCTTCTGAATGACCATCTAAGCTGACAGGATTGTGGACTTCAGACCATTTGCTTCAAGATTTAACATGCTGTGTGTCCAGATATTATGTTCTGCACACTTCGGTTGCAGTGAGAGTGGATATTTGAGTCATTACTGCTTGCCTCTCAGTCAAAACCAGTTGGTAATTTTCCTCTGACTTCTGGGACAAACAATCATGTCACTTAAATTATGTTAAAGCCTCTACCAGAGGCCTGGGAGCTTGAGGGTCCTGCCCAGTATCTTAGCTATTGCTAGGACTGCGCTCTTCTGGACAGAGATCTCCGATGTTGTTCCCGGGATCTGCTGGAGCCACTCGCCGAGTTTGGGAGTCACCGCACCTAGTGCTCTGATGACCACTGGGACCACTGTTACCTTCACCCTCCATATCTTCTCGAGCTCTTCTCTGAGCCCTCGGTACTTCTCCAGTTTCTCGTGTTCCTTCTTCCTGATGTTGCTGTCATTGGGAACTGCTATATCTACAACTACAACCATCTTCTTCTGTTTGTCTACCACCACTATGTCCGGTTGGTTAGCCACCACCATTTTGTCCGTCTGTATCTGGAAGTCCCACAGGATCTTAGCTTGGTCGTTCTCCACCACCCTTGGGGGCATCTCCCATTTTGACCTCAGGACTTCCAGGTTATACTCGGCACAGATGTTCCTGTACACTATGCCGGCCACTTGGTTGTGGCGTTCCATGTATGCCTTGTCTGCTAGCATCTTGCACCCTGCTGTTATGTGCTGGATTGTCTCTGGGGCATCTTTACACAGCCTGCACCTGGGGTCTTGCCTGGTGTGATAGACCCCAGCCTCTATGGATCTTGTGCTCAGAGCTTGTTCTTGTGCTGCCATGATTAGTGCCTCTGTGCTGTCTTTCAGTCCAGCTTTGTCCAGCCACTGGTAGGATTTCTGGATGTCAGCCACCTCCTCTATCTGCTGGTGCAGGGGCCTGTCCTTCCATGATGGTGCCTCCCCCTTCTCCTGTTTCTTGGGTTTCTGCTGCCTGAGGTATTCACTGAGCATGCGGTTGGTTGGGTCTTCGTGGATATTCATTTTCTCATTCTGGACTGTGGTACTGACACTAATCAGTCCCTGGCTTCTTTCCTTCCACTTAGCATACAGCCTCAGGGTGCTGGACTTGTGGTGCAACCTCCCGGCTCTTCCTGGTTTTGATGTCAGTGGCTTCTATCTCCTCTATTGGCCAACTTATTACCCCAGCAGGGTACCTGATCACGGGCAGGGCGTACGTGTTGATGGCCCAGATCTTGTTCTTACCATTCAGCTGACTCCTCGGACTTGCCTGACCCTCTGCAGGTACTTGGTGGTTGCAGCTTTGCTAGCGGCCTCTTCATGGTTCCCATTTGCCTGCGGGATCCCCAGGTACTTGTAGCTGTCTTCTATGTCTGCAGTGTTGTCTTCTGGTTGTTGGATCCCTTCAGTTCTGACTACCTTCCCATGCTGGTGTTTCCACCTCTGGCTGGAGTCCCATCACCGCTAAAATGCTTCACCTGGGAGTAATATGGGCTGCCAGCTTCTTAAGACCAGTGCTCACAATCACTCACCGCCAGAATGTCTGTTAATGATCGTTAGTGTAGGCCGTTACTGTTTCATGTCAGCGTTTCATAGTGTTACTTGCACTTACCTGAGTTATCCTCTCCGCTTACAGTGATTTTCCAGACACCACTTACCATCACTGCAATACTCTCCTCAGCTCCATCGCTGGTCTGCTTGGCAGCTTCATTCACTCACTCCTCCAGCCTGCCTGCCTCCCTGCCCAACATTTGGAGAAAGCTTGCATCATAGCTCTGGATTAAGACTGTTTCAAATTTGTCCATTTCCTCCTGGATAGTACTGTTTTCACTTACGCTCTTTGCTTCTGAGTGCTGTCTACATCTGAGTCCATACACCTGGTGGCCACTTGGCCCTGACAGCTAGTCTTGTTAATGATCTCACTGAGGGGGTTCAGGCCTATGCAGAATAGCAGAGGGTGCAGAGCATCTCCTTGGTAGATCCC
>NW_024582520.1:1424408-1459257 GCF_018398535.1 Haplochromis burtoni | reverse complement strand
GTTACAGTAACTACGTTATTATTGTGGTAACGAGCACGGTAACTAGTTATTATGCCAAAACCAGGAACGCGTTACTCGTTACTGGGATTTAGATAGGCTCGTTACTCGTTACTTCGTGTGGTGGCTATCGCGGAGCTTCCACAGATTCAATAACATTAGCAAGTGGTGGAGGCAGCAGGTGGATGAAGGAAAAGGGAGGCAAGAGGAGAGACCCGAAGCGGCCGCGGTCCAGAGATGAACTTCAGGTAAGAAGTTATGAACCTGCAGTCTCTCTGGGTCAGATATGAACCAAGTTTAGGTGGAGTTTATTTTCGTTATGCTGACTTTTTCCGTACTGCGTGCTAGCTAGCATGACGAGTTTCTATACAGCTGGGTGGTGCTATGATGTTAATGATGTTGAACTTTATTTTGTTCATAAGTTATTATTAGAGTTGCCAACTCTCTGTGCGTTACTTAATAACGCGTTAGTCCCAACACTGGTTATAACACCATGTTACAGTTAAGCCTGCTGTGAGTAGTTTTTCTCTATAGTAATGCTATCATTACTAAAGCAATGCCATCCTTATAGTTTCCCTAGAGTGCAAAACAGCGAGACAAGCAGGGGCATGTCTGAGAGGAAGAGCAAAGTGTCAGCCTCACATGAGTGAAGATGAATTTATCACATAAAAAGATCTTCTTCAACAAGCTTCAACAAACATGTTTCACCACTTGAGGCAAAAACACACCAATAAGTAGAAGCAGGCTAGGAAGGAGGGGATTCGAGCAGCTGGCGATGTGCAAAAGTAAAAATATTGACTCCATCGAGATTCACTGGAGCGCACACCTGTTGCACTCCAGAGGACAGGAGTTTTTCGGTTTTATTATAAGACAACATTGTGCAGCTCCTGACAACTTCCAAGATTACATTTCTTTAGTTATTCTTAAACTAAAATGTCATGTTATGCTGTTGTTTAAAATCTCCAGGGAAAACACTTCCTAGGCTAGTTTTCTCCTTATACTTGACCTGAGATTACAGCCAGTGATGTAATGTTGTATCACTACTATAGCACTATAATGCTGCAGCTGTTGCTAGCGACACCTGGTTTTGATAGATTTCTGACAGATCTAAAACATTTAAAAGTTTAATATATATGCTTGCTTATGTCATTTTTTGCAGATTGGGTCTACACAACTTTAGCACATTTTTTCCTTTGTCAGCACATCAAACTGACAATGACAGTGCTGAAAATAAACATCAACAACAACCTCAGATTAATGTGCTCCGCAGATTTTTTTTCTTGTAGTAAGAAAAGTCCAGATGTTACTAATAATATTAAAAATGAGTCAGTTTTAATCTTTCCAATGGGCAACCATGGTGTGACAATCAAATCACAGCACATAAATAAAATCAGGACCTTGCAACTAGAAATGAAAGTAAAATGACACAGATTAAATCGCTCAAACATCCATATTGACCTCACTGAGTGCTAAAGATGTTTACATTTACTTGTGTCACATTGGTTTTGGCTGGTTAAAATCCAAATTTTAAAAAAGAGATGAAACGATTTTAAAGAGTGTTTCACAATGAGAGATTTCCAAGTTCTCTTGGCACAAAACAACACAATAACAATAATTAGCTCAAATGTAACAACTGATGTATCCAAACAATTTGTTGTTCACCCTGTTAGTCCTACTATCTGCAGTCTGGACGTGGAAAAATGTCTTGAAAACATAAAGGCGCTGATGAGATAGATGACGAAGTCCAGTTTTCAGTATCAGTGTATCAGTGGCATCCTGAAGCCTGGAGGGGAAATCCGTGGCCTTATTTGAATCGCCCCTCCTGCTCCTGACGCTGGCTGCCTCTTTGTAAGCGCCTGACTGACCTGATCTGTCACTCGGGCAAATATCATAAACACACCTTCACACCTGAGCGCCTAATGTGAGGCGTCCTCACACAGCAGCAGGGCGCAGAGCATACAGGAGAGATTTAAAGCCATCTATTTATTTATGCATTTCAAAACATTGATGTCTATGGGAATTTGTAAATGGAAATTAATAACCACACAAACTGTGCAGTGTTTAGCCCAGTCATAAGAAATAACAGAGGATTACTCAAATACAAATTCCGAAAAAATTGGGGATGGTGAAAGCCCCCTTTACTATAACAAGCCCCCCCCCCCCCCCCCCCCCCCCCCCACCACCACCACCAAAAAACAAACAAAAACCCATGAGATAAGCAGAGCTGGCCCCCTGAGACAAAGTGTGTGATTCTTGGCATGTCTTCACTTCAAGGGGTCTCTCATTCAAAACACTCACCTGGTTTTCCAGAGGGCTGTGAGAGCCAGCAGGCAGACGAGGAGTAAAGGAGCGCTCTCTCTGCTCCACATGGCTGCTTCCACACCTACACACAGGACAGCCGCTGCAATGAATGGAGCCTCGCATTAACAGGCTTGACATGCCAGTGGATTTACAGCCTGTATGTGTTCCATACAGTCAGATTTTATGACACTGATTTCCGGGGATTCCCTTCAGAGCGCCGTAAATCAATTAAAAATAAATAAATAATAAACACAGGGAGGGTGGATGGGCAACTGACAGTAATTAGTATTCACTGACGCGTCTCACTCCTTCACTCACTGAACATTACTGTTACCAAAAATATGAAGCACCGATTTGAGCCATTTTGATAATACAATCGATTTTTTTTTTAAAAAAGCGGAAATAATCACTAAAATGTGATTAGATGAAACGTGGAAGAAGGTTAGATGGATACATCTTCTCTCCCACGCGTTCTTCTTCGAGCCTGAATGACAGTATGAAAATAAGCGTTTGTTTTGTGCGTGAGGGCGAATGCAAGGGAACTCACCTCAAGTGCAAAAAGTACCCGCTGCAGCTGAATTCGTCGAAGATGCTCAAGAAAGTTAAAGACAATTCACCGCTCTCTTCCGTCTGAAAGAGACCCAGCGAGAGCGAGTCTGTCATGAGAGCCAAGCTGCAAGCGCCGATAAATCATAGTCCCAGCCAGCAGCAGGAATGCGCCCGAAATACTTTCAGTGTCTCAGGATTTAATACCAAAAAATATAATGGCTAAATAGAAAATAATGTCAGTGAGAGGAAAGGTCTCTAATAAACAAATAAATAAATAAAAAAATTAATGAAATGAAGTGAAATGTAAACCAGCAGCAGTCAGAGCTGATCCGGGCTTCAAATCGCCTTGTTCAGCATCCTCCTCAGCTGTTAGAGCCTCGATGTGAATCGTGATAAGCAAGAAGCACATCTCAGTCTCCCTCATCTCTACAGAAAACTACAAAGGCTGCGAAGGAGACACGCTGGGTCCTAAAGGCGGTTTTGTATGCACTGAGCCTCCTTCCTGCAGCCTAGACCTTGGAATGTGAGGATGTTGTCTCCACTCACAGTCAAATACACGGCGGTGATTACGAGTGCAGCTTCGTGGAATTCTTGTTATTGAAAATGCATTTTTTCTTTTAAAAAATCTTTATCTAGTTGATCATTTTATTTGAGGTACATATTTGTGTGTGTGTGTGTGTGTGTGTGTGTGTGTGTGTGTGTGTGTGTGCTCCTGGAACCAATCTGGACTTTCCACATGTGCTCCAGTTGTTCTTTCAGCCCCTGGTACTCTGGTACTTCTCTGTTTTATCATGCTCCATCTTCCTGATGTTACCATCCACAGGCAATGTCGAATCTAGCACAATTGCTCCTTTTCAGCTACCACTATGTCTGGTTGGATGGCCAGCAGCTGCTTGTCTGTCTGGAACTTGAAGTCCCACGGGACCTTTGCACTGTTGTTCTCAGCCACCTTTGATGGTGTCTCCCATCGGGACTTGAGGACTTCTAGTCCACATATGGCACAGATGTATCTGTGTACTGTCTCAGTCACTTGGTTGTAGGGATGGGTACCGGTAGATCTGACATAAACTGTAGTAACCAGACCGAAAAGCAGCGCACATTTCGGTGCTTTATTTCGGTGCTTTTTTTTTCCTGAGCTGTGATACACTTTAGATCTAGCCAATCATTTTACGTTTCCGAGGATAGTAGGCGGGGCCAGGTACGTACGTTCTTTTAGAGCAGAGCTACAGATTAAAAATGCCCAAGGCGAAGCGGTCAAAAGTCTGGCTGTACTTCACAGCAAAAGATGCAAACTCAGCAGCCTGCAACAAGTGCTTTAAGCTGATACTGTGATACTGTCAAAGGAGGTAACACCTCAAATCCGATGAAACACCTGGCGACGCATAGTGTTTTTTTTAAAAGCCGAGAAATGCGCCGTATTTGATAGCTTGCTGCGAGACCTCACACCGAGCACATCTACTGCGGGTGTGGTGCCTGTTATCGGACCCGGAGTTAGCAACATCCCCCAAAAACCCGAAGAGGAGAGTCCTGGCCCCTAGCCCTGCCAGTGTAGCAGAAATGATGAGGATGATGATGCAGCAGCAGCCGTTCTTCTCTGCGTGAGTAGCTTAATGTTGTTCGTGTGAATTTACGTTGAGTAGGCTAACCACGTTATTACATTAATGCATGTAAGGTGAACTAGCAAACATCATCATAGCTACATGCGGCTGTCTTCTTGTTTGATGGCAGATCTCCCTTCACCCTGGCCAAAAAGGCTAAAATGACCAAAGAAAAAGTGGAAAACAGTCTAAACATGAGAGGTTTTGGACAAAGTTTGTGTTTTTTCCATTGTTTAAGCACTGCTTCCAGCCAAGAGTGATACCATATATGCCCCATAGCTGCAGAAAAGGCTAACATTGTTATCTTTTTACAAAAAACAGCTGAACATGAGAGGTTTTTGGACCAATTTTGTGTTCTCCATTCTTTAAGCACCGTTTCACACGAAGCACCGCACGTTTCAAAGTACTGCACCGGTATCGGATAAAACCTAAACGATACCCATCCCTACTTGGTTGTGTCTCTCAGTGCACGCAGTTCCAGCTCAAAACTTACAGCCTGCTACTATGTGTTGGATAGTCTTGGGGGCACCTTTGTACGGTTTGCAGCTTTGGCCCAATCAGCTGTAGACTCCTGCCTTTACAGATATGGTACTTACAACCTTTTGAAGATAGACACCGTCTGCCTCAGGTATTATGGAGCAGCTCATCTCAGGTGGACACCTGCTTGATGTAATATAGCAGCTGGGTGATATCGGCCCACATCAGGTGTTGAGGAAACAAGATGAGAAATGGAGCAAAGCACATAAAAAGGACTGGGAAAAGAAAAAAAATCCCTTATTTTAAGACATATGTAGAAAGATAAGACCTATTTTATTTATGTTTTATCTGGGTAATTATTTTATCACAGCAGTTGAAATGATGTTGTAATAAATAAATAAATAAAAATGATTACATAAATTCTTATTGTCAGACAGATGACATTCTGCCAGGCAGATGTATTGTATTATAGAGAGTGATAGCATATGGTATCAAAGCTATATCTGCCTATATCTTTACTCTACCTATTATGGAGCTCAATCATTGTATCTTGATACAGTGGGTGCTCATTTTAACCTCGCCAGTGTCATCCTTGAGAGCCAAAATCTCAGACTTCAGGCTGCTTTAAACACCCACTTTCAGATTTTTTCCCTACTCCTAGCTCTCTTTTATGTCACTCAGAGCAGTTATCCTTAGTGAGCCCTGGCTGTGAGATGCCCCACCCACCTGCTGTTTAAACTTTTTGTTTAGGAGGGGCAACCAATGTTGGCTTAAGAGGCAAGTTGTGGATTGGAAAAATGAAGCCAACACAAGAGTGTGTCAGTGAGTGTGACTGTGTTTTGTGACCTAAAAAAATTGCCAGAATTTTCATCAATCATTCAATTTTTCTCAAGCATACTTGAAGTGAGACGCTCACTAACCAAGCACATGAAGATAAAAACCACCACTAAATCTCGCACTTTTGCAACATCCTTTACAACCATCAGCCTTTGGGAGCTGTTCTTTCAGTACCACACATGCTGCAGCGAAAGCAGCAGGCATTTTCTCACTACACTCTTTTTCTTTTGCATAACTACCTCTAAATGCAAGAAGCCTGTGAAGAAAAAGAAATCACACAAAAAACTACCTGAAAATATGATAATTTAACGTGACCAACAGAAGAAGCAACCAAGTAACCAAGAGGGGAAATGTCACAACTGAGAAGGTAATTATAGGCTTTACTGTATTATCTGTGTAAGTGATGAACTAAAAGGTTAATCCAGCTATGAATCCTTTGCACTCAGATTGTCTGTAAATTCCTAATAAGAAGCATTTTAAGAGGCACAGAAGCTCAGAGTTTGTGTTTTTGCAGTGTAAACAATTTGTGTGAACTAGGTATTAGTTACACATGCTTAGACAGGTTGGAAAAAAAGGGCCATTAACAAGAGCTGGTGAGTGATAACCCAGCACATACTCTCATTTAAGAAGCAGCACACACACACACACACTGAGTCCTCAGGGGTCTGACCATTATCAAGCAGACTCCCTCTGCTATACTTCAAACTAGAAGGATGTCCCATTGATCTCCCCTTTAATTAATTCTTGTCATGTGATCGATGAAGTGGGTCATCTCAGTAACGGTGACCCCTGGGCCCTTAGTCAAGTCCAACTTAAGTGAGAGGGAAGGAAACGGGAAGCGAGGACAATCGAGGGCGTCGAGGACAAAATAAACAAATTCTTGTCTTTTATTCTAATCAAATCTGCGTGCATGCCTGTGCGTATGTTCCTTTTTTTTCCTCTGAACTTGGGTTTTGCTTGCGCTGCTAGCCGCTGGGTTACATACTCTTACAGCACAATGTTTATTGCAAGATGTTGCATCACCCAACCCACTGCCGGTCCTGAGCGTGTCCCAATTGGACTCGGTGTGACAATGCATATTGATCGAGCCCACGTGGAGGAAGGTAATAATCGCAGGTTAAAAAGTAGCAGCAAAGGTTTAAATAAAACAATTATTTAACCTGTTGCACGGGGTTTTGTTGGCACTTGCGTGTGAACATTGAAATTCGCCTCAGTCAGGGTGTTACATAATGATGTTAAAAGCCAGTTTTGTGCTGGTAATACTGTGATGGGAGAAAGACTAGATATGCAAAGTATTTCATCATTAGCATGATTAATGGAGGGGTGAGTAACTCCAATCTGTTCTTTCGCTGGCACCACAGACTTGCCTATTAACCCTTTGTGTTAGAAGCTACTTGCTTCCAGAACGCTGATTACATGAAAACAGCACAAATGCCAAGGGAGCAATGCAAATGCAGTTTGAGACAAGCAAAGGAATTGACTCATGTGGTTTCAGACTGCGGGGAAATAGCTCAATGATGATATGGTCAACAAGAAAACACACACACACGCAGGTGACAAAAAAGTGCTTCTGCTGCTTAACATTTTAACAAGAGGGCCCCCTCCCACCGGTCAGAGCAGCTATGAGATGCTTATAGATGCATCTCCCCTCAGAATTTTAAGTCTTTGATATTTGCTCTCTGCCAACCAAAAGTAAAATGCATTGGAATAAATTGTAAAAGCTATATGAGGAGATATGAGTCACATGTATAGATATAAACCCACACGCACACACACACACACACACACACACTCTGCTGGAGACATCCAGGAACTCACACCTGAGAAAGTGACTGGAGCAGCTTGCAAACATGTCTCTATCACCTGGATCGAATTTTACGCTTTACCCTGTCAGAGCATCGCACGCAGCTCGGTTTTGCTTGCGTTTGTGATCACACACACAGCAGCTGAACGTGATATCAGACCGCGCAGCTTTTCATATGATTCCTACATGAGAGCGAACCACAGCACAGCAGGTGGCTGTTGACTCCAGTGACATTTTGGGAAGAAAATACCTGAGCCTGTCGTCGACTGTGCCGTTGTCAGTTCCATGTCAGCACGAGTCGATTCACTAGGCAATGCTGGAAATGCTAAACCATTCTTGGGCCTGTTACCTCGGCAACAAGCCATGCATGGCAGAAGAAAGATGTTGTGAGAGAAAAAAGATGAGGAGTCCATGGAGGAGCTCTGACACTCTTAAAGTGATAGGTCACCCTTGGAAATCCTTTGTCACACACATGCTGCTCATGAAAATACCAAACCGGCTGACACACAGCTCTCATGTTCATTGTCGTTCATTGTGTGTAAATTAAGGCTCAGTCGAATTAAATTACAATCCACGGCTTGCTGCTGGTGACCTAGATTCAACGTGTCAACTAAAACTGTAATATTTATAGTGTAATGTTATTGTATCTGCTTATAAAATGCTAAGAGAGGCGCAAACAACAAACCGAGTGAGAAATATAGGTGGAACTAATAACTGTGGCTTTGTTATTCATTCATGTGCAAATGATGGATGCACTAAAACAAAACGGATCGCCCATTCCAAGATGACAGCTCTTTCATTCAAATTGCTCACTGGCTGAAAAAAGGTTCACAGGCCTTTTTCGGTTTTGGGTTCATGGAGCTGCCAAGCTGCCTGAAATTATTCCAGACCTCCTCTGATTTCCTTGTGCTCCCCACAATTACACAAATAGCATAAATGTATTTTTATTAGCTGACTCTTAGAGGGTTTTCAGATGTGATTGGAATAAACAGATGCAAAGAGATCTATTGGGTGTGGATAAAAGCCTTTTTAAAGCTTTTTAAATCACACGATACTGCAACACCAATAACAGGTATTATCCTATAATTACAGAGGTGCTTGGGAGTTTTTGAACCCTTTTAAATTAATGGTGAAGAATGATCTTAAACATCATCCAACTTTCATCATTTTACCTGTTAAGGGCAAAAGTATCTGAACCTTTACTTTGAATGTCTGGTGTGATGTCACTGCGCAGCAATAACTGCAGCTATAGGTAACTTCCTCAGTACTCATGTTTTTGCATGAATTGCATTCTTCGGGCCATTCCACCACTTTAAGGCCAAACCTTTACCTTTATCCTTCTATAACCATTCCTTGGTAGAGGAGCTTGTATGGTTTGAGGTGTTGCCCTTATACCCACCGTCTCTTGGGATTCAGATCAAGGACAAATGTCCAAATGTTTTCATATCAAAATTCCTCATATCAATTAGAAATAACGGTTCCATTAATGATAGCAAGTTGTCATTGTAGAGAATCAGCAGCTCAGACCCAAACCATGATTCTACCACCACCATGTTTCACAGATGGGATAAGGTTGTTATACCTGAAGTAGGGTTTTTGTTTTTAGCCAAACAGAACACTGGACATCTACACCAAAACACTTTACTTTGGCCTCATCAACTAAAACAATTTCTGACCTGATCTTTGACAAGCTGCACTGGCTTCATCTTTGTAACCATTGTTTCTCAGCATCGTCCTGATTGGCGCTCAGGAACAGTAATAACAGCCACTCTGAGACAAGCCTTTAACTCTGGTTTCATCTGTTACAACTCAGATACACACCACTCACTTACTCGCTGCTATACTCACCACATCGGTCGTGTTGTGCGCAGACAGTGACGTCACCACAACACTCTACTAAAGCTGAGGCACAAGTACTCACTGCAGTATGCTCCTGATACATCAGCACTGGTACAGGAGGACAAGAAGCATGGAGATCATGGAGCTTTCTTCTTTGTTTTTCTTTGTTTTTACCACAAAGTCTCATCTTTTCAAACTGTGTTAACACTTCACTTTGTATGATCTATGAATCTCTGAGCTTCTTTACTAATGCATCATTAAACTGGTGGTAAAAACTAAAACTATATTATATACACACTTGTGTCTTAAACCCAACAGCACCGACCACAGTCAGAGCCATTAGGCCTATTTTGGGCGATTGGCCACTCCTGAGGAGCTTAGCAGTGATGTAAAGCATAATCTGTCTGTCTGTGGATTGATGAGTTTTGATTGAGTTTTGCAGCATTTTCCATCTTGGTGACCATCAACAACTTTCTTTAAATCCACTTAAATCTACTTCATTCACTCATGACTTCCACAAATATGTGTTGTGAAAGTCTTTAGTGTCCCCAGTGATTCTTTGACTTTCCCTGTATGTATTTGTTCTTTCTTGTTTCCACTTCCTGTTTATTTGGTTCTTTATTCTTCCTTCTATGTCTCCTGTGCCTTGATTTTCTGTCTTTGTCTTACTTCCTATTCTGTCTCTTATTTTTTTGCCTGTCTGGGTTCCTTTCTTTGTGATTGTCTGCTCGGCCTTTATTGTCTCCACCTTTGTCTTGTTCTACTTTCTGCCCTCCGTGTCCACAGTCTTTCTCTTTGTCACATTGTTACCTTTTTGTTTGCTTTTAGGGGTTAGCATATTTTTCTATTCTTTAACAGGCAGAATAAATGCACAGATGTTGTTTCATCTGCTGCATTTCAGTCCTTTCTGCTGCCAACAGGGTCATTGCAATAATACACCGAAATGGGATGTAGGCATTGGCGATTTTATTTGTTACAAGTGCGGGTGACAAGTCAGTATCTTTACTGTTGGAATGGCATATTAAAAGATGTCTAAAGGAGAACAAATCACCAGGTTTAGGAATGGTTATGATTAATCAAAAATAGTAATAATTGCACTTGCAGACTCCACAAGACTGAAAGGAAAGTCAGAATGAATGGACAGAGGAGCAGGAGCAGGGATGTAATGGCCTCAACACACTTTGGTGTTTGACTGACATGTGCGGTGCAGAAACAACTCGGCAACACACTCCAGACAACCAGAGATGGAGACAAATAAAAGTTCAGCTTGAGTTCATGCTGTATCAGTGGGTCTGATTTTTTCCCTTCTCTATTATATAATTCAGCATCTGAATCACAGGCATGCTTAACTTATAAAAATTAAAAGGCCAGCTTCATGACCTTGACAGTGTTATTTATGTGGCACAAGTTTTCTGCTCACACTGCTGCTAATTTCCCTGAGGTTACCAGGGAAACTAAACTGAGTGCAATTCAACGGTCCTCTGTGTTTTGCTGGTCATATTGCATCTTCAGCTCCAGAGCTGCTGTAATTGTCTTTTTTTAACCGTGGCTAAATTTAACCACTGAGCTGGTGTACAAACAGCAACGAGATAAAGCGTGGGCTCTCGCACCTGCTTTCTACTGTCACACGCCGAAGAACATCCCAGCGTCACGGTGCAGTGGAGAAACAGACACAAAAAGGAACGTTTTTACATGTGGGACCTGTAGGTGGATAGATTTATATTGAGGTATTAAAATAGTATGAAGTTAAAAGAAATGAAGGAGTATATTTGGTGTGACTACCTGAAAAGATACGAGTGCTGGTAAGTGGACAGTACGTGTTGTTTTCTGTGCCGTGAAGTTTATCCATGATATTTTGGGCAGGTCAGTGATAAGCGTCCAAAACTGTGGGAGGATTGCCAGGGAGGATAAGACCAGCTCAGCAGAAACAGGTAAGTTGAACTGAGAAGGCACTTGAAGCGCTGTAAAGCCGGGAAACAATAAGTTTAGCAGAAAGAATATGCAAAACCACAGGACAGCCACAGAGGAGTCTGGTTAACAATCTGGAGAGGCAGGCAGTCTGGCAGAGACTGGTTGTTGATGAGCAGCAGGTCAGCAAGCCCACCCAGAGGTGGACCTTTATAAACCCAACCCAAGCTATACTCAAGACACTTGAGTAAAACCAGGCCTACAGACTAGAATCCTTTGAGATTAAAAACAGATGGCTTGTACACATAAAATACCCCATGCACCAAGAGATCTGGGTCAGAGTGCAGGAAGGCACAAGAAAGGAAAGAAGATGAGAGCCTGAACACCGCTACTGCTGGAGCATCTGACAGCGGGTGGGTGGAAGAACAGGTCTGGATAAAAAGACTGTGGTTAATTGTGGCAGCCAAGGATCTAGGAGGAAATGGTGGCAGCCCCATCAGGAGTCCCCACAAACAGAGAAAGATGCCTTCATGAGACCCATGTATATGTCTGTTTCTGTTGCCGTACCACTCCATCTGTACTGAGGTGTACTGCATTGGCTCTCAGCTTGCTGCTACAGTCCAGACATTATCCAGGTGAACCCGTTAAACCTCCAATATTCCATCTACATCCCATCATAATTGCAAAATCAGTAATTAAAGAGAAAAATCTAAACCAAAGTTTCTCCCCAGACTTCCTTTGTGGCCATTTCTTAAAACAAATGAAAATGCTTCTTTAGGACTTGCTTAGCTGTGCTGTAAAAAGGCTGTTTCATGTCAACAAGAGGTTTTTTTGCTACTTAAGGCAACAGAGATCAAGCTGGAGACAGAACACTGAAACATTTTCATCTTAAAACGTTGACTTTGTTTCAGATTTACATATCCAATATACACTGGGCAACACCATTTGTTTGAAGCCCATTTAGTCATGATGCTGGGATTTTGTACTATTTAGTTTCTGGTAAGAGTTTCTGAGTTTGGGTCTCTGCTGGGGTTTAATTTTTGTATTCCTGCTCATTTTCACGTGATTTGTTAGGCTGCTGGATTTCTTAGTCTCGTTTCATGTACTGGTTTCAGAGTAACCGGATCCTGTTGTCGTGTTTGAGTTCAACTATGTCTTACCGGTGGCTGCAGACACTCACTGTTGTACCGCTCTCCTGGCCTCCTCTGTACATATTGTTGGCAATTTGAGCCAAAAATTTCAAATTTGGATTCAACACCCAATAAGAGCTGTTTTGACTCCAGCTCTTGTGTAATTTGGCATACCTCAGACCATTTCTGATGGGGCTTCAGAAAACAGGAAATGGATCAACTGAGGGCCAGATGCATCTCTCAAATCCTGCGCCAGCTCTTTGCTGGACTGTTAGATCATGTTCAACTATCTGTAATTATAGATAGGTTTTATGTTTTTTTGTTTTGTTTTGGGGGGTTTCTGCATTCAGAGTACATTTACAGTTTCTTTTATGCCTCAGATCTAACAATTACCATTATTTATCTGACAGGAGAATGATAATAAAGTTAGTAAGTGTTCTCATTATGCAGTTTCTCTTGGTGTCTTGTCAACAGTAGTCATCGGCTTTGCATATCAAGGGCTGTGACATGAAACTTGCAAAGCAACTCACCAGCTGCTGCTGTCCCAGCATGGACACATGGAAGGATTTGTCTTTTTATCTCTGCATCTTATGATGACATTTTTCAAATCTATTTTCAGTTTTGTTCTTTATCTTAATGCATAAGGGATTTTGTGTGTTGCTTCCACCTGACACAAAGGCAACAGATGTGTGGATTACTGGATATGTGGCAACTCATGTAGGTTTAGGCATCTTTGATGTTGGACTTTTATCAAATACAAGCCTGTGAGAAATATCAGGTAACCCGCACTCACATTTCTATGAGCTGTTACTTTTTTCAATAAGGAAAAAATACTTGTTGACAATGCTGCCGGAGCTCAATAAATTAAACCTCATAGTATTTCACCATTAACAGACTCGTTTAAGAAACTGAAGTTGTCTGTAAATGAAGTTAACAGCTACTTAGCAAAGCAGAGAAAGGCCATAGAATTAGTGGCTTTTTTCATGCTAATGCTAATCAAAAAGATGCATTTCCAGCCTTAGTTAAAACCTACAATTACATGAAAGCTTATCACTTTATTCCTCTATCTAGCATGCATGTTTTTAGCTAAATGCAGCTAGCTTATCTATAATGTAGTCAAGCTCAGAAAACACTCTGAATGGTCAGTCAGTCAGTGTTTTGTTATTTAACAGAGAAAAAGAACATGGTACTTATACACTGGTTAGTGTGTACATTACACCTTCCAACAACAGTCCAACAAAGTGATGCATTCTCATAAACTTAAAATTAATCCATTAAAAATACATAAAAGCAGTTTGTGGAAGCCTTCATGTTGCCCTGCAGTCTTGGATACAGTTGCCAAGATGGACATCGCCATTTAACCTAATCACATTTTATGTAGTTAGAGATGCTACCATTGACCACATACATAGCATGGTGAGGAGAGGAAAAGCAACCTGTCAGATTTTAGGTGCCTGGGAGGCAAATTTTAATTTGTACCTGCTCATGATGTTTTTCCACCTGAAGCAGAAGGCTGTTTTCACACTACAGCTCAACCGATGTATCTGTGGGCCGATGTTATTGGCCTGTATTATGTATTTTCTGATATATAACAGCCAATAAATGAAAATAACAAAGAATAGCAAGAAGAAATACACTCTAACCATGTTTCAAGTGTTGATGCTAAGTAGTGTGTCCAGCAGAGGGCACGGCAACTTCCTGGTTGTCAGCATGTCAGTTAGGAACACCACAAAAAACAACTATCTGCTCCAAGGAGAGTCGGGCGGGTTATGGAAACCTGTTTATGTTTTGTGTGTTGGAAAGAAAAAATAATCAACAAATATCAGTATCAGTCTTAAATATCGGTTAGGTTCTATTTCAAGTCCTGACAAACATAACAGAGTTTTTCCTGACTGAATTATTCTCTCCTTTTAATTCATTCACTGATCGTAATTCCCCGTGAATCACTAAGAAACTGGAGAAAACATAGACCTGAGAGCCAGATGTTTCCCTCGGGAGCTGGAGGAGACCAGACAGAGGTGAAAGACAGTCAGGTTATTAGTATGTGATGCACCCTGTAATCGTCTACCTGTACAAAGACTTACACTTTTTATGGTCTTTGTCTCCTTTTTGCATCACACACGCGACACGCTTTCATCGCCAGTTCCTCAAATAAAGCTGCCACATGCAGTGAGTATTTCTCTAACATGTTTAATCGTGTTTGTCCAAAACAGTGCATTGCATAAGGACTGGTAAATGAAACGTTAGTTCAAAAAATATTTTATCAGCATATTGACTGTAACAACCTGACAGGATGACAAACACTTCCAGTTGGAGTACAGTAATGTACAGTACCGCAGTACGCTGTTACCATTTAGATAAACTCACGGTGGCTTCACTATTACACAATACACACAGTTTCACAAGCCTGTTTCACTCATCTCATCCAGTGCGACTGAAATTTTGATCAAATATAAACACAATACGGGTCCGTTAGTCTTAATTATGAGCTTGACTGATTAAAGTGCTAAATTCTTACACAATGGGAGGGCGTTGTAGAAAATTACGAGTCCTTTGGTGCAGCAGGAAGCCGTGTTAAGGTAGTGTATAGAATATATGCCTTGTTCTATGCATTATTGCTTTTGTTTGTGGCTTATATAACGGTCTAAATATTGCTGTAATTGGTACTTCTGTTATTGAGTATTACCATGAATAATATTTAGAAATCATTGTTCCACATCACTGAGACCTGTGGGTGCATACAGCACCAGCAGATTAGAGGTGGATTTTTTAGGCTTTTTCATTTTCTGTGTTGTGACACACCAAACAGTTGGAATCATGCTGTCCTTCTCCACTGGGAAGATTAATATCCGCCCAAATGACTCGCACGGGTGCTAGAAAGTATAATACAAATGAGAATGTATTATCCTATTAACTACCAAGGGCCTACATGTTAATTATCTTGGCCCGTGGTAGTCCAGAAACTGGGTTAAGTGAGACCTTATTACGAATGAAACACAGGCTGCATGAGCAGCGTGCTCAAAGGAATATGAGAAAAGATTATGATGAATAATCTTCACACCCAACAAAACAACGCACATTTCTATCTGTAGTTGAAATCCATCCAACGAATGGAGATACTGACGTAGTGACGTACTTGTGGCATTATTTTTGGGTTGACCAAATAACCTGAGACATATACCCAAATTCAGGACATAACAAGTCAGTCAGTTGTTTTCCGGTTGCAAAGGTATTCTATTTACATCAAACAACCCGAGATCCCCACCCTGAATCGCTGCCTCCCCTTGACTGCAGGATTTGAAGGATTCTCATCTACGACGACAGATGAGTGATAAGAATAATAACACGGAGGGCAGACCTTCATTGTTATTATGCAAATCTCTAGAGAGTGGCTCATGAAATGAAATAAATGATTAGGCTGGTGGAATCAAACACTCTCAGAGTGTGGCTTCTGCTGAGCACAGTGAAATGCTATCAGTACATCTCTCCCATTAGAATCACAGAAATTAGACACTAAAACCAAATCACCCTCTTTGTCCAGGCTGCACCTCGGCCCATCTAAAAGTACCATCTGTGTTCTGAAGTGAAGAAAATCATGGCACGCTGCTCCCTCTAGTGGATCATGTCAGGAATTAGACACAACCTATTACATGTCCAGGTCTCTTACTTTAATGTGTGAGTGCACGGTCCTTCATGAACTCGTTCAAATGAACCCAAAAGACTGTAAAACTTTTATACAATAATATTTCATGTTGATGCAAATAAGACAGAGATTCAACATGAAAAAAGGACGCTTTTTGACGTGCGCTTTAATTCCCAGGTTACTGCATTAAAGAGGACTCACAATAAACAGCCTTAAAGGTGAGCTGCAGACATGTTCATTTCTATATGATTGGAATATGTGAGGAGGAATTAAAGGTTCTTACAAGTTTCCACTTTCTGCTACCTTTTATCAAATGAATATTGTGATTTTCACTTCACTACAGTTATTTATTAGGGGGTGTTACAGTACAGCACAGTTACTAATGACTTTCATTCTGAGCCCTTTCACGTTTCAAGGTTATATTATCGGCAAATCTTAATTCCTATCACGTGGCTCTGTTTAATTTAAATCAATACCTGAGAGGTCAGTCAAAAAGTTACAGATAAGAGAAATCTTTAAAAGTGCAAGAAAATAAGTGAAACCAGCTACAATAACAGTGCATCAATGTCAACCTAATAACATCATACAGTCTATGTTATTACATACCACACATGTGACCTTTGAACTATTGCATTTTTTTTGTTAAATACATTTATAGTTTTATTCTGTAGAATATCAGTAAAGGATGCAAGTAGTACATTTATTTTGAAAATGATCTGCAACAGTCAAAAAAATTGGAAACGTATGGGGACAGAGCCAATCTTTCATTTGATTTCTGCGAGGAGTTAAAGTGTCCACATTCGTGAAAAGCGTCTCATCACTCTGCTCATTACTGTAACTTACTAACTCAGTAAGCACAGAGCTGCCTCATGCTCTGTGAGTTTGTGTAGGAAATAAAAGTGGGTTCAGTTGAGCCACTAGAGGGAGCGTGACGCCATGTTTTACCTCAAAAGTGCTCTGAAGCGACAATAAATATACTTTTTTGCCCAGTTAAACTGCACTGTGTGGTTTTTCAGGAAGCCTGATGATGATCATTTGGGAGTGCTCACACTTTCCACAAACACTACGAGTAAACTCTGAAAGGGGCAAAGCGAGCTTGTTCGACTGTTGTCTAGCACTGCTCGTTTATGGGAAAAAAGATAAACCAACAACAACAGAAAATCCACAACCTGGCATCGGCTGCTCCATCAATCATGCACACATTTAGAAGCGCAGAGATACAGCATATTTACACTGACCATCAATCTGTTGCTGACTGGCTCCTCGTTGGTACATGGATGGTCTGTGGGGGTTCTTATTGTTGTTTTTTTATGAGGAGATGCATTTTGTAGCCTGTTGTGGCAAACAGAGAGGAATGGGGAGAGCATGAGAGCAGAGACCAACGGGGAGGTAATGACGGCAAAATCAATTTCACACTTGACTGCATTTAGGAGAGGTGAGTGGCGCCGGGCATCTTGATCTGTCCATCAGCCCGCGTGATTCTCGTTGCAGTGGCAGCATCATAACTCCTGTTAGACTAACCGAGGGCCAACAACCATGACTACATGGATGATATGGCTGTTAGAGCAAGAAACTAGGCACCTACTACATCACGACACCCCCCCTCCCCCCCACCACACACACACACACACTCACACACACCCTGTACATATGACATCTTTATCTGCAGGAGTGACGCTGCGCTCATCCGCCAACTGTTTAACCTCCAGTTTCTCCAACAAGAAGAAAAATAGGCCAAAAAGAACCATACATATATCTATCACGTGAGATTTTTCTGCTTCTTTTATGGAAATATAAAATGAGATCTTGTACATTATAATTATAGACTCTTCAAGATGAGTCACCTCTGTTCCTTCCTATTATGACGCTAACCTACACATTATTTATTTGCAAAAAGAATCTGCTAAAGCGCTTAATTATGGACGATAACTGTAATTTTCTGATATTTTCTAGACTTCTTCTGTGCACTTTTTAGCAACGTCATCGCCGAATGTCAGTTTTGTCCAGACGAGGCGCTCAATGACAAAACATCCCCTGCTTCACCTCTATCAGCCAGTTAGGGAACAGCAACAGCCGACAGCAGGGAGGACAATCTTCTGCTGTGGTGCTGTGTGTTATCAAGATAATGGTGTCCTTTGTCTATTCAAGGATTCAATTACCGGCAGATTCATCACCTCTAAAGGTCAGCAGAGGCTGAAACTGCACCAAGGTCCTGATCACACTGGAAGCACACTGGATTTCCTCTGTTCCTTTAACATGTTTGAAAGTTGCTTTCATGCATTAGAATGAAAATTCACTATGTGGGGAAAAAGTGTCAGACTGTTAGTGACTGAAATCAGACACTTCTATGCCAAACATGAATGTCCTCCCAGAGGGGCCACTTGATTTTGGTTAAAACAGCTGTGCAGTGGTGTATAGTGAATTTTCTCGAAGCTCAACCATTTGAAGACTGAGAAGATTTAAAGTTAAGAGAACAGCGTTTTTCATAGACTATGCAGGTGTAAGCCTGCAGCCAGTTAGTGACTGTTAGGCTTCATCTTTGATAATCCAAGTCACTAAACTGCACATCGACACTTTTTGATGGAATTTTATGACACATAATATAACTTGCTGTGTGGTCCAGACCATCCAGTAAGTTTCAGGTTTATTTTGTAATTTTTTTTTTATTATCATTTATATTATCTGTTTCTTGGGACTATCCATACTTTCTGCCACGTATCTGGATCTGCGGCTCCCTGCCCACTCCCCCAGTTGTGCTGTGCAACACTGCAAGTTTTGGTACTGATCCAATTACAAGTAATTAAAAAATTTTTTTATTTAACATAAATCAGTGGACTGAACTTAGAGGATAGAAACAAATTATCGATCCTATTGAACTAGTATCAGTTCAATACCAGCAATAGTATCGATACTATTGATATTTGGATTGATAGTCCACCTCTATCCCTCTTCTCTTCTGAGGGTCACCAAGACTTTCCAAATCCAGCCTAGAGATGTAATCTCTTAAGCTTGTTGTGAATCTGCTCCATGGTCTTACGCTGCTGTGACAAAACCTCACCTAGGAGCTGCACAGTAGGCATCCTGGTCAGATGTTGAAGCACCTCAGCTGGCTCCTTTACATTAGGAGCTCTACTCTGACCTCTTTCCAAATGACCAAGCTTCTCTTTATCAGCATGCTTGGATTAATGGTAGCTGACAACTTAGACCTCAATTCCTCCAAATATGATTATTACTTGTACAAAAACAGTACAAAAATGTGTCAGCACTAATACTAATATTGAGGGTTCAAAATGTCTAAAAAGAAAAAATTAGCACATGTATGTGTAGAAGCTAATAGCTGAGTTTAAACATTTCTGACTTGTGGAAATAAAGTTTTTTCATCACTTACCAAAGAGTTGAAAGTGATTATAGACACATAAAGTGTAAATATGAAGACGCTGCCAGCAGTTGATTAGCCTAGCACAATAACCAGACAGAGCTGGAAGCAGCTAGCCTGGCTAACGGACCTCCTAGCTTCTGTTTAGAGTAATTTAAAGAGTAGGTGCGAGGAAGTAGCAGCGTTTGGTTACCTTTTGGGGCCTTTCTACACATACTGTTGGGATTTACGTTTATATGTACGGCTAATATCTCATAAGTAGCGTCACTTATTTGTGTGTTGTCTTTGACGGCCCACAGTGTAACATAGTAAGACCCCCTTCACAAGAATGTGGATGGAGGTTGTGATACCTACAAGGCAACAAGGTCATAAATCTGCTCTTATGGAACGCACCCTAGCTCCGTCTTTATGCAGGTCTGACTGGAGGATAAGAGGTGGTTGTCATGGTAACGGTAGTGTTGCTAGCAGAAGGCTGAAGTGCACCGCAAGCTGCAGAAGAAGAAACGTAAGTACTGGATCTCAGTCACACAAGGAGAACTTTTGACCTTTCACCTTAGTGTCCTGTTTATCACACATAATAAAAAGCATTCACTGTCTGGGTGTGGGGCTCTTTGTTCGTTTGGGTCTCCTGAGCGAGCAGAGAGACACTGCAGCCATTTTTTTTAAAACTTGAACCCTTAATTGCTAAATAAATTTAAGAAAATGCACTTTGAGCATATTTGTCTTCTCTCTCTCTCAAAATGAACCCAACACAGTTGTTTTGATAACTAGCCTTTTCTGTCCATTTTGGCCTTTTGTCCACATTTTATGTCACTGAAAACAGAGTTTTCTGAAACTTGGTGTTTGCCTTTTATTAACTCTTACATCAGACTGTGTGCTGTGTTGCTTGCATGACAAAATATTATTGCTTTATCTTTTTATGCACGTTTAGATGCTAACACATGCAAAGGACTCACGCTCCTGTGTTTTTAGAAAGACGGAGATTTCTACATTCCACATTCAGTTAAGACATTTCTGTTATGCCCATCTTTATTCACCTAATAAAGTTGTTCCATTAAAGATTCTGATTGGCCAGTATTTGTTATTGTTTTCAGCATTTTCATGTAGATGGACAATATTTTCAAATCAATGCTTGTATGCACAGATTTTTTTAAATGAAAGCAGAAAATCTCTATTTTAAAAAACAATACTTAAGCAAGTGTTGAAGTAGCTAGCGTGTAGATTAAGATGAGCTCAAGTTCTGAGTTAAGGCCATTACGCCTCGAGCGCGTTGCAAAGAAGCAAGTTTGGATCAGAAAACAGAATTTTTCTGATCCAAACTTGTCGTGTTACACAGATACACACCAAAAGCATTTTTGCAGAAAATTAATTTTTTTTAAAACTTGAAGATGACATCATCAAGCCGTTGCATGTTTTAAACTACGAGCACGCTTGTTGTTTATTTGGATCTGAAAAATTTAGCTCGGTTTAAAAAAAAAAGCCCCAAATTTGTCATGCAAAATCGGTCGGTGCGAATGGCTGCATTAAAAATAGATGAGCCCGAAAAATATTTTTAAGGCACGAAATATTAGCTTGAATTTTACATGTCCGGTGTGTAAAGGGCTTCACTCCTCGCTATTATGACCACTGTTTTCAAAGTGTTTATTTGTCAGCACATCTAATTCTGAATTTATAAATGAATCCCAACAGCCTCTGCTGACTTGAAGCATCTTTGACTTTTTGATACTGCAGTGTTTTTACAGGATCACTTCAAAACATCTGGTTTCAGGATAAGAGATGAAGCGACTAAAATAAATTTCAGCCTGAGTACATGGGGGCTCTACACGAAGATGCCAGCATCTCGAAGCATTTAAGACCTGAACTGAAATAAAAACCGAGTAGAGGCCAATATTACTCATGAAAATAATCTTAACTAAGATTCTTTACACATTTTCCCATTAATTCAGAACGACAGGAGAATTTATTAAGACCCTCCCCATACAATGTGAAAACTGCTCTAAAACTCATTCTTCTCTATGGCTCGCACACACCGCAGCACAAGCGTACCTATGTGAAAAGGCCTTTACACTTCCAAAGATATGCACTCTTTCAGTACAATCGTTTTCTGGTTGGTAATAAACTGCAGCTGAAGTAAATTAGGTGCAAACTAATTCCCCCTTATGAAAAATGACTCGTCATATCTTTAAACTGATCTGACACAACCGATAAACATCAACCACATCCATAACTTAATGTGGTCTAAATCACTAATATCTTTCAACCAGGGCAACATCAATGTTTCAGCAATTATCAGTGCAAACACTGATAAATTCCATAACCTACTAATAGCTGTCAACTTAGTGACCAACAGCCCTGCGTCAGCTGACACTGGGGTTACCAAACAGGAGAGAAAAAGTTATTTCAACCTTCAAAATGTGCTCGACGTGTTGTGTATCTGCTGTAGTTTTGATAGCAAGTGAGTGTGCTCCATAGACACACACGAGAGATCTTTCCCATGAAGAGTAATTAAATAATGTTTTATGCCCAAAATCAAAGTGCACGGAAACACATTTAAGAATGTGGATGACAGCAGTTAGATGTTGTGTTTCTCCCCTGGAGCTGCTGTTGAGTCACATTCTTTTGTTGAGCACGCCGAAATGTCTCGAAACAAACAACCAGCTCATTATTTTATTGCCACAGTGGTCTACGAGCAAATGGCTTTGTGTTCTGCTCCCTGTGTTTGTTCATGCTATGGCTCTTTTTTAATCACTTACACAATCTTTGTCTGCTATTCGCAATCTGTTACGGCTGGAAAGAAGCTTAAAGCCTACTGTTACATGAATTTATAACTTGTCTTTACTATTTTCTGCCCGACTTATCCACAAATTTCATATTCGCTATTTCAGATTAGTTAATCCTTCTTGTATGTGAAAGATGCTTTGCAGTAGGTACTATACAAGAGAAGCTTTTCATGGTTGATCAGGTCCTGGCCAAAGCTCCACTCAGCCTGGTTTGAGGACTTTCATTCTGGCCAAATCCATTTTACTTTCAAACCCTTTTGGCCAACATTCAACAATTTTCCATTCTGAAATCCTTCGTTTTAATTTTGCAACCTCTAACCTGCTGGCACCAAAAGCAACACGTCTTAATTATTCAAAAGGAAGTAAACTGTATTCATTAAATATAAATCTGTTTATCCTAATAAATTTATATATTTACAGTGTTGGTGCAGTTGAGTTCAGAACAATGGCACACACGTCCACGCATCTTGCCAGGTGCAGGGTACAAAAATAGGAAAATGAATAAAATCCATGCTTTATCTTGACTGCAGGCCAGAAGAGATCAGTTGAAGCTGATGAGGACCTTTTCAGTCAAATGAAGCACGATGTAATAGAAAGAGGACAGTAGCATACTCCAGTGTGCAGGTGTTCCTTCTTATGTTGAGTCAGGTTTTTCTAATTTTGCTCGCTTGTTCCCATGCTTGCAGTTTCAGGACTCAGGAAGAAAAAAATAAATATATTCTTAAGTGCTTTATGGGCACATTTTGTTCATCTGTTTGGCAAAAACAACACGTTCTACATAATGTTCACAAACTCCAGTAATCCTTATTTACTTCCCATGTGTTAAAAGACACGTCTAGCCACCTTTAGCCACCATCATGTCCTTTGATAAGTAAACCACCCAGTAGACCATGTTAAATGCGCCAAATGACACGGGGAAGAGGATCCGTGCATACTTGTCAATTTTACTGGTTCCGCCCATACCAGCAGTGGTGGGCTGGGAGCACGGCGTCTGCTTCGGCTCCAGTTTGTTCCCCATCATCTGGATGCGCTCCAGCTTCGGGCCCAGCAGATGCTGCAGAGAGGAAGTGCTGGCGTTCTGCTTGCACGGTGTCCCTGCCATTACGTCTGGCGTAGAAGCTGCACCCTGAGGCGTACTCTTCACCAGCTGCGCTGAGGAAGACGCAACGCTGAGCAGGCTCTCAGACTTTGGGCTGGAGCGGGAGAGGGTGGAGGAGCTGCCATTGGTTCCACCGGCTAAAGGTCGCAGCGGCCTTCCTCGCCCTACTCCTGCAATGTTGGTGGTGGACTGGGCTCTCTGTTGACTGCTCGACTCTTGGTGGGAGATATAATTCATGCGCTTCCTCAGATTACCGTTCGTATCAGGATTTTGCTGCGAGAGAGGAGAATAACCATATTTGAGTCAGGCTGATAAGAAAGTGAAACTGACACTGACATTTAAATTTGTTCCTCGTGTTTTAGTTCAGTTTAACAGCTTGAAATACATTTCATTGTGACATTACCAATAAGTTTGATGTGTCACATGGCCCTCTTCCTATTGAAAAAACAAAAGTTGTATCCAGGATGGCCGACTTCTAAATGGCCACCATGGTCACCACCCATCTTGAGGAGTTTGCCCCCTCACATATACTAATGTGCCACGAACAGGACTTTAATATCACCAACCATTCCCATTTTATTACGGTGTATCCATATAAATGGCCCACCCAGTATACAAATCTATCGCCAACTGCTGCACCTGTAAGAAAAAACGAACATACAACACCTGGAACACAAAAATTTGAAAATGCACAGGTACATAAATCAACAATCTGCACGCTCATTCCAGCAGGAGAATGAGAAAGGCCCTAGATGGGGTCCGCACGGCCAAGGGGTGGGAGTCCCAAAGGACCAGTGGCGACGAGCAGCTGACCCCACTGTAGCTGCCCACCCTAGTGTGAGTCGAGATCAAGGCTCCAGGTGCCCAAGAACCGCTTGGTACCTTTGCCTGGGAAGTTCTTGGTGCCACGAAAGAAGTCCAAGCGACAGAAGGAGTTCCAAGACCACCGAGTGAGTGGGTCAGTGACGACACCAGAACATCCAGCCACAGTCCCCGGAACCAACAAAAACCGGGGGAGTGATGGGGATGGTGAACTCCTCCCTCCGTGCCCATGTCCAACAGAGGCCAAGGCTTATTTGTTGTGTATTATTGTAAATAATGTTCCCAGTGCAGTCCTTTCTAGAATAAATTGTTTTTTTCTGTATTTAGCTTGAAGTGGTTAGCAAGGAATTTTCCAGATTTATCACCATGTTCAAAGTTCTCCAAATGCAGCCCCCAAAGCCCTCTGCACAACAGGCCAGATTTAATAATACAATGATGCACTACTTTATTCTATGCACTTTAAGCATTTTATCCACCTCTACCTTTATATTTAGAATTACCATTTATCCTACGATATGTCTTTAGACTGTGGGAGGAGACCAGAGAACCCTGAGGAAACCCAACCAGTTTGAACCAAAAGCCATCTGACAGACAATAGTTTTAACCCCTGTAACACCATGCCACCACTTATTGATAACACTGTACAAATCCAACTGGAATTCTTGATTGAGTTTGTTATTGAAACCAGCTCTCAGTTTGGATTCGGGAGATTATTTCTCTGTATTACTGTAGAAGCTTAATCTTAAAATATAAACCGTTGAATTGATGTTAGCAAAAAAAAAAAGAGTGTTAAAACAATAAACATATTTCGTGCAAAGAATTTTTTCATCTCTCCTTTCTTCTTCCTGTTTGAAGGAGTTTGCAGGATAGGTGAAGTTTACTTCCTCCCCACAAACTTTGTCATATTGATCTGATCACAGTCCCCCGACACAGATGGCCTTCATTTGTGAAGGCAGACGACAGACTGTGCGTAATACAGGTGTCACTTACCATGGCTTTCACTCACTTCACACAAGCTTAAGACAGAAAGTAGGTAGCACCGCATCGGGGTAATGCACTGTAGCGTCAAAGGAGCTTATCCTTTGAAAGTTGATGTTTTCAAGCAGAGTGTGATGCTGGTACTAAGGCATTCGCAGGAATAATCCACCAACACCACCCCCACCCCTTGAATTAGAAAGGATCCAATGTTATTGTGTCCCGTGTGCAGCAGAGGAGGAGTGTGTGTGTGTGCGTGGAGTTTGTGTCTCAACATGGAGGAGGTAAAATGCTGAGGAGTTGGAACCATCAACACACTGTGACCCATGTGCCAAGCCCTCTGGTAACAGGACCTGCTCTTGAGGAAGAGAGTATTAATTTCCCCCCCTGTTGCCAGAGCTGTCCTGAAACCTATACAGATGTAGTCGGACTGCGTTGCCATGGCAACCCCCTAATCCATTGAAGCGCTGTTGTCACTATACTGCATTCAGGCATGATTACGCCACACTGGGATTTAGGCAGAAGGGAACGACTTAAAGTAGTTACTGTAAAACGGGCATATCCGCTGGTGGGTTACGTCAACTTCAATGATCGGTTAACAGATGACCTATGATTTCCACTCTTCAGGCTGAGACAAATACATCGCACGTGTTTATCCGGCACCATGAACACATTCCTACAGTTACATAAACAGCACTGCAACACATTCATCATATCTGACTTACAGCTTTAAAATAGCTTCATGGTATATTCATGAATCCTCGTTGAATCCATGTAACTTGCCATGGTGTCGATGCAATTTGCTTAAACTTCGTCACACAGAAATAGACGCTTATGTCAGTTCATGCACGTATAATTTCAAAAGAAAGGTTGCACACCTCGTGACTACTCCCAAACATCTGTGCTGTGAAGCTGTTTTCAGACCCGTCTTATTTTCTCTCACACACACATTTTTTTCTGTCTTTTAACAAGCAGTTGTTTTTAATTTGACAAGCAAGATTTCATTTGTAAAGTTCTGGGACCAGGTTTCTCTAGCTTTCCTTAACACCCTGTAAGCAGGAGCTCAGCTGACTACTCTCACATGCAGGAACCACTTCTGATGATTCAAACGTGTAGGCTAAAGGCAGTAAGCACATAATAAGGGACATGCTCTGTGAGTGCTCCTTGAAATAAAGTGTGATCAGATTATTGAGCCACTTTGAGAGAAACAGAAGTCACCTGCAGCACTTCCTCTGCGTCCTTGACCTTGACAGGCGTGGATTGGGGCACCGGGGGACATTTGGCTGGCTTCTTTTTGGCGCGCTCAATCTGTGCATTGGTGAAGTAGTTGACAGCGGCAAACTCAATGAGGGCGGAGAAGACAAAGGCGAAGCAGACGGCGATGAACCAGTCCATCGCAGTAGCGTACGAGACCTTGGGGAGGGAATGGCGAGCACTGATACTGAGCGTTGTCATGGTCAGGACGGTGGTGATGCCTTGGTTTGTGGGAAAATAAAAACAAAAGAACACATGAGGCTGTGTCAAAGAGGGAGTTGACATAAATTCTTTCATATTTGATCAAAGCACATAATTAGTCTGAATTTGACTCAATTTGAATGTAAGTAGAGTTGCAAAAATATCCATCTCACTGGGAAAACCGAGGCTTCACCACAAACTGGTATGAATTTTAACACTGCAGATCTGAATAGAAAACCAGATGTGTTCAATAACCCATATATTATGTTCTTCTCATCAGGCGATTTCATTAACTGAAGGCAGAAGGATAATGAACCGTATATACAGCATAGCTTTGCAATAGAAACATGTACAATAGAACCACAAAAAGCATTTGTCCACTTGAGCTACTCTGAGAGTTTCACTCGACTCTGTACTCTGAGGACTGATGTTGCCTGTCTGCACCAGCACAGTGGATTTTCAAACAAACAATCAAGGTGTGATTGAATGCAGACTTTCAGCTTTATAACAAACAAACATTACAAACATTTTTATACATAGAAACAAATTTTCAGAGGCTCAGCAGTAATTGGACAAGCCAGCATAACTTTAACATAAGGTTTGTGGTTAATACTTAGGTGAATATCCTTTGTAATCAATGACTGTCTGAAGTCTACCATTCATGAATATCACCGACTACTGTTTCCTCCCTCGAGTTGCTCTGCTACGCCTTTATTGCAGCTGCTTTCAGTTGCTCCACTCTCGAGTTTGTCTTCAGTATCTGTAAAGCTGCTCTATTTTGTTGAGATCTGGTAACTAATCTGAACATTTCTTTGCCTTGAAAAACTCTTGGGCTTCTTTTGTACTTTCTTTGGGTCATTTGGACTGTGGAGCGCTGTATGATCAGTTTTCCAGCAGAATCGGAATCTGAACAGAAAGTACAGCTCTGCGAACAGAATTCACCCTTTTACATCAGTCAGGAGTCATCATCAGTAAACACTAGTGAGCCAGTTCCACTGGCAGCCATACATCCGCTTGCCATAACATTGCCTCCACCATGTTAGAAAGAGGATGTGATGTGCTTCAAATACTGTTTCTTTCCTTCTCCATACTTTGTTCTTCCCATCATCTAGGTTTGGTTTCACGTGTCCAAGGAGGTTTTTTCCTAAACTGCCGACATTTAGATGTTTTCTGGCAAAGTCTAATCTGGATTTCCATTTCTTGATTGTAACCAGTGGTTGTTGCTGTAAACCTTCTTTGTTGTCACTCACTCTACCTCCTCAACGATGTTTTTGACTCGGCTAGATGTTGTGAAATTTTTTTCGTAACCTAGGAAAGAACAGTTTTTATCCATTGTCTTCTGTGGCGTTTCTTCTTTGATGTCGTTGATGTACCTTTATTTTGATTTTTCAGCCTCCTCTTCTTGCATCTGGGCATCTCTGTGGACCTCAGATTAAGAGCTCCAGCTAAAAGCTGCCAAATACAAGTTCAATACTTGGAATCAACTCTAGATCTTTTAACTTCTTAAACAGTCTGTCTGGAAAAACAAAGGAACAGGCCTCATCTGATCATGAAACTGCTTGTCAGTCAATTGTCCAATTACTTTTGAGGCCCTGAAAAACACTGCTGCCTTCTGGCAAAAGGTACTAGAGCATTCGGCCGTCACTGCCAGACTGTGAAACAGCTTCTTCCCCCAAGCCGTCAGACTCCTGAACACTCAGTGACTCGACTCATTCACCCGCTTAAAGACCCATTTTTACTCTTTGGCTTTTAGTTCTGTATGAGTCTGTCATTATTTTATTCTTATTATTTTCTTACCTTTTATTTTACTTTCCTTTTAAATTTTATCTGATTATTTTATTGTACAGTAATATGGTCAAAAAAATTTGTTTTTAAAAGTGCTATATAAATAAAATTGATTGATTGATTGATTGACAAAGTTACTTTACAGTGCTCAACGCACTGAGCTGAACCGGTGCCCATACGGCTCAGTCTTCTGCACATTTCTATTGCACTGCTGTGTCTGTATCGTTCTTTCTGTCTGGTGTTGTTGTCTTTGTCTTCAGGGGGGGGTTGCAATTTTTGCAAATTGCACTTTATGTAGTCCTGCGTTGATTGTCTGTTATATGCCATATGCAGCACCACGGTCTTGGAGGAACATTGTCTTGTTTCACTATGTATGTACCACTGCACATGGTTGGAATGACAATAAAGCCACTTAACTTAACTTGAATTGACTTGACTTGAAAATGGGGGACTGTGTATAAAAGAATGTGTAATGGCCAACCACTTGCGGTACGATCGTGGCTCAAGAGTTGGCAGTTCATCTCGTAATCGGAAGGTTGCTGGTTCGAGCCCCGGCTCGGACAGTCTTGGTCGTTGTGTCCTTGGGCAAGACACTTCACCTGCCGCCTACTGGTGTTGGCCAGAGGGGCCGATGGGCAATATGGCAGCCTCGCTTCTGTCAGTCTGCCCCAGGGCAGCTGTGGCTACAACTGTAGCTGCCTCCACCAGTGTGTGAATGTGAGAGAATGAATAGTGGATTGTAAAGCGCTATATAAATGCAATTTATTATTATTATTATTATTAAAGATTTGTTTAACCAATAAAAAGTAAAAATTGTACTAAGTGACAAATTAAACCTAAAACGTCACATCTTGACCGTCTGATTTAGAATCCATAAGATGATGTAAAGACTAATTGTCTAAATATAAACATTTTGTCAGTCTTAAACTTGTCACCTAACTGTACCTCTCTGTAAGTCTGTAGATATACAGGGAGTGCAGAATTATTAGGCAAGTTGTATTTTTGAGGAATAATTTTATTATTGAACAACAACCATGTTCTCAATGAACCCAAAAAACTCATTAATATCAAAGCTGAATGTTTTTGGAAGTAGTTTTTAGTTTGTTTTTAGTTTTAGCTATTTTAGGGGGATATCTGTGTGTGCAGGTGACTATTACTGTGCATAATTATTAGGCAACTTAACAAAAAACAAATATATACCCATTTCAATTATTTATTTTTACCAGTGAAACCAATATAACATCTCCACATTCACAAATATACATTTCTGACATTCAAAAACAAAACAAAAACAAATCAGCGACCAATATAGCCACCTTTCTTTGCAAGGACACTCAAAAGCCTGCCATCCATGGATTCTGTCAGTGTTTTGATCTGTTCACCATCAACATTGCGTGCAGCAGCAACCACAGCCTCCCAGACACTGTTCAGAGAGGTGTACTGTTTTCCCTCCTTGTAAATCTCACATTTGATGATGGACCACAGGTTCTCAATGGGGTTCAGATCAGGTGAACAAGGAGGCCATGTCATTAGTTTTTCTTCTTTTATACCCTTTCTTGCCAGCCACGCTGTGGAGTACTTGGACGCGTGTGATGGAGCATTGTCCTGCATGAAAATCATGTTTTTCTTGAAGGATGCAGACTTCTTCCTGTACCACTGCTTGAAGAAGGTGTCTTCCAGAAACTGGCAGTAGGACTGGGAGTTGAGCTTGACTCCATCCTCAACCCGAAAAGGCCCCACAAGCTCATCTTTGATGATACCAGCCCAAACCAGTACTCCACCTCCACCTTGCTGGCGTCTGAGTCGGACTGGAGCTCTCTGCCCTTTACCAATCCAGCCACGGGCCCATCCATCTGGCCCATCAAGACTCACTCTCATTTCATCAGTCCATAAAACCTTAGAAAAATCAGTCTTGAGATATTTCTTGGCCCAGTCTTGACGTTTCAGCTTGTGTGTCTTGTTCAGTGGTGGTCGTCTTTCAGCCTTTCTTACCTTGGCCATGTCTCTGAGTATTGCACACCTTGTGCTTTTGGGCACTCCAGTGATGTTGCAGCTCTGAAATATGGCCAAACTGGTGGCAAGTGGCATCTTGGCAGCTGCACGCTTGACTTTTCTCAGTTCATGGGCAGTTATTTTGCGCCTTGGTTTTTCCACACGCTTCTTGCGACCCTGTTGACTATTTTGAATGAAACGCTTGATTGTTCGATGATCACGCTTCAGAAGCTTTGCAATTTTGAGACTGCTGCATCCCTCTGCAAGATATCTCACTATTTTTGACTTTTCTGAGCCTGTCAAGTCCTTCTTTTGACCCATTTTGCCAAAGGAAAGGAAGTTGCCTAATAATTATGCACACCTGATATAGGGTGTTGATGTCATTAGACCACACCCCTTCTCATTACAGAGATGCACATCACCTAATATGCTTAATTGGTAGTAGGCTTTCGAGCCTATACAGCTTGGAGTAAGACAACATGCATGAAGAGGATGATGTGGACAAAATACTCATTTGCCTAATAATTCTGCACTGCCTGTATTCTCCAGTCTCATTGGCAATCACTTCCATCAATAATTTGGTACCAACCCACTTAATTTCTTATATCATAGTCCTGCTAAAGATAGTCAAGGTCTTTATACAGCAGATGAATTAAGACATCTAAGCAATGGTCAGCATGCTCTACCTCCAAATACTGTTTATATAACTAAGTATTAACTTATATTATGCCACTGTGAGCTTGCAGTTTCCTAACTACAGGGTGGGCCATTTATATGGATACACTGTAATAAAATGGAATTGTATCCATATAAATGGCCCACCCTGTATATCACATTAACACTGGTAACTCTCAAATTGTGGAAATAATTCAAATAAAGAAAGGTTATACATCACAGAGCTAGAGGACACATTGACTGAGGTTCATGCAGACACCATCCCGGGACTGAATGTCATGTGTTCTCATTTATTTGTCGCTGCACTACCCAGCGAGGGACCATAAAAATAAAACAAGACACCTGTCTGACCAGCACCCAAGGTTATGCGGGGCTTCTACAGTAACAGAAGGTCACCGTATAAGCCTGAGGTTCGTCACTCGCCCTTGGTACTATTAACCAATAGCAATAATGTGATTTGGAGAAAATCCCCTTTATGCCAAAGATCTGGAACAATCTGTGCGTCACAGCCCTTACCCAACATAAACGCATGTCTCCTTTGCCCGGACGTGACCGCCATATAATTACCTGTCAGTCAAAAGCAGCTGGATGACATTGATAGGTGAACTGCAGCTCAAGGCCACAGACTGAGGACATTAGCCTCTAATAGAGAGCTTTTCTTAATATAGCCAAAAGAATGAAACAGTGGGTGTTTTCTATTAAAATTAAAATTAAAGCTTTTGTGGAAACATTTCACTGACTCTGGAACTGATTATGTATATAATGCAAAGTATGGTGTGGGTCGCTGAAATCAGAGAAATTATCCGGAAGCCATTCTTTCGCCATAATTATGCTTGGTTTGGATACTTGATTGTTCCAAGCGCTGCATAGAGAGATGTTTTTTTCATGTTGATACTTCAGGAACATAAAGCTTTGAGGTTATTAGCTTATAGCAGGAAGCAGAAAGAGTGAAAGCAGCTGTGCAACAACAAGTGCAGCATATATCTGAATATACTGTATAGACTGTTACTTATGTAGCTAAATAAGAAGATACAGTAAATTGCATGAATTAGTGTGCTTCATAGGATAGTCGGGCAAGCTGTTGTGATTGCTAAATGTTTGCTTTTCCCTCATTTTGGACATGTGACCATGTAGGGTCGAATTAATAAGCCTTCAGTTACATAGTCCTACTATTTGACAACCATTGCTCACTGGGAAAAAATGCGACAGGGCTTTTACTTTGAAGGTGAATGGTTTGCATTTCCAGATTATGTTGAACTTGTTGTTACTGCTGCTTGACTACTATTTGGTGAGAGTTTGCAGAGAAGTTGGTATGTTCTATGCAAAATACAAAGGACCGCAGCAATCTGTGCTTTAGGTCTGTTAAGCTTGTGTTGTCATGTCTAGTCTCCATGTTTCCTGTTTTACTTTTACCTTGTGTTTCTTGTTACTACATGTTTAGTCTTACTCGCCGTTTGTCATTATGTCTCATTCTAGTCAGCTGTGTCCTCATGTGTCTCCTCATCACCTCATGTGTGTAGTTAAGTCCTCCGTCTTCCTGTGTTCAGCGTCGCGTTGTTTGTGTTACCTTCCCTACCCCTTCTCACAGTTTCCCAGTCAAGTCATAGTCATAGTTTCCCAGTTTATGTTCAGGTTTTCCCACAGTTTTAGCCTTGCTGTATTTTCGTGAGTTTCAGCCCTAAATAAAGGCTCGCTTTTTGTTAAGTCCACTTTTGTCTCCTCGCCTCTGTCTGCACTTGGGTCTTCTACTCTTGCAATCAACACAATCACAGGGTAGTTTTTGGTGTAGCACCTTCTTTGCGATTAGTTTCTCCCAGAAGCAGCCACCAACCTCATGGCACGACTCTCCAACTCGTCGAGGAACGCATAGTTTGCTCTCGTGACCAGTTATTGTGTCTAAGGAAACATGCGCCTGATGTCACAAGAGTAACCTCTTAATCGAAACTCATGGTCCTTTGTCTTCACTTTCACAGAGAAGATGTACTGTAGGATCATAAATGTGTGCCTCTTCATAGACCAAAGGACAATTACACTTTGGGACTTCCAGAACGATTACTGGCCATAAACTCTGATTTGAGACAATCACTGGAGTTGTTAAATGTCAAAAGTCTAGAAAGTTATAATTTGAGGCTTTAAGAAACACTCGTTTTACTTTAAGTGTACTTTTTATCTTGACTCTATTTGAAACCATGAAGCTTGAGCTCTAATCCTCACTCCACTCCTGTTTGTCTTCTTGACAAACCGCTTCTTTTAGGCTTAAAACAGGTCACTGCAGTGGAGTCATAGAGGCAGGAAGTCAAAACAGAGGCTACAGGGAAGAAGAGGAGAAATCCAAACACAGACCAACTTCCAACCCAAACAGTCACGCACGCGCCGGCTGAAAAGCAGCGGATAACAGCAGAACTCCACTGTCTCAAAGGCTCGACTCGTGCGTCAATAGTCGGGCTGCTGTGATGCCTCTGTCATGCCGGACAGTTTGGGGCGGGGGAGGCAGGGGTAGAACAGCAGGACTGTCACATACATTGTCCGCTGAAGAAGAGCAGCAGTGATTCGCTCGTGCTTTATTACACTGAGCGACACTCAGAGAGAGAGAGCCAAACAGCATCATTTTTCACTAAGCAACTCAACAGCTGACGGCAAAAGCATTCACTATACCAAATGAATGCTTAGAGGTGATGCTGCAGTGTGCGTGACACCTTTATTAAAACCAAATGGTGGGGTGGGTTGTTGGTTGTGTTGGTGTCTGAGTATGTTATGATGATTTGACAGAGTGCTAGCTAACAAAATGCCAGTCAATAGAGGAGATGTGTGGATTTCATACATGGGGTCAGTACTACTGTATAAACCCACGTGTGGTTTTATGCAGACGTCTGTGCAGCATCGTGAACGGTCAGCATATTAAATCAGAATCATTAATCACCACTGACACTTGTTTGTTTTTCTCTTAGTTAGCTTGTCATTAGTCATGGTGATGAGTTAATGCCAATTCTCTTGAAAGCAATGCAGGAATACTTTCAAACAGCGGCAAGCATCAGTGCCACTATCATTCAATAGACAACATGTCTATTGTCACACACTAATTAGTCTATTCTAGGGCAAAACCCAAACAGTGTAGCAAGGGAGTATGGGTAAGCACGCAACTGGGTTACAGGCTAAAAACTGAAAGCAGGTTTTGTAGCACATCTATGAGCAGCCAGCATGCAGGGAGGCTATTGTTTGTAATGTTCATCTCACCCACTTCGCTTTTAGGAAGACAGATGGATTTTGTGCTAATTTCATCCAACTTTCCTTTCCATTGGGTCTGGCTTTTGATCAATGCACCTTCATTTTAGCAAGAACTGTAGAGTCTGACGAACATCTGCTCATTTTTACTGTTACAGCAAGATATTAATATGGGTAGCAAACTAATTATTTATAATTTACTCAAACATATACTATATACACTATATATTTGGGTGTAATCTCAATTCATATTCATAAATCAAATATAGTGATCAATAAAGTAACTGTTTGCTTGGTGGCTGACCTGTGACTACCTTACTGTAACCAACAAAAACCTCTATGATCACATCTATGTTTTAACCAGTGCAGTTTTGCATATTACAGGGGGAGGGGGAGGGGGAGAGTAACAGATACAAAAGATGCACTCACTGACTGAAAATATAACTTGTTAAAGACTTTTTTCTTCAACACTTTGGAGCAGGGGTGCCCAATCCCAGCCCTCGAGAGCTACCGTCCTGCAGCTTTTAGATGCATCCTTGTTCCAACAAACCTGAATCAAATGAATGGCTTGTTATCAGGCCTTTG
>NW_024582520.1:1394971-1424388 GCF_018398535.1 Haplochromis burtoni | reverse complement strand
ATTTGATTCAGCTGTGTTGGAGTAGGGATGCATCTAAAAGCTGCAGGACGGTAGCTCTCGAGGGCTGGGATTGGGCACCCCTGCTTTAGAGCACTTTAATGATAGAGTAGCTCTGGTGTGAAAATGCAATATTTTAATGACTGTACTACAGGCAGAACGTGATCTGGGATTGTCCATCCATTTTCTTCTGCTTATCTGAGTTCAGGTCGAGGGGGCAGCAGTCAAAGCAGACTCGCCATGGCCACCTCTTCCAACTCATCTGGGGGGGACACCGAGTCGTTCTCAACCCATCCAAGTTTTAGTGAGGGAGAAACGTATTTAATCCCCTTTTGACCAGCAAGAATTTGGATCAAGTATATTATCGAACGAAAGTTTCATTGGCAAGTATTTAAGGATTAGGACTGCACAATTATTCAGAGTTTAATCTCAATCACGATTTTGGCTTCCCACAGTTACTGAGCGATACTGAAAATGGAAAGCAAAAGTAAATCGAGTGCTCCCTACATCAGCGCCTCACCACAAGTCTGCATGTGCCAATCACAGCTGTTCCCTGCACTGCACTGCTTGTTTTCTGTCTGGAGGAGTACCACTGTATTCAAAGACAGATTATGCAACAAAATTCAAATGTCTGCCACAAAAGAAGGCAAAGAGCTGGACCCTAGAAGGCTTCAGAAAAATGGTCAACATACTGGAAAAAGATGTTATTCCCTCCCCAACTAAGTGACAAAACATGTGCAGTACACAAAGCAGGGGTAGATAGGTCAGGTACTTTACTTTGAGTTTTATTTACATCAACAATGAATTTAGTAAGGCCTTTATTTTATTTGTTTGCTTTTAGATGTACTTAGGCCAATTGAAGAAATGCAGTGTCGCCTGCAAAGACGTTTTAATTAACAGAAATGCAGAACACTGCAAAACTGAAAGCACTCCCCTGTCAGTTTCATTTTGTGTTACGTTTTGGTACAATTCTTATTTATTTATGTTTCTTATTTTCCTTCTAAGGGATGCACTGAATTTAGGAGACTGAGGAGGAGTAATTTTATTTTTGTCAGGGGTATTTTGTGTTATGTTTGAATTGTTGATTTCTTATGTTAATATCATGTGCTATTGTCAAGTTAAGGGTTGAAGTTTAGGTGTTTTGTATTATTTAGGAGATAACACTAAGTCCTAGTATTATTATTAGTTTGTCTTAGTTAGTTATCCATGTCCCCTGGTTTATGTGTCATGTTCACTGTTGGGATGGTTACTTTTCAAATGTATTCCACTACAGATTACAGATTACATGCCCCAAAATGTATTTTGTAAAGTATACAGGTAAGTTACTCAATGAGAGTAACGTATTCTGAATACTTTGGATTACTTAATATATTATCATGCTTTTTACAACTACATGAATGTACTATTGCTGTGTGATTTATTACCATTATTGAAGGTTACTCTTCATACCAATACCGACTAGATTTTTAAATCTTAATATAAAATGAGTAACAGTCGGGTGGACATTAGGTAAGGCTGCACTTTATTTTATTTTTATTTTTTTAAATCAAATTTAAATAATAGACTGTTCACTTCTTTACAAACCGTTTAAATTATGAATTCAGAAGGAGTTTCTTATTTTGCTGACTGTAAGCAAACAAAATTAGCTATAAATTAAGTTACAGAACAAATGAAAAGATAACAGAAGTTTGTTGATCATGTCGAGTTTGACAGGGGAGGTTTTTAACGTGACCGCTAACAGGGCCGGTAGTCTTAGCGCTGACTGTGAAATTCATCAACAAGCCATATGACCTTAGACAACACATATTTTCTTAGACAACACAGAACAAATACAAACAAACAAACAAATGGCCGACCCATGACTCACAATAGGAAATCAGATTAAAGCTCACAGCACTGAAAAAGAGAGCTTAAGACAAGAAAAGCTCATTGGAAATCCCACAGAGTGTAAAGGACTTAGTCACACTAAAGACAAAACTGGACGGCATCTAGGAAAAATTCATGGTTACCCGGTGACTGCATGGCATTTTTTGCAAGTAGTTCTCTCAATCTGTGGAAGACCACTTTTGGTCACAATGTGATTGCACGGGTAGTTGTTGGAAGGCAACCTGTCTCCACAAAATTAAAGTCCCCTTTGGACTCAAACATTTGCAAATAATTTCTGTCCAGCGCATAAATGCAGATTGACAACTTTTTCAGTCAGTCTGAGTCGGTCTGTGTCCATCAGTCCATCAACTCAGCTGGTTGTATTTTGGTTATGTTCCTATATAAAAGCAAGGTTGCTGTGTGTAATTCTGCAGTTAAATCTGCATTTTGCAGCAACTACGTCACTATTTGTGGAGGACTTTCTGTTTCAGATCTATGAGCTTCTTAGTCAATGTGAATTTCAGTCGATGCAGAAAGCAACAGATTTGTTATTTGGGCTAATTTGTGAACGTTAATTGCTGTATCGTCACAAACAGACTGCACGTAGCTGCCAACTTGACTCCATTCAAACTGATAGCACACTGACACCACCTAATTATCACCATCTTGATGCACCAAATTGTGGACCTGGTCTTTAAATAAACCATTTCAAAGGCAAAAACATCATGAGTTTGTTCCATACTGGTGCAGTAATTTTGTGACTTAGTGTGACTGTAGCTGTCCTGGTCCGGGATCGGTGACCCAGGGTTTTTTGTTTTGTTGTTGATTTCATCATGATTTATCATTGCCAGTCTCGTTTTCAACACCCCCCACCCCCCGCGGTCTTTTCGCTACTCAGGTTAAACAAACCCCAAACCCCAGTAGCTGTCTATTGTATTGAGTGTCCACTACAATAAAAATAAAGGCGTTCTAACATCTCACCTGCTTGTTTTTATTAAGGTATGTACACGTATGTGCATGTACACTATTTTTATTAATAGAGATTTCACTACTGAGGTTAAACATGATATATAAGTCACTTAGATCACTTCTAAATGTTAATGTTTGGTTTATTTCAGTGTTTTATTTGTTCCTGAGTAAACCGGTTTGGCTGTGATTAAAGTTAAGCTTCATAACATATTACTCACAGTTAAATTAAGAGGGGACGGCAGTAAAAACTCCGGACCTGTGTGTGACATCATCAAGTACGAGGGTGTTCCAATTGTACAAATCGCGAGTCCGTACTCGCGTTCTCGGCGAGTCCGTACTTGCCGAGAACGCGAGTACGTACTCGCGTACTTGAGAATTGAGAAAGGGCCTCAGATTAGCCCCAGCTGTGCTTTCTTCCTGTTTTCCATTCCCTCGTTACTTCCTGGTGTGTTTTCCTCTGTGTTTTCAGCCATTTCCTAGTTACTGGTCCTGGTTTGTTTCCAGTTTAGGTTTGTATTTGAAGTAAGTTATTTATGGCCAAAATAAAGCTACCTCTTTTAGTTCACGCTTTCGTTTCTGAGTCCTGCGTTTGGGTCCTACATCCTTCCTTCCACACAGCAAATCCATGACAGAAGCATTACAAGAGCGAATGGGAAGTGATGGAAAAACACTGGGCTTGGCATTCCTGAACTGAGCCAGTGGTTTAGGCATTTTTAAAAAAGAATAATTTACTCAGGAAACGCTTGTCATTAGCAACTACAATAAGGAGGACATCTTTCCCCATCTGATTAAAAATGTTTATTTCAACCACACGTGCAGTATTACTGCTTGTAAATGCTTTTTGAGCCAAACATATTTTAGAGAATTACTGTACGAGGTGAAAATAAAATAGAATGGGAAACTTTTTGTTTCCCGTAATCACCGCGTGCTGAAGCATCGCCTTGTTGTGTTGACTGAATAGATACTCCAGCTCTGATTGCTCCATTGGCATGCAGGCACCAAATAAACAGAGAGAGAGGAGCAGAAAGGCAGTGCAGCATGAATGCTGTGTGAAGTCTACATACCGAAAACTGTGCGCGCTGGGACTGATTCTTTATTTATCCAGAAGGACACTTGGGAGAGGATTACTGTCATTATGCAGGGGATATACGTCTGAATCATGAAGTAGCCCATTTTACGTTTCAAGTGGAAGTAGACCGTCATGACCACATATTCACCTGGGGGATCAACAGAAATGAATTAGTTTCATTAACAAAGAATTTGAAGTTGCAGGCTGACAGATTTCATTAATGCAGCTCCAGACAGATGTCACATTTGATCTGGTTTTCTCCCCTCACTTCTACATTGTGTCCATTTGCACTCTGTTGTAGCTTTCTGCTGCTAAAATCTTTTTTTTTTTTTTGGTGTGGTGTGTGGGGCTTTCAGTATTTTTGCGAGCCAACTGGCTCTGAAATGTCTCAACGCATGATGTTTGAGGGTTTCATTTCACAAGACTGTGTGCTAGCCATGGTCCAGTAGACCCACTGTCATGTCTGTGCAAGTGTCAAAACTCTATATCCCCCCAATATGCGACGCCCAAATCTGTCTTGTGGAAACACAGTGTAGACTTGGCAAATCTTCCAAGTATGATTCAATATAATGCGCTCAGACAGATGTGGATCTTTTCTTTCATAAAAAAAGCAGACTCTTTTGTAAAAGTGATAAATGAACAGCAGTGTCCCATTATTCCTCGAGCGTTCACTGTAACTCGGTTGATAAAGCAGGACGGTGAAAGGATGAGCAAATCTCACCTGTGATGGATTTAATCGTTTCACTGGAGACCGTCTGGCCAATGAGATCATACTGAACGAGGCTGGAGGACTCTGGAGGGACCTCCACTGAATGCTCAGGCCCTTTGGTCCAAGTATAGATCATCTCCGTTTTAGGATAGGCATCTGTGGGCAGACAGCAAAGCCACACCGACATGAGTCACTGACTGTAAGCTGTGAGCAGTGCAGCAGAAAAACATAAGATGCTCAGAAGAAAGCAGCTCTTTGTATACTGTAAACTGTCCATATGTGTGCAGGTTTTACTTTGATATAATTGAAACATTATCATCACTGTAGATTTCTTCTTGTCACCAACCAGCTGTTAATAGCACCTTTTCCCCTTTACCACTTTTCTCCTGTTTTCCTTTGGATTGCCATTCTTCACACTGTTTGTATATGTGATAAATGCTACATCCTCTAGCACTTCTGCTTTTGCTTCTCAGATAATGGGGTTGCTATTCCTGGAACAAATTCTGCATATTGTTATGTAAAAGTGCATTAAACCAGAAACCATTAGGAACGAGCTACACATTAGTTATTTTGTCTGTTGTCAACTGTTGTGGAAATTGCTGCTAAACTTAAAACGTCTGCATTTATTGGGCCGGTGCAACAACACAAGTTTTCATTTACTAGCCAGCTTTTACCCGGACTTCATTTTCCTGGTGACGTGGCTGCTTGCCGTTAGGTTCATACGTTTTTGGAGGGATTATGTATAAAAATGGCCATAATTCCAAACTACTGAATCCAGTTATTTTGTTTGAACTTGAACTCAAAAATCCAAGATGAATTTGTTGCAGACTTTCAGCTTTTAATTCCACTGTGTTGATGTACAGAGGCAAAATTATTATTGTGTCATTATCCACAAACCTGTGGATCTAACTGTATGTAGCACTTTTTTACTCAGAGCGTTTTTATTCCAAGCCTTTTATTCTGAAAGATGCTTGGGCAGGTTGGGAGTTTGTTATCTTGCTCAAAAGCACATCAGTATGCTTACTGGAAGAACTGGGAAGTGAACCAACCTTCCCATTAAAAGACAAGCTCTACTTCCTTGGTGGGTTGGTGTAGTGAAACTAAGTTGAATTAATATATTTTATATGCAGCATGTATTATATTGCCTTTATTTTATTGCCTAAATTTAAAGAAATGACAACTAAGTCAAATTGATAATAACCTTTATCTCTACAGTTGTTGCTTTGTCTGTTGATAAAGGTTCAACGGTAACTTTATTGTCCCCAATGGGAAATTGATTTGCATGTCCACCCATGAAGCAACACAAAAAGCAAACAAACACACACACAAAAAAAGATCAACGTTAGTGTTAATGCTTAAATATATTATAATAAACTAATAATTGATTAATATAATAAATATTTTTTTGATTTAAGTAGGATATGTTATAGATAATTCAATTAATTAAGTCGTGTCCAATATTCCTACATTTGAGGTCTTTAAAGGTTCCTGTTAATAAAGTTGATATTCTTATTATTAGATTCTACTAGAGTAGCTTTGCATGACTCATAATTAAAATCAATCCCTATTTGTCTTACACTGGGCCTTAGTGCTGCCCCTCAGTTCATCCTGTGTCTGAAATGAAAATTTGGAGGAACTGATTGGCTGATTGGTTGCCCCTCTCAAAACAGAAAAGAGCAGTTGGGTGGGGCCTCAAATGTCCCTGTTACACTCAAAATATGTTTCTTCACCCTTAATAAACATGAGACAATCATTTTGAGTAAAATGCAACTAAAATATGCAGAGTATTAGATCACCATCCTGTGTGAGGTTTATGCCTCATCTGCGCTACAGTAACAGTAGTAAATTGGTAATTACCAAAGTAAATTTTTATGTTTTGTATGTACTGTTTTACAAAAAAGCAGAAAAATGTATTTTTACAGTTATTTGCTTGTATTTCTGAACAGAAAAACATTTTAGTGGCTGAATGTTATGCTCGATTTATTTAGTCTCAGAGAAGTTCAGTGTGCCAGCTCAAATTTACATATGAAAATGTAAAGTTTGTCAAAAACATATCTTTTTGTTTCAAACAGGTTTTATTGGTGTAAAAATGTAGACAGTCCCCTCTAAGTGAATCACAACAAAAACAGACAAGAAGTCTCCACCAAAAACTTTTCACTAATAATTTTTTATTGGTTCTACCAGATTGACTCATCATCTCACCTCCACTCTAGCATGAATAATTCACTAATCTGCATAAAGAAAACGATTCCAGTGCAGGTTTTACAATCTATTTTGGTAATTGTGGACCACACCATGACATCAGAACAAATGAAAGTAAAAATATATGATAACAGTAAAACTGTCCAATTAGTAAAGACTCAAGCTGCCACTTTGTGTCTAATTAAAGTTGTAACTGTCACACATTATATTACAAGTTTGTTTATTCCCCGTTGTTGCTTCCCCTCTGTTTTATTTTGTTTTTTGTGCGGATTTTTTTTTCTGTATTCTGTATTCTCACTGGCGAGGTTGACCAGAGTGCGAATGCAAAACAAAATGCCAGTTGTCTTGGCCTGCCACTCCCTATGGGACTCCATATCGGCAGGATACCAACTGTGCTGCCAAAATGAAATGACTCTGGTGTGTCATGGAGTGGAACGCAGTGCCTGTGCACACAAGTCCAGATGGAGAAACAGAAAAAGGAGACGGTGAGAGGAGAGAGAGGGGGAGAGATGGAGGAAAAATGAAGGCAGGGCAGACAGCGAGAAAATTAGCACGCAGGCACACATCGACGCGCACACATGCACCGGCTATGGAAAATAGCTGCATAGGTCTGCGCTATCCTGAGGCAGAGGAAGGGATTCTGACCTTTCCCTCGCTTCAGGCCACATCAGATCCATGGTTGCTTCCTCCTGACTGGAGGCTAGCAGCAGAAGCACAGGATGGTGAAAGGACGGGAGGAGGGGGGATGACAATAACCGAGGAATGTGAATTTGTCCTCCGCAATGTCACCAGATTGGGTAATTGACAGCGGGTGTAGAGGCAAACTCGTTGTCTTTTTTCCTCTCCTTTCTCTTGCAGATGTAATCTTCAAATCGCTGCTGCTCTCTGATAAGACGCAGCTGCTCGTTTTTTGAGAAGCTCCTTTATTTGAAATAAGTCATTTCTGCTGACCAGTGGGCCCACTGTGAACACTGGTGCTGAGTTGGGCGTTTATTGTTCACGATGAAGAATGAAACGTTTCATTATTAACTATAGCATTTAGTCGCTTTCTGCTCAGCTCTTTAGCGCTCCTTTTCAGCACAGCATCCATTTCAGTACCAAGAGGAGGAAAGTGGCTTCATGAACTGAGCTAGGAAAATATTTTCTTTGTCTTAGCCTTCCACTGGTGTTTTCTCTTTTTTTACCCACTCTGCTTAGTTTAGATTCAGATTCAGTCTAAACGCTCTTATTTGGTTGTTTATAAAGTGGTCGTGCTATCCTAACCGACTGCTACACAGCAGCTGTCCGGCCGAGGAAGCATGGCGTCCTGAAATAGAATCACACTATTCATCTTAGAATCCAGCTTTTTTTGTCCTTTCAATAAAGTCACTTCAATTGTGTTAGAGTGGAATACAACTGATTTACAAAATAATCATCCAGGTAACTCACATCAGATCTTTGCGTATTACACGCTCATTACACTGCCACCTGTTTTAATGTGCACGTTTATCTGAGTTACAAGAAGTAAAGAACCAGAAGTGGCTTATTTGCTTACACTTCTACTGTACTCTTGTATGTTTAGCTCAAAAAGTAATTTAACTGAATTGACTTACTCCAGTATTTTACATTGCTGTGACATTTTCTTCATTTTTGAGGTGATGAAACTGATTATTTTTTAATTAACTGGAAGTATTTTGATGGTTCACTTTCCATTTAAAAATGATCATTTCAGAGTGCTTTTTCTTTGTGTACATCTGCCATAGTGTGCAGCTGTTCTTTGGTATTGCAAAGTCCAAAGTGGGAGTGCTGGTGAAATTCCAGGATTTCAGCTTTAGATTAAAAATCTTAACTAAAATTTTCTACACTCTCTGTCACACTGAGTTACTCTGTGTCGAGTTGCTCAGGCAGCATTTTGTTTATTTTTATGTTAGACTGTCAAACATGCAACAGAGTGAGAATACACAAGGACTGGATATTGATTGTGTTTACATATCACTAATTGTTGTATTTAATTTTAAAAATTATACTTCCATTACTCACGTCTTCCCAAAGTAACAGACTTACAATGCTACAATGCTGTTATGTTATGTTATTACTCAGGTACAAATTTTCACTGTGATAATGACTTATTAATAAAATCATTTGACAAAACATTGAGGACGAACAGAATTCACATTCTGATAAAATGATAGATTTTTTTTTAAACTTTGAGTCCTTTTCCTCATTCAAAGGCACTGCAGGAATATTAGAGGTTAACAGTAATCTTACATGCATGTTTGGATCACTTTGTCCTGTCAGACCTAATCAGCAGCCTCTTCCTGTTTTCTCTCTTGTAGCACAGCCAGAACATTGAAAGGAGGCTCACTAAAATGGTACCATTTATTTCCTGTCATGATGTAGCTATATAAAAAGAAAATAAATCATCATGTCTTTCTCCTCATCTCAGCTTCTGTCCATTTAGTTTATATTTAAATAATACCATTAATATTAATAATAAATCCTATTGGATGGATGGATAAAATACTGACTTTGTACATATACCGAATTTCCCGGAGGAACCCACCCGAGGGATTATTAAAGTTTCATCTAATCTATCTACATTAGTACTCTACACTAAACTCCTGGTGTTGTAAGTGTTGTTCATCTGTTTGCATATTTTTGCATGTTTTCAATAAGTTTATGTTTGAAAAATGCTTTTTTTATATGTCATATTGTTACTATTACTTCCACTTAATTTCCCCCTTTTATAAACTATATATGTTGCAGTTGTAACAAAGCAACTGTGCAAACTGTGTGTCAATAAAGTTTTCTGATGCTGATGTCACCAACTCACACACAAAGAACTTACAGCTGCCAAACTTGAGGGGGCATGCATGTGCATCCATGGGGAAGTCCACGAGCTTCATGGGACACTCGGCGCTAATCGTCAGCCTGTTGCAGAACAGAGGAGAAGCGTTTGACTTAGAACCAATAACAAGGCAATAAGGGCTTTCTTTTAAAAGGTACACCAAAAACTACTGCCTACATGGTTCTATTTGTTCAGGTATTTTAAAACAAACAAAGGTGGTTTTTCAATTGTTGCTATGCAATCATTGAGTCTGCTGATCTTTATATAAAAAAGGCCAATTACTATCAAACAATCAACTGCTCTCCTGAATGAATGTGAAAGTTTGAGCACTGCCTCCACACAGCTCTCTACTGTGTACACAGCGAGAGCGGGTTTTTGATTTCACAGGAAATCTCTTTCATTGCTTTATAACAAACAAAGTCTGTCATCCCTCCTATCCCATTTTAATGAGCAAAAAACACTAAAAAGAGAAAACAAATACATGAAGTGTAACTAACACAAGCAGGCTTTTTAGATGGATGCAAAATTAGAGCTGGCTGCAATCTGTAGATTGGCATATTATTGGAGTTAATATAAGTACCTCATGGTGTAGAGGATGGTGCCGTTCTTCATGATGCGGAACAGCCTGTTGGGCGCCGTCATGTTGTGAGCGACGGACCTCTTGCCGTTCCTGAAGAAGGTGTCCGGTGTCCACACCTTTGTTACCATCAGGTTGTTCAACCTGAGAATCTCTATTGGGCCCTCGTACATCAACCTCCGGTCTACCCACATCTGGCGAAAAAATACGTCCATTGTGTATTCCTAAGATGGGAAAAAAGGACCAAAAATAAGACCAGCTGGAAGCAATTGCTTCGGTTTTTCATCCAAACATAAAGCAGGCTTGGTTGAGTGGCTCTTGGTTGAGCAAGATAGTCATTATCCTCAAGTATTGATCTCTGTGTCTTCTGTAGTTTGACACTCAATTTAGAATAAACAAAAAGAAAGTCATAAACAAACATGAGATAGGATAGGTACCATTTCAACGTCTGAGACAGGCCCAAAACTTGTCACATAAATGTCAGTCTTGACCTCAGTCACAGGACCTGTTGAGATAATGAAACAGACAAGTGTCACATTTAATGACCGTTTACTGGTGTAAATCCTTCAGTGTCGCGGTCATAAAAAGACAGGAGTCCTATTCATACTTGTTTAGCCAATCTAAAAGCCTTGCAGTAACTTATCTCTTCCAGAGCTGTAGCGCCTTTGTTGCTGTTTCCTTTCTGTTCACTTTAAAGCGAAGCTGGTACGCCTGCATGTCTGAACATCTCTGCTGACAGGCTGCTTTACAACCAGCAGTGAGGCATCTCTTTGAGAAATATGGCCGTAGAAACCCAGAACTGTACTTTTAGAACTTGAACTGTGCATTAGGATGTTTGTGCGCTGACATACACACAATTATTTAACCACACTCACTCAAACGTGCCAGCTCAGAGGCCCATCTTCAGTGGGCACAACTACCAGGCTTGTGCACAACTCAGCAGTGCTCGTGTTGTGATACACTGAACCACAAAGCAGTATGTTGCGTATGCAAATCACATAAAACATTGTAGAGAAAAAGGTCATTAAAATGTTGCCATAATGTTCCCATGAAAACATGTCATGCATGTCGTCGGCTTTCTACTTCCCCCATGCTGTTAAAGAGTTTCAGTAAAGCGTTCATGCTCATTTTACAGTCTTAACCCTGCAATGCCAAGTGCATCGTATTTGACAGATGAGTTTTAGAGACCTGTCATTTTTTTCCCCCAAAAAACCTAAAACAGCTGCATAGAAATGCCAGTCTGATACAAATCTGATGCAAATTACTGGGCTGAGCTGTCTACTAAGGTTGGTGGGTCAACCCCTGGCTTCTTCAGTCTTGGGCAGTTTCTTCATGGGCAAGAAACTGAACCTCAAGTTGCTCTCTGAGTGTTAACTGGTAAATGGTTACTGGACTAGTTCTTGTATAGCACTTTTCTACTCTACCTGAGCACTTAGAGCACTTTATACAACTTGCCTCACCCATTCATACCCAAGCACATGCGAGCACTGTTTTTTCTTTGGTTAAGTGCTTTTTGTCTAACATTCATAGACAGACTCTATTGGATCCATCAAAGAGCAACTTGGGGTTAGCATCTTTCCCATGAAGACCGGAGCAGCCAGGGATCAAACCACCAACCTTCCTATTATTAGATGACCTCATTAGAGTGTGAATGTGTATGGATGTTAAAAAGAAAACACTTTGCCATAGAAAAAGAAAGGTGCTGGCATGGGTATGAATGGATTAATAAGGCATGTTGTGTAAAGTGCTCTGAGTGCTCAAGTAGCCGTCCATTTAACATAAAATTTCTCAGCTTCAATAAAAACCAGTTTCAAAGACTTGGAATTTTCTGGCAATTATTTCATGGTTCAGGCTGTAGACTGTTAGGCTGTGCAAATAAAAGTGCACATTTATTTAATTATGGCATATTTGATGGTCATTTTATGTTTTTTTCTTAGAAACGTGTTCTTCCTCCCCACCATCACCAAGTGCTTGTTCACAGATCAATGACATTCTCTCTCCACCCCTGCAGGAGCTTTACTTTACAGTATCAAGTGCCTTGAGATGACTGCAGCTTTGAGCTATATAAATAGAATACACCAAAATTGAAATCTTTAGCCTCCCTCAGCAAGTGGATTGTTCCCTCTGCTCATTTAGAGCGCTTCAGGGGTGTAGTATGATTACTATGGGTGGAACTGACTTGATTTAAACCACACTAATGGGGTGTTTTGTTGCTCAGCAGTGAGTTTGCAGCTATCTTTAGAGTACATTTTACGTTCTCTTACATTAAAAAGTCCAATAACAAGCGAAGCTCCCTTTTTAGTGGTTTAAAGATGTCACCGGATGCTTTTATTACTCGATAATGTGGTTAGAGCTACGAGGTATGGCTTTTAAAAATAAATTTTTAAAAAGTAGCATAAATTACAGAAGAAATAAAATTTCACCTGGTGGTTTGAAGATTCTGGATATTTCCGAATGGTTACATAGCTGATATGACTACTTTTATTGCAGAACACTCTCAATAGTGCGCAAAAATAGTGCGCATTTTTCTAAAATACCTCCGAATCCAGGTCGCAGCCTGTTGTCATAGCCGTCCAGAAGTCGGTCCAAAATGCGAGTGAAATTCTCCGGATAGATCCTTTCATCCTTTTTTGTCTGCGCAGAGATTTTCTTCATACTATGAAGAAGAAGAAGAAAATCGGGATACTTGTAAGTTGAGGGCTAAAAACACAGCTCGGCGGCAGGTTTCAGCACCGCGGACAGAGACTCACCAAGTCAGCAAACAGAAAAAGTAGAAGAGGGTCCGAGTAAACGCGGGGCGCATCGCTGTCACCATCTCCTTCTTCTTGGCAGAAACCATCCTTACATGCCATACTTCAAGCCTCTTCACATCTCACCACCACCAGCACCAGCAGCAGCAGCACCACTACCAGCGGCAGCAGCTGCCTGTGTCCCGGAGTAAAAAAAGGGAAAGAGGAGCAGTAGGCAGGGAGCGACACAGGGCAGAGCGGCGCAGAGAGGAAGAGGGAAGTTGAGAGCCCTTTTCCTCCCGATCCTGCAGTCTCTCTGCCAGGCGCGCAACACAAACTCACACATGCACGCGCGCACACACACAAACACACACACACACATACGCGCACACACCTTCACCCCGAGCCCTGGTCACCTCTGGTCCGCATCTAAGCTGCTCTGCTGCTGCTCAGCACCCAGGCACACAAACAGTCCTTCCCCTCTCTCCCTCTCTTCTTCACTCTGTTTGCTTCAGTGTCTCACTTCTTTCTCTCCCTCCTCTCCCGCTTTCTCTCTCTCTCTCTCTCTCTCAGACACACACGCGCACCTCCTTTGGTCAGGACACAGATTAGACGTGCGCTGCTTTGAAATAGCTTAAGCTCACAAGAGTCACATCTCTGACTTCACCCTGCTGTCAAAACTGGAGAAGCAGGAAGCAGAGGCTTTCTCCATCTCCTCAAAGCCCATCTCAGCCCCTCCGCCTCCACCCATCAACATCTTTTTGCATTCAGTTTCCAGCTCTAAGAAAAAAAGTGTACTTTTTTTAGTCACCAAATCTCCAACAAATGAAGATCTTCTCACTCTGACCTCAGCATCGCTGCTCTGTGACAGCGTCGCACGCAGCCTATAGCCTACATGTTGAACTAGTTTCAGGAATGCAATGGTGAGCGCCTGTATTAAGATTCAAATGGGTCAGTCTTGTCGCAATACGCAATCACACACACACACACAAAGGCACACAGGTACTGTAGAGGAACTGGGACAAGCCACATGCTGCTTCACAGATTTCTCTGCACCTGGGACAAGCACAAGACCTTCACTTGTGTGTGTGTGGTGTGTAAACTGTGTGTGTGTGTGTGTGTGTGTGTGTGTGTGTGTGTGTGTGTGTGTGTGTGTGTGTGTGTGTGTGTGGAGCTGAAGGTGAAGTGCGGGTAAATCTCAGGATAAACAAGATGTCTGGGTTCCACCACACTGGCTTTCCTGATTAGTTTTGAAGTGAACACACACACACGCACACATGCACATTTTACTTTTTTTAATTTTAGCTGAAACAGAAGCCACTTAGTGCAAAGCAAAGCTGAAAAAACATCATGTAGATATATTACATGCAGGCTGAAGTCATGCAGTCTTATACCGCAGCTCCCAATCCCCTGCACAGCCGCCCACCCCAGCCCTCCCACAATACACTAAAGCAAGGCGGCTCTGTGGGGGATGAGTAATACGTGTGTTCTTTGTGGGGCCCGGCTTTCGTCCAGCGTGTGTGTGTGTTTTTTCCTTCTTTCTTTTTAGACAATTTATTGCAGTTTGCTCTTTTAATGGAAGCACTTTGGACATAGGGTAAAAAAAGAGGTTGTAACAATATTCATTCAGCAAATGCCTCGAAATATCAGATGTAGAGTTGTAGGAAAAGTAACGTTTGCCTTATTATGCAATGATGACCTTTTCCTGTGAGTATGGCCAGTGTTTAAATTACTGTGCCTGGTGCATCATTGTGTTAACATTTGTGCCCTTAACGTACACACACACACACACACATACACACACCCTAAGAAAATTGCAAGAGGTCTCTAATTTAGTTTTGGTTATTGGACTCTCCTGTGGGTTGTGTGTTTTGTGCACGTGTGTTTGCCTCGGAAACTGTTTGCCCTGTGATTCCTTGAAACTGTTTCTTCTGCTTTGTAAGCTATATGCCCTGCAGCAGCAAAAAAACTGCGACGATAACCCAGTTTTTTAACAGTGTGAGCGCATGTGTGTGTGTGTGTGTGTGTGTGACTGTGCGTGACTGTGCGTGACTCTGTGTGTGTGTGAGAAGAAGAGGGTAGAGGAAGAGCGACTGAGGCTCTGAGTTGGTCAGTGTGTGTGTGTGTTGAAAGCGGGTTGAGGGCATGCCAACAGAGGGTCATTACATTACTCCAGGACGCTGCTGGCTGCTAGACAGAGAACAGCCAGAGAAGCGCACACACACACACACACACACACACACACACACACACACACACACACACACACACACACACACACACACACACACATGCACACACACACCTACAGCTGCTGCGGCAGGGCTTGTTAACTCAAGCTCAGCACATGTGAAAGACTGCTGTCTTCACTGTGTTTCACTTAATCTGCCAGAGTGGTGAGATCATACAGTAATTCTGTGCTCTTTTCTTACAGTGGAAAATGACATTTACTTACTTAGCACGTCACTGTTACATGGTATCAACATGTAAAGCACCACAAAAAAAATCACTTTCACTCCATAAGAACTTATATGACCATTATTACTCATATCATGTTCTCTGCATTACAGAGAACATGATCGGTTAGACAGTTATTACCTCGTTTCTTCTCCTTGATTTGCTTTCCTTTCTCCTCTTTCCTGTCTCAATTTCACTTCCTGTTTTATTTTGAAGGCTCCTCACATGGCGTTTACTCTCCTGTTTTGTTCTTTTCCCACCCTCCCTAGCGTCTGAGTCTACCTGTCCCTTATTGGCCTTCACTCTCTGGTGTGTATCGAGTATTTTGTCATTTCTCTGCCTTGTACCTCCTTGGCTCCTCTGTCCCCCCATCCTCATGTCTGTGCTCCAGACAGCAATTTCTCTGCACCATGCTGAAGGATGTTTCAATTCATAAAATGGATCTGGAGGACAGTGGATTGAGAATAGAGGAGCTGTATTTGAGTTGTATTCTCTGTGGAAGTGCTTTTATACGTCATAGATAAAAGAGGCATTGTACACAATGTTTCTGTGTATTCGTAATTTATTTCAGTTATTTAAAATGATTCTGCTTTTTGCTATATATAGTTGTGTGTGTGTGTGTGTGTGTGTGTGTGTGTGTGAGAGAGAGAGAGAGCGAGAGAGATACTGAGTTTCATTGTGAATTTAATTAAAGTACTTCTAAAAATAAAAGTTGTCATGAGGACTGTTATGCTCTTCTGGCATCTGAAATCATAACATACAGCAGTCGGCTGTAACAAAACAACTGACAGATGATGCAGCTGTGCCAAACGTCATATTTAATTGACTTTGCTTTAAAATGAACGCTGCGAGGCAAGGATGTCTAATTTTTGTGTGTCTCTTCCTCACCTCCTCAGCTCGCTCTCATCTCTGGTTGGATTTCAGCTGACTTCATGTGTGGAAATCAAGTGGGAGCATCAGCCATTGAAAAATGAAGCCTGACCACATGAGCTGAAAACTGCAGTTTCACAAATGGCTACTTGAGGCCAGAGCCACAAGCGAGGTAATCCCCACAGACTCCTTGGTTAAAAGGAACCAATTAACAGCAGAAATATCCATGTTTGCAGCCTGTTACTAAGACACTTGTCTCTATAACTAATTTCCCCTTTGGTGAAAACCGCATGATTGATAGACATTTTTACAGTTTCTTTTTGATGTAGCAGCTTTCCAGTTTCAGTGGGAAGGGCTAATAGTTGAGACCGAGAGGCGGGGCGTCACCGGTACTACCTACTAGCGGCCATCTTAACTCAGCAACTCAACAACAATGTTTCAAGTTCAGATCCAACTAAACAGCGTCGTAAACTCCTAAACAGCATGTAAAGATTTTTTGTCCTTTCCTCTTGTCACTTGCTTCACTCTTAACTAGCTAGAGAGGAAATGTTAGCTAGGTTGCATTAGCTAGCTGACGTCCTTGCGATGCACTCCCCCTATGAGCCAGAAGCTGGGGGTAGCCTAGTGTTTTCATCGGTGCAGTAAAATTATTCTAATGGAAAAGGCCTGGGGCAATGACAGGAAGTCCCGCTGTCCTTTCATCTGAAGCTTCTAGTGGAAAAATGCGTAAGTGTAAAAAAGACCTTTTTAAATTGAAAAGCAGTGGCATCGAAAAGAAACTGAAGAACCCCCCCCCCCGTAAACAAAAAAGGTCAGTCAGTGTAAACAAATCTCTTTATTTAAGGTTGTTAAACGCTTTTTTTAATGTTGGTATTTTAGCTTTCAGTGGAGCTTTTTATGTCTTTTTATATAATCATAAAAACGACATAAGCTTTCATGCCACTGTTTCCATTTTTAGATTTCAGATTTCAAAGATTGGCATCTATTCTGGTGGCATGAAATGTAATTTGATATCTTAATAAAAAATGAATAAATAATGTGATTTTCTTTTTCAGCTTTTTTCTTAACAATGATTTTGATTATTATCAACACTGTTAATTTATCACATCTGTGACAAAACCCTAACACTGGGACATGGTCTGATTCATTTGTTGAGCACTGTACATCACTCTATCTCTGTATTTATATTAAAAACTCCTTTCTGAGTTATTTATATCCCTTTATGCATTTACGTCCTAGAAAAGCCGCACAGCTTCCTGGTTGTGTTACTGAGCAAAGAGAACCATAAAGGCCAGGTAGAGAGAAAGCAGCTCTTTTGCGCTGGGGGTTACGATTGATGAGGCTCATTGTGGCAGTGCAGGAAGCTAATGAGTCAGAACCACGAGTCAAGCTGTTGGGAAATCACGCCGCCACCAACCCTCCCTGTAAAAACCCAACGTGACAACTTCAACTCCAAACAAATGTTACTGGAGAGACACAGGCTGACTGAAAATGAGACACCGGAGAACGAGCGCTTATGTCACTGCTTTACTTCAACAGTAATTCATTTCTTCAGCAGTTATTTCAGCTTAACGATCCACAAATTACCAATAATCTGAAAGCGAATCACCACTTACAGTACAGTACTATACACACACACATACAGAATACACACCTTTAAAAATAAAAGCAAAGAAATTAAATAGTGCCTCATAATTTAACATGTCTTCTTGACTCTGATCAGTACTGAATAATATAAACATGTGTGGCTACTTTACTTTTAAGTTTATCTATTGACATAACCCTGATTCCTTTGTTTGTAGTGTTATTCAGAGTCTCTGAGCTGTGGGTGTTAAGTGGGCTACAGTTTCTCTTCAAATCATCTTCTTTAATCAACACCAACACAGCAGGAGAGAATACTCTCAACTTTACTTTCTACTCGTCAGCCACACATGTTAAACAGAGACTGTCACTCACATCTGTCCCACCGAACAATGGAAGATCAAATTGTTATGTTGAACATCTTTCTATTTAGACATCCAGCATCCACGGGCACTTTAAATCCTAATTTATATTCACATGTTTCTTGGTTAGTCTGCTGTTTGGTGCTGTGCACCTACCAGGAAAAAAATGAAGAGTGGCTAAGATTGCTGATTATATTGTTACATTTAGCATAATTAGCAGCTGTCAACAGGGAATATTGATTAATACAGCTTTGAAAATGTGAATATTCGTTACAGAAAGGAACTGTAGAAAGAGTGGTGAATACTTTCTTTTTAAACTCGAGGTTTTGGTGCCAAATCTAGCCGTTAATTTGTGATTTATTGGATTACATACATCTATTTTCACACTAGAGGGCTAGAATATATTGCGCCTTTATATAGTACATAATCCAAAATCTTTTAATTTTACTTTTATTGAAATTTCCCACAATTATTGAGTTGAGTCATGTTCAAAAAATACAGATTGATTATCTTGAGTTTACATAAGAATGTGTTTTGTTACCTTTGCACTAACTGTTGTGCGCATAAGAAAAGAAAGCTCATGTCAGAACTGTGTAAAACTAGAGACACCCTTCCCATGTCCATGGAATTAAGAGCATATGTGCTAATCAAATGCACTTGACTCACTGATCATCAGTAAGTGTGAGCACCTATATAAAGACGGGGCTTTTGTCAGTGCTCTGGTCTGAAGCATTCAGGCGGTTGTTAATACAATGCCACGACCTGCCATGTGGAGTCCTGTGAAGACTTTCTTTTTCACATGAATGTAGTGAATGAGTGTAGCACCAAATGGTACAGCTGTTTACATACATGGGTAACGAATGTCATGGTAATTTGGGGCTTTGAGTAGCTAATATCCGCCGAAGGGATGTTCGGATAATGCCACTCTCCAGTGACATGTGGCGAGCGCTACGCTGTGGGCTCTTGCTGAAAGAAGCTAGGACAGCCCCTGATGTTTCTTCATTAGTGACAGTTTTCTTGCGTCTACATTTTGGCAAATCCAACACTGAACCAGTTTCACGAAACTTAGCAAACAGTTTGCTTTTTTTTTTTCTTTGCTTTTTTTCTGCCTGTCCCGTTTGGCTCTTTTGCCATCAGAATTATTGTCTAAAGGCGAGGAAAGATGCCCAACGACGGATTTACTTTGCCAAATTGACCATCCCAGCCTTGCCGTAATGGTCTATTTGATTCATCTTTTATTGTTTATTTTATTTATTTATTTATTTATTTTATTTTCACTTGCTAGATACGGGACAGACTTGAATGAGGAAAAGAAAAGGGAGAAAGGAAGAGGTGGAGAAGAGTGATGGGGATAAAGGAAAAAAAAAAACCAAAAACCAACTAAATAAGCAGACAAAAAAAATGCATATATCCATCACCTGGATCACCTGTTGAGAAAGAAAAAAGAAAACAAGCAGAAGAAAATGAGAGTAATAGAATAAACAACATCACAATGATATATGGGAATATGACAGTAAATACTAAATATTAAACATTATTGTGCAGCACATAAGATCGACAGCGCACAGTGTGCTTTGAGGTAGGAGCCAAAAAGGGTGTAGTTTGTGGGTGTGATCACCCGTGTGTACACCTGTGAGCATGGACGCGCTTGTTTTTAAAAGGTTCCTTCATGTAATGATCTGCTAGAGGGTGTGGGGGGGCCACAGCCCCGTCCTCCAGGGCATGAAGCAGGTATGGAGGAGATCAAAACTCCAGACATCCAGAGGCCCCCAGAACACAAGAGACCAAGGAAGACCAACAGAGGGGCAGCCGCGCCACTGTCCCAGAAAGAGCTGAGGAGAGTCCCAGATGAGGGCTCACTCAGCAGCCGCGGAGCAGAAGCCAGGGGGAGTTGCAGTGACGCGCCCGTGAGCTCCGCCGGCAGCCAGCTGTGCCTGAGTGACCGAGCCCCAGGCCGAGAGGCCGGGGGCACCCCACCTCCGAAGTGGCCCGAGCGAGCCCCAGGCTCCAGGCCCCGATAAGCAGCCACCAAGGAGTGAGCCGGTGTGTACCTGGGCGCCCACCCCCGGACACAAAGAACCACCAACGCACCGATGTCTGAGGGCGTCCGCCACTGGCAGGGGAAGTGGTGGTGGGGGAGATAGGCCTCCAAACCTTGGAGGGCCTGAGATGTCCCCAGAGAGGTGGCGTCTGACACCCAACCTGACATATAGACACAGACATACAGGCACACACAGACACAAACATCCATTCCCACCCTCATGCTCTCATATGCACTTACTCCACACTCAACCAACGTGGAGACAGACATAAAGAGACGCTGTACACACGATCACACTCCCCAAGCGTACTCTACGAACCGGGTCTAGGTACCCTTGCCCCTGGAGGGGGGAACTGCACCCAGACCCAGGTGGTGTTACCCTTTTCCCTGCGGTGGGGAGAAGCAGACCGCCCCGACTCCGCAGCAGCAGGGAGGCCCCACACTCCAGACCCCAGTTTGCTAACTGTAGCATGGGAGATGGGTGGTCTCGTAGGTCGTCTTGCATTGAAATATGCTGCAATGACCCGATTACTGCGTTCACCAGATATCAACACAATTTCGATCCACCCATCTTGAGGAGTTTGCCCCCTCACAAATACTAATGTGCCACAAACAGGACTTTAATATCACCAACCATTCCCATTTTATTACGGTGTATCCATATAAATTGCCCACCCTGTATACATACAGATATATACACTTACTTAAATCTATTAATAAAAGTTGTGCTGGAGGTTCTACAATGTATTTAAAGATGAAAAGTCCAAAGCCTTTTTATTTCTCATTAGTGATGGTAGTTTCTCTTTGCCAACATAGAAAGGATTTGTTTGACAGCACTCATTGAATTGACCATTACTCAGAAGAATGGGGAAGTCCAAAGGAGGTCTCTTGGAGCCGTTTCTGAACAATCGTCGATTCCAAGATCATGAGTTCAAGCAATTGTATGCAAGTTATTCAGATCTCGTAATGGAGGTCTGGCGAGGGAGGAGCAGCTAGCAGGTCTAGCAGGTGTGCAGCTGGCAATTTAACCGGACAACTCGTTAGTCAGGTAGGTAGAACAATAGGCATTTATTTGGCAATAATAAGCCAGGTCTCCTTGGCTCTACACTATCTGGTCATACAAGTCCTGGGAACGAGAAGTTGACTGCGTCAGCCTGTTACAAGCGTAAGGTTTTCATCACAAGGAGGAGAGAATACAGCAGCACATTCTTGGGATGGAAAGACTCCGCCTACTGGAGCTATGCCATAATAACGATTGTTGCAATGCGTCAAAAATTACATACACTCGTCATACCCGTGTTGAGTGTATGTAAATGTCTGAGCGCAGCTGTATATCAGCTACACAAGTTCCATTTTTGTCTATTTTCTTGACCCTTTTATGTTGACAAAATTATATGTACTGAGGTCACATGGGACATTCAACAATGCTATCAAAGCTGTTAAACTTTTGGGGGGTTAATTTAAGGCTGTAAATAAATTACATGCAGCCCTGATGTGAACCTAAATTCCCAGTGTGGCCATTAGTAAAATTAAGTTTGACATCCTTGTTTTAATTATTCCATTACTTTTGGACAGCTTGTTGTCCATGATTGGGATGCAAGCTGCCTGCCAAGTGATGGAATAATTAAAGCTCTAGTTTGTGCACAGGACAAAAAGTAACACCAATCTCACAGCGCACTTGTATCAAAAATGGAAACTTTGACATGCATATAACAATATTCAAACTGTGGGGTGTGGGGCTTATTGTATTTAGTGGGGGCTCTGCCACCTAAGTTCCATCTACTGAAGACCAATTCTCCAGATTATTAGGCTACATCTTGTTCCATGATCCAGCTGTGGCACAATAAAAGTCAGTAACTCGGCTCAGAAATCCACATACGATGAGGCTGTGCTGCTGTCTAAGTCTAATTTACACTGCAGATTGAGAAAAGGGGGTGGAATAAATCTGAAGCTGTTTTGGAAAATGGCCCACTGCTCTCTCCAGTTTTACTTAACGTAGTGATGTGAACACTAATTGTATTCCATGGATCACATACAGCACAATTTAATTCAAAATGGGATGGACTGGTGGAAAACATTGCATTAAAAACTACGTAAAAAAAAAAAAAGGTAATTCTTTGAGTTTAAAGAAGTACAACTACAGTCTGAAAATGATCACATTTAATGAACCAACGCTTTACAAAACAATTAATTATAATGTACAGTTTTTCTAAACTGCTTTGGTTTTAAGGCTTAACCACCTTACTTAGTGCCTGTGATATAAAGTCATGAATTATTTTTTTCTTGATAAACTGATACAGATTCAGACCCTAGTTTGGATAAAGTGTGGACAAGCCCCTCCCACCGTGTGATCTGTCCGTCACGTCTCCTGACACAGAGCTTCCTGGTGCAAAAGTCATGAAGTTAGGCTCCAGTGCAGCTCTCCTTCTAAGATACATTTATGCAACTTAATGTCCAAACTGCTTCGCACTCCATTTGTCTCATGTTAAACTCTCACAGCTCACACTGATCACGGGTGAATTTATCCACTCAGACTGTAGCTTGAAGCTCCGCACACTGCTTGGAAACCCCAGTTTGATTTTGTATGCGCTCAAGCAAACATCAGTGAAGATGCTCGCTCTTCATCTGGAGGATGCGGATGCCGTTATGGTAGCCGTCAATGATCTCTGACCTCCCTGCAGAGGCGGAGGTGGAGCCAAAAAGAGAGTCTGCCCTCAGGGTTCAAACAGCATGGTATGACATCTTCACTGACATGCAAGCCTGTAAAAATAAACTGCATTTTCCACTCATCCATTTTTAAGAAAGAATATTGACATAAATTCTTACTTTCAAGGTTCAAGTTACCACCTCACAGCTCATATTGCTCTCGGGCAGTTCCTATCTTTATTAACACTTTGTAGAAATGAACAGTAAAGCTGCATAAAGAAAAAAAAAGATCCTGAGCCACTAAATCGTCCGGCAAGAACAAGATATATTCAGAGAAGCACTCAGAATACAGCGGCCCAATGTTTCATGTCTTATGAAGTGCTCTTTCTTCTGTCATTGCTGTCCACAATCATGACAAATGAAGTCGTCCCATCCAAATGCAAAGGAGGCATCATCCTGAGCCATTATCCACTTGTGACTCTGAGTGATTGGGAGTCATTTTTTGCTCTGCAGTGCCCCGGCGTCCTCTTATCTACTTCAGTAAGCCTGCCCACACATTACATACAAGTACTTGACAACACTTGAGTGCCCTGTGATATACAGATGGCAAATTTCCCTCTTTTTCGACACTTCGCTGCTCTGACACACTTGCGTGAAGTTTATGTCTGTGCTATTCAAGCAAGTGAAAGTCAGACAGAGAGGCGAGCAGTAAGGCTATCTTTATTTTCAAGTCAAAAGTGTTTCATGAAACATCTCTTTTTATTTTGTTGGTTTTGTTTCTGGCTATCATCAAATAATCAATAAGTGTTGCCCAGATGATTATAACCTGATGTCGCACACCCGCCTGAGGCCTGAGGTTTATTTGGGGTCCCAGCTTCTAAGTATAGGCATCTGCACTCATTTAAAGTTTAGTTTTTATCCACATACCAGGAGTCAGAATAAGCCATAGACAGTAAACATTAAGACCAACATTCAGTCTCCAGTGAGTTCCTAAATGAGTGTGAATGCGCCTTATACAGCTAAAATTTTATGTTTTATTTACTCATTTTATTAACTATGCAAACGGGATATTTACATTTTTTTAATGGTGAAACTGATGAGACATAAATGTTTGGTAAGTTTACCCAGCCATCGATTTCTGAAAGCAAACTAAGGAGCACTCCCCTAATTTTCAACATCGCCTCTTTGCTTCCCATAGAATATGCTGTGTTGTGAATCATAATTTGACATTTTCAACCAAAATGCCACCGTCAGAAGGTGATTAGCTTAGCTTTCCAAAGCTCTGATACCAAAGTGTTAAGACTGTACATAAAAGAAGAATGCAACCACTGTGACATCACCTATTGGTTTGTGGACTACTACTTTTAAGTCTCAAGTTAGTTTAGTTTTCTTGTTTGTTTGTTTGTTTTTTAAAATGGAAATGACAATATTTAAAAGGTTAGTGCTCGAGAGTTATCAGCTAAGGCTAATATTGGCTACCTAACATAGCAAGATGTCCCAGTACGTCACTGATATTAAATAGGATGTAGATTTTGGCTTGCAATAAACAGCATTAAGATGAAGCATACTTACCAAAGAAACTGAGCATTTGATCCCGTATGGGGTTTTCACACAGACTGCATCATGATAGAGCACTTAAACCGTTTTCAGAATGTCAGTAAAATCAGTAAAATATTCTTTTCCTCATTAGTTTAACTAAGAAGATTTAATAGATCTGTAGAATTGAGATAACAAAAATGTTTTTTTTTTGTCTAAAAATAGACCAAAACCGTATTTTTTTAATGCTTGCATGCCTATTTCTGCTATAAAGTTTGGAATTTAACATGGGACTGTTTGAGGTTTGCCTCACGTTTGGAAGCAGCCTTGTGGGCTTCAAGGATCCCCAGTATTTAGCAGTTTTGAGTTGGCTTCATTTTTCTGCCCTGTAGGTTGCTGCTTGATTCACACTACTTTCACACCAATGACTACAAAACACTAACATTTTTATAGTTTTTGGTCCACAGGTATTTTTCAAACTATAGTGCGATGGTGAGGGATGGTTTTGATTCAGCTGCAGTGAAGGGGTGGAGCAGAGGTTTCAGGGGGCAGTGCCAGGAGAGGCTGGCTGGCACAGCTGTCAGGCATTGTCTAATTATGTCTCTCCTCTTTATGCAGTAGTGCGCTGGGACCAGGAGAATGATGCGATGAACTGAGTGAGCTGACATTGTCTGGAAAAACACCTTTAACAAAACAAAATGAGTAATAAAGAAAGTAAGCACAGTAAAGGTGGTGTACTGATTGTATGTGTGTTGGGGCCACAGTGGCAGAGACACAGAAGTTTTCAACCTTTTTTTAAGGCCACATCAAAATACAAAAAATATTAAGTCAAGGGCTGTTGAAAAGCTAGCCAATCAGAAACCATGCAAATATTCTGCACAGTCTAATAATAAAGAAGGAGCTAAAGAAGCAGGTCTTTAACGCTGCAAAACAAAATCTTTGCTATTTCTTCCCCATGTAAAAGCAGTCTCTGAAATTGTTAACCCTGGAAAGAGTTTCTAAAAAGCTCAGTTTTCAGTCTTAAATTATCTCTCACTAAAATGCCTTATGTCATCTCTGTCATAACATTTTTTGGCACTATCCCAACAAGTGCTGAAGAATCTGTAGTATTTCGTGTTTGTTTTTCTTTGCTGTGAATTTCTTATCTCGGGCCAACAGTTGCTCCTTTTCCTCTGCTTGAGCCACAGTGGGTGTTTCAGGGCAAATGATATTCAGCAACCAATTATTTTTACCCAAGTGTCACTTTTTGTTTATTTATTCATTTAATTATGTGATTGGCTATCACATCTGTGGAATTGCTATGGAGAGCTGCCTCTTTTCTGGCTTCATCCTTGGCCATTATTACTTAAGTTTCTCTAGTTGGACTTTCTTGTTCTCTTTTGCCTTAGTGGTGCAGGCCTCTCTCTTACAACATTATCACTTATCTCCCTACTTTACCTCCAGGTATGCATGTTGCCTTGTATAGAGAATTGGAGGTGTAGCTGTATTGCGACAGCATGCAGACTGCAGGCAAAGAGAGGAGCCTGTTGATTTTGAATGAGCATTAAAAACAGCATTAAAAACAAAACTGGATGTTTGGCTGGCCTAGGTCCATATTAAATGCCTTTGCCTAAATACAATCTGGAAACCATATGTAGTGGATGAATGAATAATGGGATAAAGACAGTGACACTGTAATGTAGAGATGAAGCTAGCTGTGGAGGTGTGCAGATGGATATGGAATGAGCAACAGCTTCTAACTTTCCACAAGAACTCATTTATTTAAAATATCAAAAATTAAAGTGTTACCTCTACCACACATTACTTGAGAGCACACTAGTCCTTGTACGCATGGAAGAACCCATTACAGAGATGGTGCGAAGAAGAACAAAAAGGGGGTAGTACACCAGTCATGAGACAGGAGGCGCCACCATGCGGCGGTACACTGCATTACAACAGCAACTGTTACAACATGTTTCCAGAACTGCCAAAAATCCATAAAAACTCGCAGGTAACAAACGTACAATGCTCTAGGTGTATTTAGGCTCAATTTTTTGTTAGACTTGAACTGAACAAACATTAAAATCCTACTGAAATGTACCTCTCTTCACATCTGATGATAAAGATATGACCCTCCCTTCTCCCAACAACAAATTGGCTAAACAACAACAGCTTCTGGTTATAAGCTAACAATATAGTTGCTAATGTTAGCCATGAGTGTCCTGAAAGTCACACTTTTACTGTGATTAACAGTTTGATTACATTCAAGGTTTCACTAACAGCAGCTAACAGAGGCTAACAGCAACAAAAACAGTACCACTTACCAACAGAAAAGATCAGGATATCTTCAACAACTCACCTCATTATCGCTTTTATCAGACAGGAGTGAACTTTCCTCAGTCAACAACCTTTACTGGACTCCTTTCACAAAGTTTTGCAGCTTCCTCTGGAATAAAGAGATTTGAAGACAGCTGAGGTAAACAGTAGACTGATGGCCTACATTCACTACAGATAAATGGCAGCCAGAGCTTTTGAGTTGACTCAAAGGTAAAAACATAAAATGCTGCAAAATATTTATTTAACACACATCTGTTTTTTGTGATTTATTGCCAGGTGCTGATATTTAGATATGTTAAAATATAGTTTTATACACAAACAGACAAAGAAACAAGCTCAACTTTGGTCATTATGGAGGATACTCTGTTTTTGTTCTGTCATCTGATTAAAAGCTGATCTGTCCTACAGCAGCTACCAAAAAAAACATTTTGCACTTGGAAGGGGTAAGAAAGCAGAATTCAGTTGCAATCTACTGACATTGCCACTAAAATTTGACCTGGCTTAACTCAAAGGGGACAGACCTGTCATTAAATTGCAAACCAGAAAGGAGGATATATATGAATCATTCCAGGTTAAAACTTGAAGCTTAGCAGGAGCATCCTTTAAAGAGGCAGGTTTGATTTCTGCTTTGCTTTACCCGACACAGGTGCATGTAAAAAATGCAAATGTCAAGTGACGTTAGTTGTTATTAGCCAGGTTTTATGATAACTGCCATCTGGACACTCTATCCAAACAAGCAGTCTTATAGTCTGAATGCGTCTGAAGCAGACTACTTCCTGTTGTGTATGACAATTAAAGCAAAGCACAAATGTGGAAAATATCACCACCTGATTCTCTTAAAAATGTTCAAAATCCATTCTGCTAAATAGAAATGAAGTTAGCACAGTTACATAAACTTCTCTTTTTTCAATTTTTAACACACTTTATCCCTTTTTTTAAATTGAAATATTTTTTTAAATATTTAATATATAAACAGACACATAAACATACTGTATCTAGCAAGCAAAGGAGAAAAGCTGTTGTGGGTGGAGGAATTTTTATTTTTTTATAAACAGATGGAAATGAGGCGATCACACATTTATAGAAAATTCCTGGTGATGACTGGATCTGTCTGCAGGGGGATGTGGCCGGGGGGAGATACAAAAAGAGCATAAATGTTGGTGGGAGAATGTTTGCCCTACAGCGAGTGATGTTTGAGTGCGTGTGTGAGCGCATGTTTCTGTGCATGTATGCAAGTGTGGTTTTCCTGAATAAATTACTGGTGCTGCACGCAAAAAAAGCAAGTAAACAGTTAAGATGTGAACATTTCATCGAAAATCACATCGGAATCGCAAATTTCATACACTTGTATTGGGCTGACTCTCTTTAATGACAATTTATTCTTTGTGCAGCAGGAAATGAACAGTGCCTAGTTGTCTGGATGGGGCTCACAGCACATCCTCGTGGAGGAAATAATGGAAAACATGGTCCCAGTCTGCTCATGCTTCGCTTCCTCAGTCGTCTCCGCAGCAGCCAAAGCCCCCTACCACCAGCAGCAGATGTAGCCACAACACTTTACTGAGCCATTTTGCTGAGCTATGATAACTGCGACAGAAACAGGGTGACAACACATAACCTTGCTATCACTGAAACAACACGCATGCACACACACACAAGGACAAACTTAGCATGTCACTATGGTAACCGTGTCATCATTTTAATCTCGGCAGGCAGCGTGTCATGGGAGCAGTTTGGTGCCAGTTTGGGGGGGGTGTTTCATTAGCTTGATACCAACATTATGGGCCTTTCCAAAAGTCTAAAAATACAGCCAATGAATGATACTATGTGCAAGTGCTACCAATAGCTTTGCTGGATTTCTTGTAATTTGTCTTTTCCTTGTAGAAAGACATTCACACCTAAACTAAGCCGAGTTTGTTTGAAAACTTACCAAACAGACCGCTTCAGCACCCTCCAGGAATTTTAGCCGGAGTAGCCTGAAGCAGCCTGTTAGAGACTTCAGCTGCAGGGAAAAAAGACTGCTCCTGAGCCAGGACATCGATGACTTCAGTTTCTGTAAAAGGATCCTTCTTCTAATGTGCAAGTTTCATCTCTAAGCCAGAAACTCTTTCTATTAAGTTTTCCTCAGAAAGTAGATAGCAGCTAATTTTGACTGGATGCCTGTATAAAATAATTCTCAAGTAATTCTCAAGTCTCAGGTTCGAACCTGAGACTTTTTTCAGTTTTTCTGATTTAAATTTAAAAAGTACCATGTGATATGACATTTGTAATAAAGCAGATAACTGTATTGCCCGCTCTCTCTTCCTCTCCTCCATCTCTGAGTATTACAGTGCTACTACTAATTTTTTTTCAACTGCAAATCAACTTTTTCAACTTTATTGTTGTGTCCCAGTATTTTTTTCCATATTTATGGGCATTTACGGTGCTCAATGATATAAAAACATTTTATAAAATGAAGAAAATATGGTTGGGATCATTTAGAAAAGCTCTTATTACTTAGTTTGTTGTTGAAACTGAAGTGTACTGTTTAGTTTAGAACTGTCTCCAGCACATGCATCACCTGGTTCTGTAAAATAGACCCTAATGAGTTACAGTGTTTGGAATTTACACCATTAATGTGACACCGTTTTTTGGTTATTGTTTTTTTTTTTTTTTTTCCTAATAAA
>NW_024582520.1:1364794-1394951 GCF_018398535.1 Haplochromis burtoni | reverse complement strand
GTTGGCTTAAGGGCGCTCAAGATATAGTCCTCTGGTGACCAAGGCAGAAAGTGCTCTTTTTTCCATGTTCACCTGAGTCTGTGCACATCAGTGTGTCCCTGCTATTCTCTTGCTAGTGCTCTGTTCATCCTGACATCCTGACTACATGCTAATTGTCACTTGTGCAGGCGTTTACAGACAACACTGCTTGGCATTTAGTTTAGATTTTTCTATGGTTAGATAAATAAGAGAAGGGATGCTGCATTGATTAGGTGACTCTGGGAACTGTTGCAATGCTGCTGAGTTTAAAAAGCTGTTTTCCCACCAAGCCTTCACTTTCCTGGCCTGATTGCTAGGAAGATTTTTCTTCATTTTGCCTCTCTTTTGAGACAGGCACTGTAAAAATAGGCACACTGGAAATAGACCTTCACTCTCAGAGGAGCCTCTCAGGAGGGGGGGCCTGGACCAGCGACCAGATTTCCAACACTGAGATATAGGCCAGAACACGACAGACATCTGGATCGTAATGATGTTTTGTGGAATCCCTGTTAAAAAGTAGCTGTGAGCAGAAGTTTCAAATCTTTTAACATCATGGGGGAGGGGGGGGGGGGGTTCAAATATGAAACTTTGCAACCAGTTTTAATGCACTAAAGTTGTTTCAAAAATATTTCCTCCTGCAGCCAAAACATTTATTCATTTACTACCCATTTGCTCTTCTATGCCTCATTTGCTGTGTGCCATGACGTCCATTGCTGTTATCTTCAACAGTCTACACAGGTCTGTTTATTTGTTCATCACAAACCCTGTTCTGAGTAATGTTGTTGCAATTATGTTGTGCACGAACAGACATGTTTTTCCCCTGAAGACATCAATGCTATTTACAAGGCTTTAATGAATGATGATCTCACAGAATCTAATTACATCTGTCATACTGTATATCTGATGACTGTGCAGTTCCTTGTTATAACATTTTCAAAATGCAGGTTTCTTGATGTTTTTTGATGGTTTTAACAAACTGCCTGCAAAATGTTGCACAGTGAATGGTAAATAACTAAACAGCTGCCAATGCTAACCCTCATCTTTCTCCAGTTAGCATGTGCATAAGATTTTCAGAAACTTAACCTCAAAGTCATCGAGATTCAAACCCGTCCAAGATTTTTAGTAGATACTTACGATATCATTTGAAAATCCTACGTCACCTCATTCTCCAGTTATTTGTGCAGCAGGGTGACTACAGTACCCTAAAAACATTTTACAACTGAGGGGGGAAAACTCTATCAGCAATAACTTCTTTGTTTGCTAGCATCTCAGGTTGTACCTGGACATGTTCTCATGATTTCCCCTAAACAATATATCCTATAGAGTAGATTTGAAAATACGTCATGTGCCATGCCTCTTTCATATGATGTATTTTGGAGTTATTAGCTAATGCTAATAACTCCAACTGTGCACTGTGCAACATTTTGCAGGCAGCTAATGCTAATAACTAGCTAATGCTAATGCTAATAACTAGTAATTAATAGCATCAGCCAATCCTTCCTAACAAAGCCATTATGCCTTGTCAGGAAGGATTACCAGAGAGACTTTACGACTTCATACCAAGCATGGTGGTGGAGGTGTGATGATATAGGCTTGTTTTACACCCACAGCACCTCGTTACCTTGCAGTCATCAAGTTGACCATGTTCGCCGTCCGAGAAATAAAACTTGGGGCAAACTGGGTCATGCAACAGCACAATGATCCCAGTACACCAGGAACTACAGTTTATACGGTTCTATGTTTTGTTTTGCGAATGTAAATAATGAATTTTTCGTTTTCAATTTGTTTTTATTTTTTTTAAACTCATGACAGATTATCCTTCTAATGACATCACTTTTCCTAATCTCCAAACCAGTTTCATCGGATGGTAAATGGACTGATTCTTAAATAGCGCTTTTCTAGTCTCCCAGAGCACTCACTTTATACAACATGCTGCATTCACACATTCACACAAGCATGCTTTTTAAGTGCTTCCTATCATTCACACACATTCATACTCCAATGGATGCATCGGACAGCAACTTGGGGTTAGTATCTCACCCAGGGATATTTGGCATGCAGACTGGGGCAGCCAGGGATTGAACCACCAACCAGTAGATGACCTGCTCTACCTCCAGAGCTGCAGCCACTCCTGGCTGCTCCTCACTGGATCTGGTTCTGCTGGAAGTTTCTTCCTGTCAAAGAGGAGTTCTTCCCTCACCATCACTAAGCGCTGCTAACAAAGGATCTTTTGATCAATGGGTTTCTCACTGTAATGCTGTAGAGTAAATAAATAAAACTAAATAAAATACAGTGAATTCATTGGAGAGGTTTTCCTGATAAAGCAATGCTTATAAGAGCAGTGACAGCAGACAATAAATCAAAAGTTGCAGGTTGGAAGTCCAACTCAGCAGCGATGAGAGGCACTTGCTGGCAAAATTTTAATATCCAGAAGAATTCTTGTAATTCTCAAGATGTTCAAATTTCCCATGCTCTACTTTGTTGAATGAAGAATGTTTATAGTTATAAGCAGCCATGTGTGCAGCATTTCAAAATAATGGTCCAGTTTGGAGGGAAAAAAAGATCTTTCAACTGAAGGCCGCAGAGTAACCATGACAGTACTGACCACATTTCCACAGTGCTTCATCATGTCAAACTGATTTATACTGCTCCACTAATACAGCCCCCACACAAATGTGCATCTTTAACAGTAATGATATTCTACAGGTACAGGCCCACTGGGCTTTTCATGTGTGCCTCAATTTTCAGTAATACAACCTCGAAACCTTTGGAACACTGATTTTACACCACACTGAGTCGTACATTTGTTTTTAACAATGAATGGGGTCATTTTAAGCAGTGAATGGAGTTGCTGTAGTTTTGTGTGTGGCAGAAAGAGAAAAAGACAGGGAAAAAAACGAGAAAATCTCAGAGGAGTGAAATGCCCGCCATAAGGAATCTAACCCAACTCTCCTTCATTTTCAGTCCCTTGAGTGGCAAAGCACTTCAAGGGAAAATGATTTGCATGCAGTTGTCTTCTGATTAAATCCTAATCTATTTTTACACTTCAGTGATGAGAAATTCTTTGCCATAAGTCGACTTTTAAACTGTGCACTTAGAGCACCAGTCCGTATAGCTGGAGGATGATGGACATTAGCAAGCGACCTCATGCTGCAAACCATGCAGCTATTAGAGGCGGAAAAACCTTTCTTGACATTTAAATTCTAGGTGTTAAAGTGCCTGGCTTTGAACTGCATCACTGGTGGTTTAATGCAAAAGCAGCTCCACGTGTTGAGCTTTTCTCGAAGCACTGAACTCCCCAAATATGGACCGTTATCCGTCTTCACACTGTCCTGTGGTGTCCAAACAAAACTCTGGACACCACACGATCAAAGTCAATCACATTATCTCTTTAATCCCCCCCAGATGAATAACAAGTATCAAAGACTATTATTATCCTCACAGAGCAAACGATTCCAGATTTGGAACGATTACTGGTTTTAAATGAAGGAAATTTGTGGGCCAAGGTGAAAGAGCTCATTATCCTTCGTCATTAGAGGTTTGGTCCAAGAGGTGGATCCAGTAATTCTCTGCAATCTCTGTGGCAATTATCTTTCCTGAGGTACAACACATTTATAACTATTCAAGTCTTTTCACAGTATATTAAACTAAAGTTGTGAATGGTCCCCACAAAGCTGCCAGAAGGAATAAAAAAAACATCCATGTCTTTTTCATTTCAGCTAACCAGTTAATCGTTTCCTTTTAAGATGTCCTTTTGCTGCCAAACTGACACCGCGACTATCGAAATACAAATAGCCTTTCCTCCAGACAAGACCAGACGTCTGTCTGCTAACGAGTTTTTAATTACGTGAGGATTAATTCTGCTGGGATCAAAGCTGACAGGCATGGACGAATCCCCCGAATATTTAGTTGTACATTCCCGCTGACAGAGGTACATTTCATTTACAAGTTTTAAAATTTGCAAATGCAATAAAATATATATATAAATAAAAACATGTCAATTCATTAGAACTTCTGGGACTAATGTAACATATATGGACAGGCTGAAATTGGGGTAAAGGTGCAATGTCTGTGCAATGTCGGGGGCGATCGTGGCTCAAGAGTTGGCAGTTCGTCTCGTAATTGGAAGGTTGCCGGTTCGAGCCCCAGCTTGGACAGTCTCGGTCGTTGTGTCCTTGGGCAAGACACTTCACCCACCCCCTACTGGTGATGGCCAGAGGGGCTGATGGCGCGATATGGCAGCCTCGTTTCTGTCAGTCTGCTCCAGGCAGCTGTGGCTACAACTGTAGCTGCCTCCACCAGTGTGTGAATGTGAGAGTGAATGAATAGTGGAATTGTACAGTGCTTTGAGGTTCTCGAAAAGCGCTATATAAATGCAATCCATTATTAATAATTTTTAAAATCTTTTCACTCAGAGTAGTATTTTCTTGCACCAATCAGGTGTTTTTGCTTTTTTGTCCTCTTTAAAGGCAATAATTAATTTTTGTTATCCACAAAAGGGCAGAAAGGCTGCAAACAAGGTGACAGGGACAAAGGATTAACATACTGTATCTATTCCTTGTATAGTCATTCATCACATATATCCATCCATAAAGTTACGCTGAAAAATGTACTCAGTTTATCATCCATCCATTTGTATTCATGTATAAGAAACATCCACCTGGGGGATGTAACACCCAACCTATCCCAGAATTCGTAGCGCGGCCTAGCCAATTACAGTTTTCAGCAATGGCGGCAGCTACTAAGTTTGAATATTACTCTTATTACTCTTTCTGGATCACAAAATAAATTTCTAACATATTTTCAGGTGAGAATGTAGCTGTGTAAACTTCAAATATCTGCTCGGTTTACCCAGACACCACATATTTACAAAACTACTCCGACGTTTTCGGAGACGTCTGTTACCCACCAGCTCGAAGCTGACAGGGAGGTCGAGGCTCACTAGAGCCGGGGAGAACAGCGAACTCCCGTCACATCGTTTTCAGACCTCCCGCAGTCTTTCGCTACTCAGGTTAAACACAATATTTAAGTCACTTAGATAACTTAAAAAATGTTGTGTTTGGCTTTTTTCAGTGTTTTATTTGTTCATGAGTAAATCAGTTTGGCTGAGATTAAAGTTATAGTTTTCACTCAACTGAATAAACGTCAAACAGAAAACAGATTAAACAGAAGCGTGAGATGGTCGAGAATTTACTTCAATGTCCTTTATATTTTAGTGAGCGAGGAGCAGATGGCTGAGTTTATTAAACTCCACCGAGACAGCTGGTGACGCAAATCTGAAGGCCTCGTACCTCCGGTGCTCTCGGTCTTCGAAGGACCTGCCCTAAAAGTCGCTAGAAGTCGTCATCGCCTAATTGGCATAGTTGGTCGTGCCTATGTAATTGTAATAGACGCTGTAGGAGAGAGAAATAACATTGTGGAAGAAACATAACGTGAGTAAAAAAAACACCCTAAAAGCATTCAGAATATATTTAGAACTACAAATTAAATTTCTGTTAGCAATTATTGTTTTTTTAATCTCACAATTCCAACCATCCTCCTTTGTCTGGATAAAAAAGGCACTCTGGCAGTACGTGCTTTCAGGTCAAAAAGTCGTCTCCAGTAACACCAGAAAAAGTCACCAGATTTGTCACTAGTCAATTTTAGAAAAAAGTCGCTAAGGGGATCCAAAAACTCACTAAATATAGCGACAAAGTAGCTAAGTTGGCAACACTGGGACCCGGCCCACGTAGACCGCGAGGGCCGGGTCCTCCAAAGGATGGTGCCTATGAATTCGGACATACCTAATGAGACAGGGAGGAAGCAAAACTGAACACACTAACATATGACGTGAGACAGTCAAAGTAAAACAGGAAATACACGAACATAGAGACAATGGAGACCAGAAGGAACACATGGAACACAGGGGAGGCACTGAGACACAAACCAAGAGACTAGAAACTATAAATAACAATGAAATCAAGGAATATTAATAATTCAAAAACACAAAACACTGGATCACAGACTCATGACCATGACAGAGCCAGAGGGGGCATGGATCTCAGAAACAAAGGTAACTAAAAGAGAAATGTGGAACACAGGGAATTCACAGAGACAGAGCGCTAAGGCCATCAAACTATAAGTATAACATAAGCAGAAAACAATAAACCAAAACTATGAATAGCAATAAATCAAAGAATATTAACTTTAACTAGGATTTACACATACTGGGTCACCGTGACAATTCAGATCCACACCGAGGCATTCCCAAACCAGCCAAGCAATATAATCTCCCTATTATAAGCTCAATCAGTCTCCTCCCGGTATTCCATGCCGGTGTAACCAGAAACCGCTTCAACAGCCTCAACAAACCAGTTTATAATCTGTGATAAAGTATTTGCCCAGTGAAGTATATTCAGGCTAATGTAGATACATGTAAGTAAACAAATAAATTGTCAAAAATACAGGCCGGTTACAGTACTGAGGTGAGCATCTCCAATGTATCTATTAACTTGCTAATTGTTACCTCATATCTTTATACGCACACGGCTGTGAATGCTGACAGCATGGAAAGCATGAACCACATTGCACGGCTCATGCTTGTGGTTGTGCAGGCCTGGCTCTGCTAAGCTTTTGATGGGATACTTGTCACTCAAAGCAACTGGACTTGTAATTCACAACTAAAGTTGTTGTAAACACTTTTTAGTGACAGGCTGTAAGATTTTTTCTTTTTTACCCTTCAAAGTTTACAATTTGAGTTTACAATGAACTCTACAGGGACTCTACACTCTCCAAGCTTCAAGTGGCCATCCAGTTTTTAGCACTTCTGCCTTGACGTCTCACGTTGAGGTTGGAGGTCACTGATATCTGAACACATCTGTGATTTTTAATAGATACACCTACAGTATCAATTTCAAAATAATACGTCGCTTCATTCACAAGTTATCATTCACAAACTTAGGCATCCATGCTGGCCTATCAGCCCTTTATGGGCAATGAACTTCTCCATCTTCTACATGGGCTGTGACGGATGACAACCAGGAGGAAGGAATCCAGGAACAGATCCAGATCCAACATAAGTTTCCGATCATCACACAAACACACATAACACACACACACACACGGGAAAGAGAGAGAGAACAAAAGGAAAATGTGGGGTCATGACAATCTAAGCAGCTTCACAATAAAATACTTACGTTTGATCAACCGTCTCCAAGAAATTAAAAGACGTTCAGTTCCTTTCTTTCCAAGATGCTTAGACTACATTGACCTAAGTTGTTACACAATCTCAGAAGAGGAGAGCCATTTAGGCACCACCTTCCGCCACCTGACACCCCCGCCATGACCACCACTTATGATGGAAATTGCCTACAGATGAAGTATGGACTGTGCCTGAGCGGACATACAAAACTCACAGGTTCCCCACTCTCAGGGCTTTCCAAAAGGTGGGGGCCCGGCAGGGGGTGCTGGGGGGACAGGGGGTGGTGCCTCACAGCCCTCCCCCTCTTGGAGTGACAGTTTCTATGAAGGAGGTCTATGTCTCTCTGTGCAGGCCACGGCCTACTATATCCCCCTGACTAAAGACAGAGTTGGGTTGCTGAGGTCGGAGTGATTACTGTCCTTCTACTTACAGGTGGTGGGTCTTGGAGGACAACTGCTTACCCTCTTGAGGATACTTGAGGGTGCATGGGAGTTTGCCCAACCAGTCTACATGTGTTTTGTAGACTTGGAGAAGGCATTTGACTGTGTCCCTCGAGGTGTCCTGTGGGAGTATAGGGTGTCTGGCCCATTGCTATGGGCATATGGGCCATCCTTATACAACTGTTGCAAGAGTTTGGTCCGCATAGCCGGCAATAAATCTGAATCATTTCCGGTGGGTGATGGGCTCACCCAGTGCTGCCCTTTGTCACCAGTTCTGGTGGGAACAAGAATCAGCACCTCCAAATCTGAGGCCATGGTCCTCAGCCGGAAAAGGGTGGAGTGTCCTCTCTGGTTCAGGGACAAGTTCCTGCCTCAAGGGGAGGAGTTTATGTATCTGGGGGTCTTGTTCATGAGTGACGGGAGAAGGGAGCGGCAGATCGACAGACGGATTGGTGCTGCAGCTGCAGTGATGCGGATGCTGTCGTGATGAAGAGAGAGCTGACAAGTCTGTTGTGGCCAGTCCCAGCCTCTATGCTGTTGCATGCTGGGGCTTCAGGTTGACGATCGCAGATGCCAACAAACTTAATAAACTGATCCACAAGGCCAATAATGTTGTGGGGATGGAGCTGGATTCCCTTAAGGTGGTGTCAGAGAGGCAGATGTTGTCCAAGATACGGTCAATGCTGGACAACACCTCCCACCCACTCCATGATGTGCTGGCCAGTAACAGGAGCACTTTCAGTGAGAGGCTGAGATTACACAAATGCACCACTGAACGACACAGGAAATCATTCCTGCCTGTACAACTCCTCTAATGCAAAATGCACAATACACAGTGCAATAGTTAAACCCTTTGCATATCCTCTGCAGTGAAAATAACAAATAACCAAGTTTTACAGATTAGAGTAAATCATATATATATTTAATAGTAATATTCTGGATTTTTATAATTGAGTTATTTGTATATATTTGAGCTATGTCTTATATTTATAACTATGTAATATATTGTATTATTTAATTTAGTCCAGTCAGTTACTGTCCTTACTGTCTTGGAGCATTCATTGATCTTTTTTTTTTCACAAATAGAGGAAAATTAAAATGTTAATGATGTTACCATCTTTGCATGAAAGACAAGTGTATAAACACAGCGAGGTCTGGTGATAGACATATGGAGAATTTGAATAATGTCTCAATTTCTTTCTGTGCTTTATGTCAAGTTGAAGCTTTGCTCATTTCCCACTTAATTATTACTCTGTGTAAACTAGCATTAGACATGCTTTGGAGTGTCCTATATTTAGAAAGTGCCTTTCTGAATTCCCAGTTCACACAGCAATAATTAATTCAATTAACCAGATTGTTTTTAGATACAGACAATCACAATGCCAAATATAATCAATTGAGCATTTTCATTTGAGGCTCTGCCAATCTCAGCCTTGATTTATTTAATATTTAAATGACATGAGTATTATTTGAAATGCTTCTACAGTGTGTAAGAGTGAAAAAGTGAGACTTCTCATTGGACTTTATAGTCCTACAGCTTTTTCCCAATGACACAACACAACACACTACACACACTGCAGACAAATGCATGCAGAAAATGATTTTGAAGCAAAGGGTGATATCTTGGTAACAGTGCATTTAGTGTTTTAAGGTTATGACTGAAAGCTCTGACACTTGTCTAATCCAAAATCATGCAAATGAACATTAATGTTAATTTGATTTTTTTTAAGCATCGAAATCCACAAAGAAGACAAGGAGAGGCTTTTGTACCCTAGAACACTTTTTCATGTGTTTTCTTTAAACCACAATTACTGCTATCAAGAATGCATTAAAAAACAAGAAGCACTGTCAAAGCACAAACCTCCCATCAAGGCAGCTCTCTGGAGTATTTACTTTGAAGGGAATAGTGTTGTATTTTTTATAGATTTGTTTTGTTTTGTTAGCTCTTTTTAAATGGACTTTAAGAAGTTTGTAGTGCAGTAAAAAATTAGATGAGGGTAGCATGGGAGATGTCTATTTTGACTACACCAACATTAGGATAATATGTATTGATTTGTAAATAACTGAATATGAATGACTGCAATAAGTGCAATTTTGGCAAGACTCCCAACAACACTGTCTGAAAAGCAGCCCTCGATTGTCTGCACCCACTCCCCTCTCTCCTGAACTCCTCCATTAATGATGATAACGTGAACCAAAGGTTCGCTCCTTGTTTCCCTTCCTTAAGAACGGTTTCTTGACAGCCACCACTGAGAACATTTCTGATGAGGCCTCGGGGAACAGTAGATGGATCAGCTTAACGGTCAGATTGACTGTCAGCTCCTGTGTCAGGTCTTTGTTGGGCTTTTGGTTCTTCGTTAAGAATGTGACTATCAGACACTCTTCATCTGCCGTAGATCGTTTTTAAGGTCTGCCTCTTCTTTTATGCTCCTTCAGATGTCCTGGAGAAACACTAATCAAATACAGGAAAGTCGAGCTCTTTGGAAGCAAAATATAAAGAAATGGAATGACGCTAAAGATTTGTACTGTGCTGTACATCTGTATGAAAATATGTCACTTTCACGGGTCATTAGCAGACCTCCTTACTGATACTTACAGCACTATGCACAGATATCACTAAACCATTTAACTGTTAATATGAATGATGATGAAATGCTATAGGAAAGCATTTATATATGTGTGAATAATTTGATAAGAAGTGGATTTATAATATATCATAATGCTTAGGCATGCTTACAAACCAGCCACACACTATAAAATGTTGGCTGCGTTTGAAACCCCGCTGTTCAGTCGTATGGACATAAGCACAGTCTGCATCTCTGAACAGCTGCTCGACAGTGTGGCAGCTCCAACTCTGCTGTAACGTTTGCTTCATGACAGGAGTCCAGTTTTTTGTTTTGTTTTTTACTCAACCAACTCAGTTAAACTGTAAGAGATGGGGGTGGGACTCAGTTCTTACAGTACATTCAAATCATTATATGTTCTGTGTGTAATCATTTCTCAGGTTAGATAGTTTGGGTTAATTGAAGGTGGCTGCATGGACTCCGATTGAAGGAAAGCTGTTGGTCTTGCCTTGCACAGAAGGCTGAATGTTCACCTCTTATATAATAGCAAATATCCACTGTCTTTGGGCTGCATAAGCGGGGGAGTTAGAAGTAATCTGTACTGTTCCATAAGATACTCTAATGCACTTATAGCATTACATGGTAGTCTTATGTACAGTACAAATCATGTTTCTGTGCAGCTGTACACTTCAGAAAGTTTTTTCCCCCTCTCTACTGGAGAGTTGAGGAATTCTGGAAGGGAAACATTGGGAATTTGGAGAAAAGCCTTGAGCCTCTGCTTCTTTCTGATTTCCAATCTATCCCTGCTCTTGAAGCCATTCCTTCAAATGTGAATAAGACGCCATTTCTGTTTTCTTACACAACATGCCCCCTTCTGTTGTGTGAGCCAACACTCCCCCATGTGTTTGCATTACTTTAACCTGACAATCTGACACTGGGATTTCCTACAAGCAAGCATAGTGTGTGGGCTGCTTTGTTGAGCGGAGATGTGCAGGGTCATGTGTGGATGCGTGGGAAGAAAATATACAGTATCTGATTCTAAGTATATTCACTGATACACATGATGAAGTGAAAGATAAAGTGGTGGGGAGTTAAATAAGGACGAAACAGGTTCTAGCTACAAACATTTATTTATTTTCTTTAATCTTGGAACCTGGGTCCCTCATAAGAAGGCAATCCAGTGCAGAGAGGCCTGAGATGGATTTTGTGATATGTTCATGCCATCTAGTGGAGAACAAACATGGTCCACAGAACTGAAGAGCCAGCTTGAAAACCATTTCCTGTAATATAGTGTTTCAGAATAACAACTGTTCTTTTAAATTAGTTTGTTTTTCATCACATTTACTAAACTAGCAATACAAATATAGACATCCTCCCTATTTATTTATACAAAAGACTAAATAATAAGGGAGAAATAACAAGGAGGCCCTGAAGGCAACATTCACCATGACAACGGTATACAGAGCCAGCGGGGCGGCTAGCTGCGATCTATACTGTTTACCTACAGCATTATAAGACGGTGAGTTAGCTTTATTATGAATACCAATAAAAATATGTCCTTAAATCTGTCTTTTGCAGCAGCTTGACCTTTTTTATTTATCACTAACTTCGTTTATTTATCTGTAGTTTGGCAGGGTTTGCTTGCGTTTGCTTGCTGCTGGTGTAATCACAGGAGGACGGTCACATTTCAACAGCAAAGACGAGCCCTTACTTAGGGGTAAAGTTATTTAAAAAAAAGTGTATTTTTTAAATTAATTTATTAATTATTTACACTGTTTCTGTCGGATTTGACTCACTTACTCACTGTCTTTATGACACATTGAACATACTTTACTTTTGAAAAGCGTCTTTAACACATTACCAGAAACTCCTAAAAAAAAAAAAAAAAAGGTCAGAAACAGAAATGTTTTATAGCAAAACATTATTAGTGTGCCAAGTACTATAATACTATAATTACTTCTCTAATCTCTGGCGTCAACAAGACACTTTTTTGCCCAGAACCTGCGGTGAGAAGAAAAGCACATCAGCCCATTTGGCACTAACACATACCAACTGACACCTTCAACGTCACTTAAACATATATACAGAATACATGTTTAAGAATACTTATTTAACATATAAAAAATATAGAGAAAACAAGAATAACATCCTTTAAGTAATCATCTAATCATCTAAGCCCCTCACCCACACACAGATGTTTGATTGGGCCTCTTCCCCTGACCTTTATATTTGTATGATTACACAGAGCCTGATGACATTATAGAGATCACGCCACGTTTCCAACCAAAATAGATCCAATTAGTATGAAAACACACACAATGCCTTTAATGATAGTAAATGTATTTTGAAAATAAAACTGTCGGTTATAAGAGGCATTTTAAGATTTAGGAAAGAATGTAAAACAAATAAATAAGATTAAGGAATCTTGTAGGTGGAAATTGCCAGGACGCCTTCACCAGAGGACATCCGTCTGGCTTTTAGGGTGTGAAACGTTCAGAAATGTAACTTCCTGTTCTGCCAAGAATAACTTTTTCTTTTCCCAGCCTGCAGCCACATTAAATGCTAAGCTAGTTCAACCCCTGATGTCAGAAGCACCTCAGATATGTCATCGCCGCAGCTTAGTAAGCTTCTTTTATAAAGTCATGCTTTACACATTACAGTGTGTGTACTGTCAGCGCATCATGATTGGTTTGTGCTGCATTTCAAATATGTTTTCATCAGAGAGAAGAGAGATTCGTAAAATAAAACTGAGTTGTAGAATAAAAAGAAATAACAGAAAGTGTTGCAACTTTTGTTGTTTTTATCTTTTATTCCCAACGTGTGTAGGGACAAGGAGGAAGAGAGGGACTCAGCTGAGCCCGTTCAAAGTGCCAGACGGCAACAGCATTTTTCTGCTGCGTGTAAACGAAAGAGAGGACCGTAAAGAGGTTTGTGAGCATGCTTTTGCACATTTATGTATGTCCAAATGACAGATTTTCTCTCCACGCATTATACTGGCATGGCAGCATTTTCTAAAAGTGAAAAATGGATCTTTGTTGTGTTAAAGTCATGCTGCTGTTCGCCCTTTGTGCTCAGGAGATGCGTAAATTCCTCGCTCTGCCAATTGATGAGAAGACAACCCACGCTGCAAGAGTGACGGCCAAGCTGAAGAATGAGCTGGTGGGAGAAGTGGAGGACGAGGCGGAGGAGGAGGAGGAGAAGAAGGGGGGAAATGAGAAGATGACGAATCTAAAACCAATCAAGAGTAGGACAGTTCCCCCTAAGCAAACATCTGGTGGACGAATGAAACAAGGTAAGTGGAAGAGGAGTAGAAAATTCAAAATATATGTGAACAAATACGATCAATTTAACATGTTGTTTGTCCTCTGTCCCCAGAAAAAGTAACAAAAGACAACAAGCATGCCTTAATCTCCCTGGAACGACAGAAAGCTGTGTTGGAGGTAAATGATTTCAACAGTTGCTAATATGCTGTCATGTTTTTTGCATCAGCGCTCTGTCTAGTATTAATGGAGGATAACTATCATCCAAACTCAGCTACTGAACTAAAACAGGTTGTTCTAGTTAAATAAAAACTTTTCCTCTGATGTAGCCTTATAGATCCAGCCGAATGAGACAAAGTCAAGTTAATGCAGAAAAGGTTAATAAATCCTCTTTAGGTCTTCATTTTGGGTCAGGCCTACTGTTCTAACCTCACCTGGTGAATGTTCACGTCATTTAAACTCAGCGCCACCAGCTTTTAATGTTTTCAACATGAGTTATGAAAATTATGACAATAGAATTGAACACACATGGGTATCTTCTTCTGTGTATGTGCTTTTGAATGTTCCCCATGAGTTAGATCAAGCAGATGACTGCTTGAATGAATGATCCACTTCTGTTCTCTTACTAAAGTCATCTCAGATAGACAGACAGATAGGGAAATTATTATTAATTACTATTACAATAATATGCATCATGTAAGATTATAGAAGTCTGGCTTCATCTTCTTCTCGTCCTCCTTTCCTCAGTTATCCGTGATGGCAAAGAGGTCTGAGATTTTGAGGATGGACGAGGCCATAGTAAAGGAAGAGAAGTTGCTGAAACACCTGGAGCGGAGCATTGAGAGAGACAATGTCAGATTTGAAGAGTTTCTCAGGGAGAATGAGAAGAAGTCTGTGGAGGCCAGAACGCTGTAAGGATTAAACAGTGGCTATCCTGTTAGCGTCTCTGTTCAATTTAAAATCACATTTTCATAAAATAGTGTTTTAGGGATGCACCACTGTGATGTACGTAAATCATGCTGACTGATGTCGGTGTTTATACCAGCAGTGCTCATAGATTTTAAAATAAGTATTTTTTTTATAATAAGAATGTTTGGTTGTTGTTTCTCAGCTCATAAAAGGAGAATAAAGAACAATGTGCAAGAGTATGCAAAAAAATATGCAAAAACTCCTGAACATGCTTATTTCTGCCGTACCTGTACTGATGATTAAAAGGTTCCTTTGCAAATAGTTGTGTTTGTCTCTGCTGCCAGGTATGAACAGGAGGCCAGGTCAACACAGGAGAAGAACAATGAAATCAGGAGGCTAACTGCTGAAATACTCACCATAAAAAGGTAGCATTCAGATCATCTTGAAAAAAATCAAATGTGTGTGGGCATCAGCCCTGTCTCAGTCCGTCAGCATGTTTATCCAGAAGGTGAACTCAGAGGCGCTAAAGGTGGTTTCCTTGAAGATACAGTTTTTATGTTGTGTAGATTTTAATGTAGTCTTTCTTCTGCACAGTGAACTTGCCAGCTTTGAAGAAATCCTGGTAGACTACAAGAGTTATAAGGACCTTCTATTCAAGCTGTCTCCTCCAGAGTGGCAGGAGGCCCAGAGGTCAAAGGTTATGTCTTGTAAAGGCACCAAGGAGGACCAGAACAGGGAGCTTAAAGACACTGCTATTAGGAATGGCAAGTAATGCCCAGTAAATCACCATAAAATAGGCAACAGAGACCAGCATGGCGGTACTCTGCTTAATGTCCTGCAATTGACTTAAATGATTCTTTCATTTATTAACATGCACGCAGGTTTGGAGACTCCAGGCAGACAGCTGACGTCCATCCAGGAGACCAGGCTGTCCCCAGCCCACAGTGACAGTCTGTAAGGGAGCACCAGCACTCTCGTTTCACTCATGGCTTTGTTTAATATTTCTGCACATCCACTGTTTGTGTCATAGTTTTGATGTAGTGCTGAATGTGGTAGTTAAGCACTTAGGAGCACCCTCAATTCACCCTCTGTCTGAAACAAGCCACCCTCGTTGTAAGCCTTCACAACCTGTACAGGAAAAACGTGAAAATGAAAGACCAGCAGTGACTGGCAACAATATATGAGCTACATGAGCACAGTCGCAACAATTCTGCCAGAAAGAGGTTTTGTATTTCAAACAACAACCGCAAAATAAAGAAAAACTAGAAGATCACATTTAAAATCCTCTCCAGTGTTGCTGTAACTTCTCTCACAGGTGTAAAACTCTTACATTGCAGAGTCACAGATCCTAAATTGGACAGTGACAGCTCAGATTATGAGGTCAGTTTTTCCCGATCCTATCTTACGTTAACTAAAGGAGCAGCTTGAATATTTCTTCCCAGTACTGACAGTGGTATGTCTTACCCACCTCTCTGTAGGATGAGCCAGAGCTGTATTTCACTGATCCCCAGCAGCTGCTGGATCTGATGACAGAGCTGACGGAGCAGAACCTGTCCCTGATTCAGAACTCTACGAGGGTGGAGGAGACTCTGGAGCAGCTCCAACAGTCCTTGAAAACAACCAAGAAGAATCAGTAAGCATGTCACATGGCTCTGTTACATTACGCAGTGGCTAAATCTCTTTTTGCTTGCAGCTTCAGAGCTCTTATAACACTCAGGGTTTTACTGTTTTCTGGTTATTCCAGCTGCCCTCTTTTCTCATTGCTGCTTTCTTTCTGTCAAGTGAAAAGGATGAAAAACAAATTACAATGCAGATAAATGAAATGAAGGAGAGAATCGAGAAGGAGAAGGCGAGAGGAGCCAGGCTTGAGCGGAAGGTCCTTCTCCACGTGTCCCTGAATACACAGGACCAGGTAACACAGAATACACCGCTGCACCAAGCTGCACTTGGTGACTTTTACAGGCCTCGTAATCACTTCGCTTACCCACAGGATGTGTTACTGGATGCTCTGAGCGAGAAGGTGGCAGAGGTGCACCGCAGCTGCATGGATGACAGGATGACCAAACTAAACACTTTGGAGAAGCTGACCAACATTGAGAAGCGGCTGTCTTTACTACTGCAGAGCCTTGAGAGCATCCCTGAAGAAAAACTGGAGTTAATGAAGAAGATCAAGGACAGCGAGAGGAGGACCAGGTACTGTGTGCCTCAGTGGCTCAATGTTCCACCCTCAGCCCACTTGGCTATTGAATTTTTCACCTGTAAAAAAAAAACTTGAAATATTTTCAGTAACAGCTGCAGAACTGTGAGGCTCTATGGTAAAAACAGAATTCCTTGATTAGAAACTAGCTTTTGTTTTTTTTTCTTCTTGAATGTATTATTTTCAGTCTTAGCAGAAATTACAGTGCAGTGTTATATAAACACCCTCCCACTCTCTCTACAACATGTTGCAGGGAGCGTGAAGACAAGCTGAGAGAGCAGAGAGAAAAACAGAAAGAAAGGATGAGGAGGTACTCGGAGAGATCGCTGGCTGACTCCAAGAAAATCGTGGGTCTTTTTTCATTAACACTATTCTCCAGTTTAGTTTTTCTGACTTACAACTTTTAAAGAAACTGATTCAGTTGCACACTTTCGGGATTTTCTTTCAGAGTGGGAAAAAGCTCATGCCCAGATATATGCCTGTTACCCAGAGAGTCAAAGTCAGCAACATGGACAGCATCCCAGCTCAAGATGAGATTCACGAACACCTCTTTGGCCCTGAGAACACGGACTGATAAAAAAAATACAAAGAAAATAACTGAAAGTGCTATCATGCCTCAGACGCACAGGCTGATGAGTGATCATGTATTATCACACAGATGCCACAATCATGACATGTCAGTAAGTCAATATGAGCTGAGATACTACAAATTTAGCGTTGGAGTGCAGAATAAAGCCATCTAACTGTGGTAAACGTTTTGGTTTTGTTGCCTTTTATTCTTAAACTGGCTGATATTTTGCTAATCTTATGCAATTAAGATCATTTAGAAAGCTGAGCTTTGAATATTTCAAACATGTTTAAGCATTTTTTAAGCTTTTTCTAGTTTCTTTATACAATTGTTTAAAGGTGCTTTATGTGAAGACCATGTGATATTAGAGTTTGAAGCTAATGTCACATGGACAATCCTATATGAGCAGCACTTCAGTGGTGGGAAGGAAGAGCTCCCTTTTAACAGGATGAGACCCCCAGCAAGGGCCTCCCATATTGCTGGAAGGGGGGAAAAGCAGAACTGCATACAGTAAATGCTATTAAAAATATGGGAGAAAATAGTAGTTATTCACTCTAGCCAATAAACACAAAGTTAACCTTAAAAAAAACAACAATTTGTCAAGTGAATACCCCTACCACACTGGTAGGTTTTCTCAGGTGTGTGACATTTAATTGCTTCGCTCATGTATGAAAACACATGTGTAAATTTCTCATGTTATTTTTTAATCTCCATTACACCACTGTATATTTTCAGATGAAAAAAAATGTCTGTTCACGCATAGCAAACAAATTAATGAATCATGAATGAATCAACAATATTCCCAAAAGCTATATATATGTTGATGATACTGGTACCCTCAGCAGTCTATATAAAGTAGGTTTGATTCAGACTGATTGATGCATCGTGGAGGAGTGGGAGAACATAAAATACATACCCTATGATCATTATAGTAAGATATTATTTGCATTATTTTCTAGCACATTTATTTTCTCACTGAGTCATTTCTTTATTTTTTTATTTGGATTTTATTTTGGCCCTTCACAAAACTTCACGTAGAGGACAGCAGGTGGTGATGTTTCACTTTCATCTGAGCTCTGTCACCAGCCGGAGAGGAAGAAAGGAGGATGAGGAAGTGGCTGGAGCGAGAGGAGTACGTTTGGAGATGTAGCTGCCAACGCTAATGCTCCAGCAGCTGTCAGGCGATAGGCAGCCGGATCATAGGAACATTTGACAATGCGATGGGTAACTGCTGGGCATACTGTGTGGGGCTCTTCAGGAGAGAAACCAACAGGATCCAGCGAGGAGGGGGGTGAGTCAACTGTGAGCTTTAGCTGCCTGAGCTAGCTAGCATGCAAGCATCACCCGAAGCGGCGTTATCTGCTTGCTGATAAGGTTGGCCAGTAGTTTGACACGGCAGTCTGCCTGTGAGCACTTGGGCAGCTGTGTAGGGATGCTGTTATTACAGACGGTGATGTTGTAAATCAGAGATACGGGCCAGCTAGTTTAGCCTCTAGCTGTACGGTACCTGCAGTCAGCCAGTGCCAGTGGGAATCAAGACCCCACCCCTAGTGTCAGGAGCCTGTAGTTTAGCTGTAGACTTGTAGTTTAGCTAAGGTCTGATAATGACAGCACAGCTGACAGAGCTTCTGGAGAGCTCACACACAATCATGTAAACTAATATATGGACAGTTTGGCTGCTTGGCTAGCTGCTGGGATTAATTGCCTGTTTTTTGCCTTAGCTTCAGGCTGTTGTGTCACCCAGTTGAATGTAAATAATTGATGCTTTTTAGTCTGACTTTACCTTGTGCTTTGTTAAGGTGAGAGAAGGCTTTCACTCTACCAGCAACGAGCCTTTTCACACTTTCATCCATAGATTTATATAATGGAGCTGACAGTAGCTAACACTTCGTACCACAGTAGTAGTTGTAACTTAGCCCAAAGTGGCATTACAACAAAGGTGTCCTCTTCAGTGAGGTATCTGAAAATCCCCCAATATGTAAATGCAGTCAACAAAATATTTATTGTATCATTATCTGTTCTAAGATAATTTTTAGGTATAAACTAAAATGCTTGAGCGTGGTGATTTTTGAAGTAGAAAAACTTTGCTCACACTCTGCAGTGCTCACTGGACAAACGATAGCAATCCTGCAAAGGCGAAAAATATTTTAGGAACATAGAAGTTGGGGCGAGGCTCTACAGCAGGGGGGCAGTTGCCCCCCTTCCGCTTGCCCCCCTGTAGATCTGCCCCTGGTTTTAAGTTTTTAAGTCACACTCTCTCTCACTGACAGTCATTAAAATGAAGGGAAAAAACAGCTTTTTTTTCTCTCTTAGGTTTGACTGTTGTAGATCCTAAAGGTCACAGCTCAAATCAATAATGTTAATTGGCAGTATTTGATGCAGGGCAGGTGAGGCTGTCAGGACTCCTGGTACAGATGTCATTTAGCAGGCCGCTTTAGTGGAAGTTACATCTGTGTAATATAGCTTTCTCATGTACAGTTTGTTCCACATAAAGCATTCAACTAGCCTCAAGTCCTTATGTGGGTTGGGTCAGGAAGGCCATCCAGCTCTGCCAAATCAAACACGTGGAGCTGCTTGCTGTGGTGACTCAGCAGCACCCAAAAGTCACACAAAATAATGGATTCAGACTACATTTGAACACAAACTGAACAGCCAACACTCAACAACCTGTTTCCTATTTCACAGGCCTAACAGTGACGCATCAATAATTATGTGGGAAATTTCACAATACAAAGTTCATAGAGTTTGCTTATGCTAATATCTGTTTACCTACATACAGCTGAGACTTCTTTCATGAAACTGGTGGAACAGCCTGTAGAGCTTTGAGATTTGGCTATAGGTTCATGCTTCTTTTTTTTTTTAGTTCATTTCCTTTATGAAGCCACTGCTCCTGGTTTATGATGCAATAACTCTGGCATTGTGAATTCAAACATCAAATTAATACCACACAAATGAGTCCCTAGCATTATTTTAAGACCTTAACAAGGCTTTGTGTCAGACTAAGGAGGTTTCAAGAAATGAGTATTTAGTTTACACTGGGCCTTTTATTTTGAAGATTTTAATTGTATTTTGAAAATTAAGCATCAGGAATAGACCTGGTGTATATTTTTAACAATATGAAGAAGAGACAGGAAAGTGAAAAGTGCTGAAGCTAATTTATATTTGTCTCATTCATTATACTCTAGATCAGGGTTGTCAAAGTAATTTTACATCGTGGGCCAAACCAGTGAAACAGCCCCTTCTGTCAGTGTAAAGGTGTTTAACTACTAAATTAATCCCATTTAATATAAGAAGAAAGTTGTTAGTAGTACGTCTAGCATGTCTCTGTTTTTCTACATGATAACGAAATGCTGCTGTAGTAAATGACAGAAATGTTTAATTTTGATTAAATCTATAAAATTAAAGAAAATAAAGTTATTGTAGTAATTGCAACTAAAACAGAACAATTCACAGTAATTCACAAAAATGTTGTTTTTTTTTTGAGTTTGTCAGAAATAAAAATTTAAAGTACATAGTGGAAAAAAAACTGGAACTTGGAAGTGGGCCGATTCTGGGCCGCAGGCCTTATGTTTGGTACCCCTGCTGTTTGAAATTAATTTTTTTTCTCTTCATTTTTCCTGCAGGTCAAAATACTTCCGCAGCAGCACCACAGGGGAGCACTACACAATCGAGGTGTGTACATTATTTATTTATTTATTTGAACCTTTCTTAAGAATGACTATTTAAGCTAATGCAATGAGTCTAACTGTGCTTTTTATTTATTTCTTTTTTCAGTTTGAGAATCTGGTAGAAAGTGATGAGGTAAGTTTAGATTTTACGAGCTAAATAAGTCTGTGAAAAAAATGCTGTTTTCTGATTAAAAGCTGGATTATGCTCCTTGGATCAGACCGTCCATTATTGCCGTGCTCGGCTCATGATGGATAGAAAACGATGTGATGTGGCCATCCCTGCGATATGGGAGTCATACATTTTTCCTCCCAGAGAGTAACTCGATTACTCTCCGCTCAGTCCCAGAGTAGCACTTCTTGAGTCAGTGCAGCAGGGTAGATGCATTTCTTAGTGGATTTCGGAGCTATTTGCTAAAAAGTATGTTGTGTATGTTGCATTGCAGGCTGAGAGCCCCCAGCCCTGCCCGAGGTGAGAGATCCTGCTCAGATGTAAAGAAAAAGCTAATAATCTCTGGCATGAAAAAAGAAAACAAAAAGAGTAATATGTGTTCTTGTTTTTCCACCAGGCCCATCAGTGATGATGAGATCAAGAACCTCAAAGAGCACCGCTACGCTGCCATCTCAGACAAACAGATCGTCATAGACCAAAAGCTGCGAGCCGAGGTGAGGCCACCTGTCCACGTCAAGATTAAACAGCCCTCATTGTTTCATTTTGTGTTTAACTTATGTTGGCTTACCTTTAATTTGCTGCATTGTTTTTTCTGTTTTTGTAATTTTCTGTTCTGTTTTTTTATTTATTTATTTTTTCCTTGTTTGTTTCATTTCATTATTTCTGCTCAGTTAGAGGCACAAGAGGAGAAGTTGAGGCTAGAAGAGGAGGCTAGAAATGCTGCCCAGCGTGAGGCCGCCAGGCTGGCACGTGAACGAAAATTGAAGGAGGTGAGGCGGTACTGAGCGCTGCCTTCTTTACCTTACTGCTCGGCTAAAGCTCCTCCTCCTCCTCTAAGCTGCTGGCCCCTCTGTGCAGAGACCTCCCAGGATTTCAATTTTCTGTTTTGTTTTTTTAATGTATTTTTAAAGGGGACTATGATAATCATTTCCAGCTCCATTTTTCTTCTTGACCAGAAATACAATAAGTTTATATAAGTCACAATATTTGTCTTTCACTGGGCCTTAGTGAAATAAGCCCTTCTGGCTCTCTTTCCCCTAAATTCAATACTTCTTATTGTGGACTGGTGGGTGGGGTTTGTGTCCTTGATATAACCACAGTAGGAATGCAGATGGCATCGTAATCTATGAAGAGAGTCTGGAGAGGTGGAGGTATGAAGCGAGACAGAATACATGTTTATGAATGAGAGGGAGGCAGATACAAAGCTGAAGATGCAAGAAGCAGAGGAAGTGAAGGTGGATGAGTTCTAATACCTGGGGTCAACCATTCAAAGCACACGAGAGGTGAAGAAGGGTGGAGCAGGTAGAGACGAGTGTCAGAGGTGATTTGCGACAGACGTATAGCAGCAAGAGTGAAAGGGAATCTTTACAAGGTGGTGAGACCTGCTGTGATGTACGGTTTGGAATCGTGGCACTGACAAAGTGACAAGAGGCCGAGCTGGAGGTGTTGAGGTTTCTGCCAGGATCAGGATGGACAAAATTAGAAATGAGTACATCAGCGGGACAGCTCAGGTGCAGGTGCAAGGCTGAGATGGTTTGGAAATGTGCAGAGGAGGCAGAGTGGATGTTTTGGACAAAAGATGTTGAAGATGGAGCAGCCAGGCAGGAGGAAAAGAAGAAGTAGCCAATCTTAATTTCAGCTCACAGTGATTATTTTTGCACAAGTCCACCTTTCTCTGTTCAGCCTTCATCACTGTTGTCTGCTCATGGAAGTATACTGTTTGTCTTTGCTTGAGATTGTTGATTTCCCGTGGATCAATGAAGTCCTTGAAGAATCTGACATTAAAACCAAGGAAACCTAGGTCTTATGTTTCCCTAACTTTGCTGCAGGTCGGCTGTTAAATTTGGAGAAGGCTTGTTCAAGACTCGTACGAAAAAAAGAAAAGCCTGTAAGTTTAGTTGCCACTTGTTGTTATCCTTTTGCTTTTGCGTGGATTTACAGGGCGTGAAACACTAGGGGGCACTAAGGTCACAGCATAATGTGGCCATTTCTCCGTGTCAAGTGGCTTTATAGTCATGTCAACTAAGTGCAGTGGTACAGTGAAGTGAGACAACGTTCCTCCAAGACCGTGGCGCTACATATGACATATAACAGACAATCAACGCAGGACTACATAAAGAGCCCAAGAAAAGTGTGCAAAATGGCACAAAACAAAACAAAACATAGACACTGCAACACCAGACAGAACAGAGCGATACAGACTGTGCAATAGAAAAGTGCAACAATGACAGTGGGTTGTGCAAAAAGTAGCTTGAGGTAGTGACGTGTGTGTGTGTGTGTGTGTGTGTGTGTGTGTGTGTGTGTGTGTGTGTGTGTGTGGATAAGTGCTTGAGGTAGTGATGTGTGTGTGTCAGTCCAGTTACTGAGTGTTGAAGAGTCTCATGGCTCCGGGGGAGAAATTAGCACAACCAGATACATTAGAGTAGAAAAAGTTGAAAAAATGCCAAAAATGTATATATATTTATTGCATAGTAGATCTCAACTACATATAATGTAGCAGCAAGAAGACTAAACCTAAAATTACTAACTGCAGTAAATAAATGAGCTTGCTTTGGTTGCTGGGTGGGTGGGGGTCATTTAATAATGGTGGGACCGTGGGGGCTTGCTGTCAGCTGTTGTCAGGCAGAAACCCTGTACAGGAAATGTACATGTGTGAATCAGGTTGTTTTCTCTGACACACTTCAGGCTGCTGGAAGCAGATGTACTTCTGTACTTTTACTTCAGTGTTTTGCTGAATAGTATGGCAACTAGTAGTTATTGCATGTATAACAAAGTCAAAGCGTATCTTTTCAGCATTGTTTGCTCTTATTTGTCATTAGTTGAGGCTGGGTTTTGAAATGGTGCAGGAACCTTGTTGGCAAAGCAAGCAAAACAAACTAGGAGGAGTTTATTTGCGTTACAGTAGAAAGGCAAAGGTGCCAGTGGATATAAATCTGGATATGGGCTTTATTTCTAAGGTCAAGCAGGGAAATAAGGAAAAAGGTCCATAAAAGGGCTGATATTTACAGTCCCTGCATGCACGTTTTTACAAAGACAAACTAGACTGTTGGCATGTAGCAATAATCAAGCAGGAATTTTCATCACTATGGTGGTTTCATATGTACTCTTCTGCTCATGTGATCTAAAGCAGCGGTCCCCAACCCCCGGACCACAGACCAGTACCGGTCCGTGAGTCGTTTGGTACCGGGCCTTAAGAGGCTCGGGTGGGAAATTTATGGTTTTTATCGCTAACTCTGTTTCCCGGGGTCTTTTCCCGTGTGGTATGAATACATCTTTTTTTTTTGGTACCATTACTGGTTTTATTTTGTTGTATTTATCTGCGACACCTTAAAGGTCGGTCCATAAAAATATTGCCGGACATAAACCGGTCCGTGGTGCAAAAAAGGCTGGGGACCAATGATCTAAAGAAAAAAAGGACAACTAGCAGGACTGCCATTTGTCTGTGGTCACATTCCACTGCTCCTTTGGTGTTGCTTATTTTTCTTTTTCTTCTTCATCTGTTCAAAAATGTCTGATCACATTTTTCCTTGATAATGCCAAAATTGTTAAAGGCTTTCAAATGAATCCAGTGTGTATTTCAATCCTGTGAAATTTCTAATGAGATTATCTTTTTACTTGATCTGTGGTGTTTTTGTCAGCAGCTGTCTGCCCAGAGGACACGGGGGAAAGCAGATGGCTCCGGCGGTGAAACCCAGCAAAGAAAGTGAGTCAGTTAAGTTCATTAGACAACGGTGTAGTTGTTGAGCTGAGGACAAACTCGGGTCATGGGACTCTGCAGGAGGATTTAAGTAACGATGTGTTTGTTGAAGAAAGACTGGAAAACCAGAACTTGCAGCCTCTAGCTAATCGACTGTTTAGTCATTAACATTTATGGCTGAATTTGCCTGGAAAAGTCTTATACCATGTCTGTTTTGTTTTTTTGTGGAGGTTCAAAACACACATCTGTGTGATGAAGTGCACATTATATTTGCGGCTGCAGCCAGACAGTGTGTAGACTGCAGAGCAGATTTTAGTGCTCCAAGCTGTCCAGTCCGTCTTCATTTGTTTTCACTGCACATGAAAGCAGCAGAAATAATGAAAGTACGCTGGACTGGAGGGATTCCTGTGCTTTACTGCTGCTAAACACGTCCTATTCTCTTTGGTTTCAGACAAACCTCTGGGGAAGATTTTGATGCCTACCTCCAAAATGTTAAAGCCCAGTCTGAAGCTTTCAGGAGCAACAGTGAGTGAACCATCTATATGAAATTTAAGGCTTTTGTCAACCTCTTCCCAGGTGCTTTTTTTTTTTTTTAAACAGAGCAGAGAAACATAGCGTATCTAAACATACTAGTTTTCTTTAGAAAGCATTTGTTATTTCTGTTTGCACACAATGTACGAAATATTTCAGAGAAACAAAAGTGACCGGGGTTGTGACCTTGTTATTCTGCCTTAATTGCGACTTTAATGCTCAAAGCTTGTAAAATTAAGTTAAAACTGAGCGCTAGCTTCGATTTATACACAGTATGAAAACCTGATGGAGGGTTCAAGCTGTTACTTGAGAAAGCATCATACAAAAAAAAGCCTACAAAACAAATCAGCTTAGAGAGAATTGGCAGAAGAAGAAAGAAAGAAAACAGAAGAACGATATACAAAGTTATCAGAGTGTTTCCAAGTGTCAAGAACTGGAGTGGGGAGTATCATCAAGAAATGTAAAGACAGACACACAACACAGACACCTGGCAGCAGTGGGAAGCAAAAGACTAGAAAGAAAAATGGTGAGAGAACAACTGCCAAGACACCCGTGAATGACTTAGTCAAGTTTGAAATTGTAGTCTGAAGGAGACAATCACTATAGACCTGCACAGGAATGAGCTGCGAGGTTAGAGACCAGGAAAAACTTCTGCAGAAGAAACGCCTTCAAGCCAGACTGAGGTGTGCTAAGAACGACCTGGAGACAAATAATCCAGACTAGAAGAGCGTCCTTTGGTCAGAGGAGATAAAACTACAGCTCTTTAGCTGCAGACACTTTGCTGATGTTTAGAGAAAAAAGTGAGAGTTCTACAACTCAGAGGACACCGTCCCCACAGGGGAACACAGTGGTGGGAGGCTTATGAAGAAAGGAAGATACGTGAAGATTTTAAAAGAAAACCTCGAGCAGTCAGAAACAAACCTGGGTCTGGGTCGTCTCTTTATCTTCAAACACAACAACGACCCAAAACGTGTGTCGCTCCTGGTGAAGAACTACCTCCAGTGAGTCAGTCAGTAAGTGAACGTTACTGACTGGGTTGCACAAAAGCATTGCCTTAAATATCTGTCAGGTGAACTGAACACCAGGGTCCACGCTAGAAGACCATCAAATCTGGAGGATCTTGAGAGATTTGCCAAAGAAGAATGGGCTGCGGTTGCTCTGAAGACCTCTGCAACTTGTTGAAAACTGCAAAAACCGACTGCATCGGCATCGAGAAGATAATCGTTTTGTTGTACATTGCGAGTATATATTCATGAGAGGTCAGGTTTACATGCTTTCTGTTTGTTCCCAGGACTCCCGTCTGACACAAATGTGGTGACTCCAAACACAGAGTGCAGCTGGGATTTCACCACCAAGACCCGCTCCACCAACGATGACGGTACCTCACTAGATCTGGAGTGGGAGGATGAGGAAGGTAAGAACATTCTGACTGAAGTTGAAAAGTTTGATTAGGATAGTGATGATGTGATGAGCCCTCTTTTTCATAGAATTCCAAGAGTATTTTAATTTATTTGAAAACATATTTTGCTCTTTTGTTTTCATTTCTCTGCTGCTACATCTGTCATTTATTTTCAGTCTTTTCCTGTGTACGTTTCAAGGCAGCACACTTATGTAATACATGCGGTTTGTGACTTCCACCGTGGACCTTCTGCTGTTTGACATCAGTTACTGCTCTTCTGTCAGAATCAAACCTCATGTCTCTGCATTGTAGGAATCAATCGCGCGCTTCCAGTGTGGGAGAGGTCGCGAACAGAGGAGGACATCTTGCGCGCAGCCCTGAGGCCAGGCGGCAAGCAAATGAACAGCGGGCCGACCTCAGCCTCCGAGGACTCCACCGCACTGGAGTGGGAGAATGATTTTGTGAGCACCCACCCAGAGGACACTGCAGAATTCGAAGGGTTTGTCAATCCTGTCCTAGACACTCCCTCTGAGGACTCCTCGGACTGCGGCCTCAGGTCAGACAACCAAGACAGATAGTGTCCAGCACCAAAGGAGACATTGGCGGCCCGCCTCCTCACGTCAAGGCTCACCAGCTTTTTTGCCTCATGAAGTGGAAATGTCGTTCCTTACATGCTCTTCATACTGTCATGAAACTGTGATGCTGCAGGAACATGTATGTACCTCTGCACTACAGAACAGTGTGGTGACGTTTATCAGACTCATTTTTTCAGTGCCTTCATTTGCTAAACGACCATTTAATGAATTGTAACTGATCAGTTGTATCCACAACCGTCTTACACATTGTACAACAAGTGCTTTTTATCTAACGCACCCAGGTGATCGTCTACAAACCAATTTATCACCAACCAACCGGGCGTGAAATGTTATTATATTAGCAGATTGACCCTCCAGTATACTGACTGGTGTAACTGGACACATTTCAGTGCTTGTGAGTGAAGTAATTGTGCAGGAAAATCTACACATTGGAGTGAAAAATGACCAATGTGTAGATTTTTCACAGTTTGTGGGTAAAGTAGTCATTCTGGATCATTTAGGTACTTTTAAAATCCCAGCGGGCTAATTTGTTCTTTGCATTTGACCTATGCTAACTATTTAGCAGCAGCGAACAGTCAAACAGTACCTGGGGACCAAGTGCAGTGCTGAGGCCAACACCTCACTCAGCACCTCTGTGGGGAAAAGGCTGGTTTATTCTTGGATCTCTTTACATGTAGAGAGAAAAAATCCACAGAAGCACAAAAGCAGTTTAAATTAGGGAAAAAAGAAAATCCGTCTGTTCTTTACTTTGATGCGTGATCGGGAGGTGAATTCCACTGGAAGGTTGCTGAAGGACAAATGAAACCATCTCTCAGTGAATCAGTGGAGCAAGCTATACGAGGCAGCACAGGTGAACACTGCATGTCAGCCATGAGCGCTCACAAAAAAAAGGCACGCACAAATATGAAGCCAGTGCATGCACTCTGACAAAACGCTGAGCTCATGGCGGTGACCCTCAGCTGAAGTCATAAGCCTCCTTTCTTGTAATTGAGAGCCCTCATATGAAACTGTGTCATGATGCTGATCAAATACAGAAAAAAAACTTCTCAAACTGTAACTTTGTAACAACATTCAGGCTTTTTCAAGTATCGTGTGAATATTAGCTCAGAAGCACAGTGAAATCATTACAGAGTATAACAGGAGGCATCATTCACCTAAACCTACTGGAGGAGACAAATCAGTTCCGAGTGTTTAACTAACTTTTTAGTGATATCTGAGAAGAAATCATTGAAAGCAATATTTTGAAATTGAACTAAAAAGATCAAACCTGTGGTGTTAGCGTCGGTGATCCAGTGCTGCTTTGATTAAGGAAGGGGCTTTTAATTCTTCTTCGTTACTTTTTCTTCTTATCTTAACCTGTCACATGTTGTTGAACTGGAGTCGGGACAATAGCTTTTCACATTAATCAATTTTAATTAGTTTAAATCTGCCTACTGCGTGCACCTGCAATGTGTTGGTTTTTGTCGATTCAGATCTTAGAAGATTTTACCAAAATGAACCCGATCCACTGACTTGCACTGCTGTCAAAGTGTGTACACGAGACACTGGTTAATTTTCCTTCCTAATATTTGAGTGTGGTATAATATATTGTTTCCTTTTGTTTCCCCAGTGTTATGTTTTGTTGTGAGTATAGCATATTTGAGTCATCACTGTAAATTTCTGTTTAAAAAGAACAAAACTTGATTCTTTGTCACTCTGAGTATAAAGGGACAAAATAAAATCATGGAGGGGGAAGAAAGTCCCGAGCTTCAGGTACATTAACTACAGACCAACTGAGTGTGTAATCTGTAATTTTTAAAGTAATCTTGACACTTGACTCTGGCAGAATGTTTAAATGTTTCTGGCAAAAAAAAAAAAAAATCAAAAGTACAAACCAAAGTAGTAAGTGAGAGGCTACACAGAAGTAGTTTGCAAAATTTAAAGGGGACCTTTTATGCTCAAAATCTTTACTTTTGCCTCTCCCTTTAAGGCCGCTGTCTCATTAAGCACACTATCTTCTGATTGGCTGACTCTCATAAATGGAAGGTTTGAATTGTATGTCGGCCAGACCTGTTTAAATGACCTAACCATATTAGGGCGATCCACTTCTGACATTATACATAATTAAAAGAACAGGGTGTATCAAAAGAGTCATCTGATTTCCAAAAGCTATATTTTTAAAAGTAAAGGACATGAAGAAAATTAAATCTTTAAAGTGCATGGCTGAATGTAAAATTGATCATACAATGCTCACAACTGCTCAATGCATCCCTACACCTGACACACACTTTATATTCATAAGAAAGTCAAACTTGAGCCCTACTTTTGTGGGTATGTCTGCAGTCTCTGCAGCCACTGCTGTTGTTATGCTACCAACCAGGAACCAAGTGAAACTCACGAATGCCCACTTTCTAAATGGTACATGTTTAGATTGTTTCCTGTGAACATTGAATGAAAGCACTTTAAAATGGGATTATTCTTTTTGATACATCCTGTACAAGAGCATTGTGCATTTGTAACATTTAGAGCACTGACGTTTTTGGCACATAGTGATTACCTGCACAGATGGCCTCGTTATTTGCAACACACGCATATAAAAGCATAAAAGATCCCCTTTAACATAGACCGTACGTGGAGGCTGAATGGATGTACCATAAGACCTGGATTGGGGCTTAGTCTCTCTTTAATGCTGCACTGTTTAGCCACCACTGTCAGTGGCTTGATTGATACCTAAACTCAGCCACAAAACAGCAAATCATTTTATAAAAGTTGGTATCCATTTAAGGACGAACAACGAATAAACCTACTCATTTTATGGTGAATGTATTTGTATCTCTTTATTGCACAACTGAGTTTTACTTTCTTCAAAAAAATAAATAAAGTAGATTTAAAAAGAGCAATTTGAAGTAGCTGGCTGAAACATAACCTAGCATTTTTACTATGTGCATGGAGAAATTGATGATAGTGATGGCTTCACAGTAT
>NW_024582520.1:1331348-1356128 GCF_018398535.1 Haplochromis burtoni | reverse complement strand
ACGCTCATACTCTCTCCCACAATCGATATGTGATCCATTGTTGATCTGCACACAGCTGTTGTCACTAACGGTGCACTCGCTTACGTCACTGTCGTGAGACATTCTCGCAAAAAATCACGGTTTTAGTAACGCAGTAACGCAGCGTTCCTACGGGAAAGTAACGGTAATCTAATTACTGCTTTTGCAATAGTAATCCCTTACTTTACTCGTTACTTGAAAAAAGTAATCAGATTACAGTAACGCATTACAAGTAACGCGTTACTGCCTATCTCTGGAAGTGATGCATTGTGCAGTTTTATTTTTGAAGAAGGTGGAAGAGGATTTGTGTAGCTGTCTGGGACGGGCAGAATAGGCAGACAGTCAAAGAGAACAGTGTGACACATAAGGGTTCAGCTCAAAACTATGTCAACACTACATGCTTGTTCAGTTCAAAAGACTGGCTCATCACCCACAGATATTGAACAAATGCATACTACCTGAACAGTGTATACTTAACCTGTTTGATCACCTGTCAATCAAACTGCTTGCACTGGCAGCTGACCTGTGAGTGAACCACACGGATGATGGCTTAGCAAAACCTACAAAAGTTTTTATAACCACAAAAGGAGTGGAAAGCCAGTTAACTGAACAGTGAGACTTCCTATTGATAAGAAAAATACAACTTGTATATCTGTAATCTCCTGTCTGTCCATGAAGCTGATCTATTGTGCTCCATTTATTTATTTATTTTTATCTATTGATTGGAGACTACTAGAATGACTTTGCATGATTCCCAGTTTCAAAAAAATCATCATTATTTCAGTTGGTGCAGCCCATCAGTTTAGCTGCTATCACAAGCCCGCTTTCTTATGATTGGCTGCCCCTCACAAAAAGGTTTAAACAGCACTCGCACCAACTGCAAAGCAAAGTTTAGGTTTAATTGCTCCTGTGAAGTCTGCTTTGTTGGAAACCTGAAAATATTTGCCCCTGACAGCCACCAGGACAAAAAGGGAGTACAACTGGTAACTGTCTAGTTACAGTGACATTTTGGCTGTTGGTGGCGTCAGAAGAGAATCTGCAGCCCATAGGAAAATCCCAGCTGATGGTTTTTCGTAACACAGGCCAGAGAGAATTTTTCACCAGAGCTAAATGTGTTTTAACTTGTGCTATCCTAGAGTTACCTGTATGGCCAACAGCTGTGCAAATTTATTTCAGCCTCATTGTATAGACTTTTTCATATAGTCACGCCAAGCTAAAACTGCTTGGCATGACCGCACCATTGGGAACCTCTCTCTATTACATCACAAAGGGCTGAGAAACTGTCTGAAGCCTGAACCTTTGCCTTGAAGGGAATACTTCAATTTAATCTGACCTAATTGTTTCAAGCTTTGACCATGTCTAATAGACCATCATAGTCAAACATGGTCAAGAGAACCTTCTGAAGTTCAAATGGAACATCAGAACAGGGAAGAAAAAAGTGTCTTTGAGCATGCCATTATTGTTGGTGCCACATGGGCTGCTCTGAGTATTTCAGAAACTGCTGGGAAAATCCAGTGAGCAGCAGTTCTCTGGGTGAAAATGTCTTGTTGACATCAGAGGAGAATGGCAGGCAACTCAAATTACCACCAAGGTATACAGAAGAGCATCTCTGAACACACAACATGTCCAGCTTTGAAACAGATGGGCTACAGCAGCAGAAGACCACAACTGGTGCTACTCCTGTCACCTAGGAACAAGGAACTGAGGTTATAATTCACACAGTCTTGCTAAAATTGGACAATAGATGTTGCCTGGTCTGATGAGTCACAATTTCTGCTGTAATATTTGGATGGCAAGTTCAGACGCCAACTACATGAAACTACATGAAATCACGGCTCCATCCTGCCTCGTATCAACGCTTCAGACTGGTGGGTCTAATGGTGTGGAGGAAACTTTCTTGACACACTTTTTGCCGTGAGGTGGTACAACGTACCTGAGTATAGTTCCCGACCATATTCATTCCTTTATGTCCACAGTGTACCCATCTTCTGATGGCTCCTTCCAGTAGGACAGTGCATCATGTCACAAAACTCCAATCTGGTTTCACATGACAATGAGTTCACTGTGCTCAAATGGCCTCCACAGTCACCAGAACTCTTTCCAGTAGAGCACCTTTGGGATGTAACAGAACGGGAGCTTCTAGTTATAAACGTGCAGGCAATCAAGCTCCACTAACTTTGATGTCAATATGCCAGTATGGACCAAAATCTCTGAAAAGTGTATATTTATAAGAAAATAGAAAAAAACTGAATATATCCCCTTTGATAGAAAAAAGAAAGCTTTGTACACCTGAATGACATGAACTGTAATAGTGTCAGTAGTAGTTTTCCTCCTGCAAAGCATCAATAGCATTACACAATGATGATTTGCAGGTGGAATTTCCCCATAGAAGTTGCCTTGAAAGCATTAAGGGAATACATACATAATAATGCATTTGATTCTTGAATATCTTGCATTTTGATACACAAGCTTAAGTGTAAGTGTGATTTCCAGACTGAGCTCACGTCACCCTCCGCTGTGAATATTTAATTAGACCAATGTAAACTCCAAGCTGCATTGCGGCAACCGTTCGACAGTGGGGTTACCATTTGTTATAAAAACAAATATGATAGTTCCACTGGTCACGTTTGAACGCATAACTTACAGCCAGAAGGGACACGTTTACAGAGCCCGGAGAAGGAAGGAGTGTGTCATTTTTCCTCATGCAAAGGATTACAGAGTCAATGCATGACAGATTCTTAGGGGCAGCCTGTAATCTTGTCTGGATGGTATGTAGCATGTTGTGTTTTGTCTGAGAGCAGTGATGTCAGCAACAAAATAAAGTGGTCCCCAAACCCACTGCTATAGTGTTTCCTGTAACACTTTGATACAACTCATAGACAGGTGACTTCAGACTTGGCTGCCCACGCTGGCCCACTGAAGGTCACTGATGCTCACTGTTGAGTCTTATAAAAAAAAAAAAAATCTCAGAAACTACTGTGGTTGGTTTCCCATTAAAGCTCAGCTTGACAATCAGCAAACGATCAAGTTATTTTAGTTTGTGAAGAAAAGTATTAATCCACCTTTAAAAAATACATATATCTTACGTTTTTATTTACAAATGCTGTAGGTCTGGTTAACTCACTTGAACACTTCTTTGTTGAAGTGACTATCCCAATGGGATGGGAGGAAGGAATCGGGAGAATCCCACTTTATAAAGCAAACCAGTAGGCTGTGATATTCCTCGTGAGGTTGTCGGGTGCTCGCTAGTGGCAGAGCACGCGCACTGCATTTCATTCGGAGTCCGCAGACTGAATGAAGAATCCGCAGCTTCGACACTGTCCTGTGAGAAAGTAGCGGTTCGTCTACGGGAATCGTCGTGGAATATTTAGTTCTGTTTTGATTCCTCAGGTTCAAAGGGTTAACATCGCGAGGGCTGGCGAAGTGTCGAACAAGTGACTATAAAGGACAACAATACACAACAAACCGCAGCCCTCCAGACTGAGTGGAGCCAGCAACTTGTGAGACGTTCCAGAGCCGCAGCACGACCACCGTAAGACGTCCAGCTTCAATCACTTAAACATCAAAAGCAGAAAAGAATAAATGGAAACGTTTCACTTTCATTTCTTATACGTTTTTAGCTGCCGGCGTATCATTTAACGTTATATTTTCGATATTCGGGTCGCAAATGTCAAGATGGAGAAAAGTTAGCTCACTTGGAACAATCTGACCTATACTCAAGAAAAGTGACCTGATTTTTTTTTCGAAAAGTAAGCGATTGCTTAGTGGTACATTAAAAGCTGTTTAAAACTAGTGTTAATGTTTAGTGTCTTCGCAGTAAGAAACTAAATCCTCACGGACCTTAACGCCAAAGCGAGCACTAGTTTGTTGGGACAGCGGAGCGATATTTACTCCGCCTTCCCAGACTATTTCACTCGAGAATCTGGAGGACATGGCACGGAGAGACGGAACGAAGGTGCTCTGAAAACGAAAGAAATGTATACAAAAGTTGGGATTACGGGCTAAATGTTTACAAGAAAGATCACTGTCATGATTCGCACGCATTGTTGAAAGGTATGTGGTTATTTAACGGTTGAAATAAGAGAGTAGACTTGAACTCCAGGGAGCTACATCAGCAGGACACAGAGAGGCTCGGCGCTCCGTTCCCCTCGGAGAGCTTGGCTAACAGCTAACATAGCTTAGCTTCAGTTGTGAGAAGTTCAAAAAGTTTCTGGAATGGAGGAAGAGGAGGAAGGCTGAAGTAAACGTTGTCAAACTACTAAGAGGCTGAATACGATGACTCCCCAAGTTATACTTGATGATAAAACGATTATGGTAGACTCTTATGTAAATGGTTGTTATGAGGTGTTTTAATTAAAAACTTCACGCTAAACAAGATGTGTTCTGTGAAAGCAAGCTAAGCTAGTTAGCAAAATCTCGATGCTACTTACATCAAGTTGCTACATACCAGAGTTAGCTAATGCCAGTGGGATATTATATTATATTGTGACCGTGTGTATTTTCGTGGAGCACTTGGAGCAGTACTAAAAGCTATTTTTATTGCTGTTTCTGGGGTCTGTGTATAATTAGATGCGTCTTTCTGAATGCCTTTTCTCTCTTTCTCTGGTGGTGGTGGGGGGGGGTACTGAATCGTCCTTCCATATTGTCTGTTCCGTGTTACTTCATGTTTGACAAGCGTTAAGGACGGATTACACGCTGTTAAACAAAGTAGTGTTGTCAGGTTTTCCAGTTTTTTGGAAGTTTTTTTTTTTTTTGTCTTTTTGTTTTGCTTGCTGTGTGCGTTTTATGTAGACATCTTTTAAACGTGATTAAAGGAATTCCTCAGGCGTGTAATCCAGAGCAGCCCAAACTGATGAACATCTATCAACGATTTGAGAAGCTTCTAGGGTGCACTTCCTATTATTAAAGTACATCTCATTGTTTCCCGCCATGCTTGGAGATGGTATTTTTTTTTTTAAATTTTGTATCCATGTACATATGTGTATATGCATTTTCTTAATGCATCTATGACCTATATATTTTCTGTGATTCATAAAGAGTTTTCCCTGGGTCATAGTGGGATTTTGAGGATTTTACTACCCGTTTAAACACGACTGATCCACAAGTCTTAACCTTTGGTTGTTATATTAGGCTATTTAAAAAAGGTATTTTATGCTTGGGGAAATGAAACTCGACTTGGGAACAACTAGTTAAGAAATCCCAGTGGTGTGGTGTTGTAGTGTTTTGTTTTGTGTTTTTGCCCTTTAATAGTTTTTATATATCTGGCAAGCAATCCCTGTCATACTAAATTGGTTCCACAAAGAGTAAACTCATGGTAATTTTTGTAAGAATGTAAGCCACTTTTACTGAGGGTTAACAAATAAGTACTTGTCAAAATGCGATGTTGTAAAATACATAGCACCCTAACTGATAGTGGGTAGTATTTTTAGGGTGTTAAAAAAAAGGGGGGGGGGGGTCTTGGATCTTGGCATAGATGTATTTGTTGCTATTCTTCTCACGCACGCACATGGAACTAGTTGTAATAAAAAATGGAAACCGATGGTGTTGTTATTAACATGCCAGTACTGTAAACTACAGATAAATCTGTGATAGGCCAATATCAGCCCACTGATATCTGTCTGAATCTGGTTAACATACTTTAGTCGAGACTGATTTGACACAGAGAATAAGCTATCGTCGTGAACTGTTTGTCTTTTGAAAAGCTCAGCTTTATCTGAAGGATTGGCATGAGAAATCTTATTTAATGTAGTCTTTGTAGCTACAGTGTGTTTATCCACAAGTTTGGATGTGTAAATTGATTACTTTACTAACTGAACCATGAACTTGTGTGTCACTTGGAATCTGAAAAAGGCCTATCCACATGTAGGAAGAACTGCTTTAATGTGGCCTGGTGACTTCCAGAAAAGCTCCCAACATTTACATGTTGATATGGGGTTTTTTTCGGTGTGTGTGTGTCCTGCTTTAGGATGTTTCTCTCTGCTTTCATGTGTGTGGAGAACAATGAGTAATGGGAGTGAGTGCAGTGCTGTTGGACAGCTGTTAGCTGGAAGGGAGGGATTGGGCAGAGATGGGATGAGGGAGGAAGCAGCTCTTTGTGGTTACATCCTTTTTGACTAAGGCCAGTTTCACAGCCCAAACAGCTGCTGCTGCAGGCTGCATGTGTTGACCCTCTGTCTGCTCTGTCTGTATGAAGGGGATTGAAGTGTTATATGTCATAATTGCCCGAACTCTCAACATCTCTAGAGCAGTCTGAGACAAAGGTATCTTGGTGCAGTGCATCAGTAGTGAGGGGTAATCAGCAACTCTTAGTTTTACTTTTTTTTTTTTTTTCCTTTCCCAGTGCAAATACTGAAGAGAGAGGTCAGTATTTTGTCTCAACTGTCATGTTATTTATTTGAAAAGTAGTTCAAAAATTGACTGAGACTTCACTAGGCAAAAAACAGATTTTCTTTTATTTATTTTTTTTAAAGTAGATTCTCCACATGCTGCCTTGAGAGTTTTTCCCTTATGTGGCATAACTTGTACCAGTCAGTTCAGCAATCATTGTTAGTCCGAATGTAGCATCTATTCTGCTCTTTCCTCTGCCAGTGTGATCACAGCTGTGTGTCTGCCTCTAAGCATGAGTCCACCAAAAGCAGAATGTCCTGAAACTTGAAGAGGTGGCACTTTAAAAAGAGCTCATTAAATTTTGGTCCCGATCCAAACTGCTTTCCTTATTTTGTTTAAATGGGGAGTTGGCCTTGAGCACTCTGTAGCTGCCTTTCTGCAAAATTGCTTGTTGTGTGACAAATGATCATGTTAGATGCATTTTAGGCCATATGGCTGTTTAGTGTTTTCCATGTGCATGATTGATCTCGAGTTTGAGATGGAACGCGTTTCACATAACTGAGTCATCTAAGTAGTGATGGTGGCGTTTCTGTGGAAATGTATCAGATCAAAAATAGCACAAAGGGTTTTCTTGAATTCCCAAACCCCCACCCCGTGGATCGAGAATAGTGCTTCTCTAAGTGGGTTGCCATAAAGAGTGTTTCATGTCATTAAACAAAAAACTTTAACAGTTGCTATAAAAATGTTTAGAAAGGTTTGCTTGTTCATCTAGATAACAGTAATTTCAAACTTTACATGTGTTCCTGATCTTTCTCTGATCTTTTGTGTTTTGCAGAAGGCTGACAGAGGAAACCCTGACTGTGGGCAATTTGAATGAAGTTAGCCAAAAGAGCATTGGTAGTTCTCAAGAAATGAGCACTTCCTTATAAGACGTGTGTCAGACTTGCACCAGTGAGGCCTGCTGCAGTGTATCAGTTCAACATAAGTCCTGATTTGAGCTCCTACAGACTACACCCCCCCTCTCCATCAGTGGTAGTGACCCAACTCCGGACAGCTTGCTGGAGGGCCCTTCCTGAGCAGCAGCAGCTGCGTCCTGCTTGCTCACTCCTGGCCCTCCCCTGCTTCCTGTCCTTGGTCAGACAAGGCTAAAATCTCCTCTCCCCTCACCCCACCCACTCATCGGTGTTGGCTTTTCATACTTGCACACTTATATTACTCACTCAAGCAACTTCTTTTGTTGATCAAACGCTCACAGACTGTGTTGGGTTAATAACGCTCTTTGGAGATTACCTGCTGACTGATTTTTGGCCCCCTTGCATAGGCCCAGTGTCATCGCGAAGGAAAGTTCCTCTCTTTTACCTGCACTACAACTTGCAGAATGACTTCCATGTCTAGTTTGTTCTCCTTCACAAGTCCGACAGTCAGGCGCCTGCTCGGCTGGAAACAGGGAGACGAGGAAGAGAAATGGGCAGAAAAGGCAGTTGATGCACTTGTGAAAAAGTTGAAGAAGAAGAAGGGTGCCATGGAAGACCTGGAGAAAGCGCTGAGCTGCCCTGGACAGCCCAGCAAGTGTGTTACCATTCCAAGATCACTGGACGGCCGGCTGCAGGTTTCCCACAGGAAGGGTCTTCCTCATGTTATCTACTGCAGAGTGTGGCGCTGGCCGGATCTACAGTCCCACCATGAGCTCAAGCCTCTGGACATTTGCGAGTATCCGTTTGGCTCCAAACAGAAGGAGGTGTGCATAAACCCATATCACTACAAGAGAGTGGAGAGCCCTGGTATGTAATTTTTCTCACCTTAAACAGGTTCTGTTTAATCAACCTTAGCTTTTATATTTAAACAGACATGTAATGTTAATGGTTGGTGTATATACGATTAAACCTGTGTTCTGTGAGGCATAGTCATCACATAATTTGTTTATTTGCAGTCTTTCTAACATTTCTAGCCTATTGTTTCATTTTGCTTTTTGCCTTTTAACTTTCAAATACAAGATGGATTAAAGCAATTTAGAACTGTGCACATCTCTCAGTAAACTGTAGAGCTGGTAAACAAATCTACAAAGGTCAGGAGGCTGTCATCACACAGGCCTTTTCTGCCCGCCCCCTCCATTTCACAGAAAATCAATATCACTAGCTCTGGGAGTCTTATTAGATTATATGCCTCAGGCATTCCAGATTGGGTGTGGCATCAGAAAGCAGTGTACTAAACGCATAAACCACTCAGACTAAACTCCCAGCACTTTCACATCACTTAACCCCCCCTTCCCCCTTTTCTCCCACACCCCATCATATACACTTACACACCCATGGATGACCCTAAAGATACAGGCTTTCTGATACTACACTGGTTCAGGATTGCAAGGTCTGTATTGACCGGTTCAAAGATGCAGATCACTTGTCGGTGAGAAGACTATATTTCAGCCTTGGAGCCTGGACTCTTAAAGTCAGAGTAATATCTTGCAAAGGGAAACCTTCAATCCTTTTTAAGGGTAAAATTAAATGTGAAGGACATCTTGTTCTTATGTATCAAGAGCTAAAAATAACATTTCAAGACTCACTGTTGTTGTTCAGTCATCTCTATTTCAACATACAGGTTGGAATTCCTTCAGTTATTTTTGATAGTAGCATTATTAAAATCATCATATTAAAATACTGTAATAACGATCTCAGCATATACAGTGTTCTACACATTAGGTATTTTCAGCCTCTACAAGATTAATCTATGCTGCTTTCTGGTTTTAATTATTTTCACGTAAATTTTAATTGTTTTGGGCTTGCCCTACTCCTTAAAAACTTAGTTTTCATGAATTGTGAATTCCACATGGTGATACATCATGTGTGCAGTTTCTTCTTTTTTTTTTTTTTTTCTTTTTTTTTTTCAGCACACTTGTTTAATTCATTTTTCTTCTTCCATCCAGTGCTTCCTCCTGTCCTGGTACCACGGCACAGCGAGTTCAACCCACAGCACAGCTTGCTGGTACAGTTCCGTAACCTCACCCACAACGAGCCACACATGCCCCTGAATGCCACCTATCCAGAGTCCTTCCAACAGCCGCACAATGGGGGTGGCAGCAGTGGAGGAGGTGGAGGTGGCGGCAGCTCTTTTTCCATTTCTCCCAACTCTCCATATCCTCCTTCTCCAGCCAGCTCTGGTACTTATCCAAACTCTCCTGCCAGTTCGGGGCCCTCAAGTCCATTCCAACTCCCAGGTACACCAAATACACTCCTCCACCTGACCCTGGGAAAGTTGCCAAACCATTGTTTTTCTGAATTGTCACTGTCATGTAGCCAACAAATGTCTGACTTTTGATAAACACTGGTCTCTCAGGATTTCTGTTTTTCAAGTTGCATGATGCAAGGGGGGGGGGGAGTCTGTTTACAGTTGTATGGTGAAAAAACAAATGATGTAGCCAGGCAAATCCAGTTCCATCCACCAGCACTGGTGCTCTTAGTCTAGACCAGTGGTTCTTAACCTGGGTTCGATCGAACCCTAGGGGTTCGGTGAGTCCGGTCTCAGGGGTTCGGCAGACCCTCCACCGTGACATGCACCGCTCATTTTGTGCACCAATAAAAAACATATCTATGTCTTGAATTTGAAAAAAATCATATTTTATTTTTCACTAAAGAGGGGTTCAGTGAATGCGCATATGAAGCTGGTTGGGTTCGGTTTTTGTTTTGTTTTTAAATTTTTTGTTTTTAACAGCAATTTAGGATTTAAGTTATTTATCCTGCAAAGCTTTGGTTGGCTTTTTGAATGCTGACAAGCATCATGATCCACTGAAATGTCCTTGTTGCAGTTTTAAGTAGATGTTTTGTTTCCTGTATGCCTCACTAAGGGCTTGAAAAGCTCATGTTGCATCTGTCGGGAATGGGTTAGCATGTGGCTTAGCAAATGAGGGATGTGTGTAATCTGACACCATTTCCGGGGTACAGATCTTGTCATGATTGTTCTAAGGAGTGTCTATGGGGATTTTGTGTGCGTGAGAGCGAGAGTACATTTGTCAGCAGCAGCAACTGGTCCCACTAACTTCTCTCTTAATGTCTCAGCTGACACCCCACCACCAGCCTACATGCCCCCTGATGAGCCGATCGGCCAGGAGCCCCAGTCCATGGAAACGAACAGCAGCCTGGTACCGCAGAGCATTGCCAGAGGTGGTGAGATGTGCTCACAGTTATACTGACAGTAGCAGAAATATACCAAACCTGTTGGTATATCTCAGCTTCATGTATAAGTTTCCTTTCCTCCTTAACTAGCTGTTAAATTATGAACAGAGTTTAATTTACAAAGGTCTTGTTTCTTCCTCATTTTTTTTTTTTTTTTTCTCTTCAAATCAAAGTAGTGCTGTCTCCGTTTTAGTTTATGGGACACTTTTTACACAATCTTCCTTTAAACCTGGTTTATATCTTTCAGTTGTAGTGGTTAACCCATTTGTCAAATGTGTAAATGTTCTCGTGTTTGAGACCCAGATAAGTCTCTAGGAGGGTTATGTGAGGTTGGGCAGCTGCGGTACGACTCTACTAAATCAAACGTTTTGTCCAATGTGCTGTCATGACCCCCTATTTATAAGCTATTATGCTTAAACCTAAACATAACAGTTTCAAGTCCTTTGACTCATTTAACAGAACACTCTTATTGGATAAGTGCGAAGCAGCTCTCTGTTACATTCATGGTTATATTTAGGAAAATATGTTTTAATATCACTTGGACTATTGACTCTGTCAGCGTTTTGCTGTGCCCACATTTAAAAGGTGTTTTGACAACCTTTTTAAGCTGATATGCAGGGCTTTGACATTTTTCAGGCCCTTGCCAAAAACAGTTCACACATTACTGAGATTTACCTGGTGCTTGTAAATCTCTGTATAACAACATTTTACTGAAGCACAAGTATCGCTACACTTCATGTCTACCAGCAGTATTTGGTTTATGAGAGCTGAAGTCGGGAGTGAGTCTATGTAGGTTGACTAAATTAGAGCCTCTATGGAGCATCACATCATTGTACTACAGAAATAAGAAAGATGTGATGGCTTTGGATTTATTTAAACTTGCATGATCTCTGACCAGACTGTTGGTGTAGACCATATGTTAGGACTGGTCTTTTAGAGCTAGTTGAGGTAACCTCATTGAATGTAGTTTTACATGAGTTGGGTTAACAGAGCTTTGCTCCTAGTTACACTTTTCCTCTTTAACCATAATTAATAAATCTCGTAGTTTATTTAACCACGCAGTCGTGTACTGTCTGGATTGTCTGAATTCATTTCAAATCCATGTTCAACATCTGTTGATCTTACCTTTTTGCAGATGTGCAGCCAGTGGAGTATGAGGAGCCCAGTCACTGGTGCTCTATTGTCTACTATGAACTTAACAATCGTGTCGGAGAGGCTTACCACGCTTCATCCACCAGTGTGCTCGTGGATGGCTTCACTGACCCCTCAAACAACAAAAACCGCTTCTGCCTCGGACTGCTGTCCAACGTCAACCGCAACTCCACAATCGAGAACACCCGCAGACACATTGGCAAAGGTATGACTAATAACCCCAGTAAGAGTAGGAAATAAGGAAATGATGGTGATTAAATGTTCTTACACTTTTGTTTGTCGTCCAGGAGTGCACCTGTACTATGTGGGAGGGGAGGTGTATGCAGAGTGCCTCAGCGACACCAGCATTTTTGTTCAGAGTCGTAACTGTAATTACCACCACGGCTTCCACCCTACCACTGTGTGCAAGATCCCCAGTGGATGTAGCCTGAAGATTTTCAACAACCAAGAGTTTGCTCAACTTCTGGCTCAGTCTGTTAACCATGGCTTTGAGGCCGTCTATGAGCTTACCAAGATGTGTACAATTAGGATGAGCTTTGTCAAGGTAAGGGTTTCATGCTGTACACGTCGAATAAAGACGTTCTCGGTAATTTCTTGATTCCTCACTAATTGTGAGTCAGACCACAAGCACTTCAAAACCTGACTTTCTTTTTGCTATAAGAAAGTCAGAAAAACAACCTACCAAAGTACTCCAAGAAGTACACCTATTTGGTAGATTTCTCTAGTCTGCATTAAGTCATGATGAGACACACACACGGTGAAAACAATACCAGCCACACTTTTGCTTGATTTAATAAGTGCAAACATCATCAGTCACTGTCATTGTGTAATATGGTGTACCTTTTGTTTTTTTTTTTTCCCCCCCCCCCACAGGGCTGGGGAGCAGAGTATCATCGACAGGATGTCACCAGCACCCCCTGCTGGATCGAAGTGCACCTGCACGGGCCGCTTCAGTGGCTAGACAAAGTGCTAACACAAATGGGTTCTCCTCTCAACCCAATCTCTTCTGTGTCCTAATACTGGACTTGTGAGAGCCTGGGAGACCCGTTATGAAAATCACCCCCCTCGCCCCCAAAACCCCTCAATGATTTCTAATTTAAAACGGTCTTAATGGCTGAACTGTTTACACTTACTTTGGGAAGGGATTGGCTAATAATTCAACAGCACCTGCAGCCAGCATCCAGTTGTTGAAATGGCATCAATGTTGCAAGAAAATACCTGGAGAAAGATGAGAATATGCCCAAGTAGCAGTGACGACATGGACACACTACTGCTTGACAATGCTACAATACCTACAAGAACTGAGGGCTCCATTGTCAAGCTTGAATCTGTCAAATGTTAATTTTTTTGCATCAAGTTTTATTGTTTGACGAATAACTTTTTGTTTCTCCATATGTGTAGTTTTTAATGAAGCAGAACTGTTTCACTACTCTGCCTTGTGTCTGACAATTTGAAATTTTACAAAACACTTTTCTTACGTTGTTGTCTCAATGTCAAATATTTACAATAAAGATATAGACATGACTATGTTTACCATTAGACTCAGATATAACATGCTTTCTTTTTATAGTCTCTACTGCTAGAATTGAACACTGAGCTACTGCCTTTTAAGAAAGTTATGTATGCCAACCTGATAGTTTTTGATATGGGAGATCAATCACTGAACAAGTTTAACATGCCATAAGCTAACAACATTGTGAATGTTACATCTGTCGTAATAGAAGTAGTCATATATGATATAATCAGAAAGTGGACGCCATCATTATTGATTCTTGTTTGTACTCTCGTGTTCAAGTAAGAGTGGCTGTATTTTCCATACTCACTGTATTAACAATATTGTGCACTCATGAATTTTATGGAGGCATGTTGGATGGGTTTGGCGTGGGTACCAAGGCATTATGTTGATAAATAATTTGACCTCCTTTGCTCAATGAAATAAAGGGGTTGTCTGGTAACGGAATAATTTTAGTTTTGTACTTTTAAGTATTTTTGTTTTTAAATTTTTGACTTTTGGCTCAGTCGCATAGAGACGATAACCTCAGTGTGCAACAATCTCCTGCTTGTGTTGGACAAAGGCATTTCCTGTGAATTTTTATTTTATTTTCCTCTTGTTTTTCTTTTTGTTTTAAGTAAAAATACTGTTTCTATTTCTTCTTTTTTTTTTTTTTTCTAAAGTCAAGTTTTTATTTTTACTTCAGGTAACAAAAATGTCTTTAAGTTACCAGTTGATAACAGCGATAGCTTATTGTTCTGTGCTTACGTCTGGTCTTGGCAAATTGGCGACAATCAGTCAAAACATACGTGAGCAGATGGATTCACCGTACACAGTGGTTTGTTCTGATAATGAAAACTGATGACACACCATCCAGCTTTCTCCATGGAATCATTCTATCTATGGCTGATCGCTTTGAATAGCCTTTATTAGATGTAAAGGGTTGTGAAAATACACTGTCACCGTGGTAAACTCATAAAGGACAGTGAATTGTAATGACTGAAAGATTAAGTACACAAAGTCCACAGCTTATTTCTGTTTACAGTACGGCTTAGTGTCAATAAATCTGTTATACAAGAATAGCATTCTTTTTGCTTTCCATGAGGTTAAAGCACTTGTTGGCTGAAATGGAGAACTTAAAAAATGTTGAAATGTTTGTTGATATTTCTGTATTTCATGCAGCATGTCTCAATAAGGACAGCATGCAGGATTCCTTCATATTCATGAGGTAGGTACACGCAGAACCTTTAGAAACAATTCAAGTTAAAGGAAATTTTTCAATAAATCTTTCAGGAAGCTTTATTCAAATCTATAATCAGCTCTGAATAACAACATAGCACAAATATTTTTCACCTATATATATATGTGTGTGTGTATACGTGTCTACCTGAGCTTATAAATAAACAAAAATAGATATAACACAATGAGTACAGGAGGTTACAGAATAGCAAGTTGCCCTTTTTACAGTTTTTCACCGCCAGACCTGAAGCGTTAACCAATGACGCATCAGCCAGTCAACTTCCTATTGGTCCACGTTTCTATTTACCGTAAATATCCTAAAAGGTGCGTCGCTTAACAATACAGTAGAGTGAAACAAACCGCACCTACAAACACTGTTACGCGATATAGGGGTCAAACACTAATATTAAGTCGTGACTAAATACTGTAAATTAAGCGTCCCTCTATCTGCTTTTTATAGCGATTACCGGACATAAGAACACAAGCATGTCGTGAGACACACAAATTGGTCTTGCGTCAAAATAATTTTACCAACCGGATGTGAGGTGGCTTCTAGTGAGCAAGCCAAAGATAAACACGTATACAGGCAGAAAGGGGTGAGGATAATAAATATTACAGGGAGGGTGTTGTGAAAGAGCTGAAATGGAGTAGTTGCTGATAATATACAGTTCGAGTAGGCAGGGATACATCCGACAAAGGTACTAAGGAGAAAGTCTACCACAGACATCGAGTAGGTGAGTCCCGCAGAGTAGTGACAGCTGCAACGGTAGCAGCTAGCAGGCTAACGCTAGCTAAAACTGGCTAACTAACACAGTTAACTGTTTGACAGTCTGTGGAGCAGATAACATTATTAACCAAGACAATCGTATCTTCGGGTATTTGGATAATGTGTAGCTTCTTTATATTTGTGGTTTTAGCATTTAATATTTCTTGAAAACCTAGCAGGTCAGTCGGCTTTCAGACTTCATTGGCCCATTAGCTTTAAAAACAGTAAGCTACTTAGCATCTGTATACGTGGTTTTGTTTGATTTTTCTGAAGAGGGAGTGTAGCTGTTGTTTAACTAGCTTTACTATAAGTTATTCCTGATAATTGTAATGGTCAGCTTCAAAACTTCAAAAGGAAGCGTCATTGATGTTTAAATATAAAACGTTTCTGTATTTTTTTTTTTTGTTTAACAGCACAACTATATTTCACTATGAGTGCCAAAACCTTTTGACCATATACCCTCATAAAGTCTACCTAATACATTTTATTTTAAAAGTCGTTATCTAAGTAAAACGAACATGGCATAAAGACGCCCCTCCCCCCCAAGCATATCACTTTTATTTGCATTCTGCTTTAGTGTATTTGTCAACTTTCACAAGCATTAACCTGTTCTTCCATTCCTTCTCCATCTGTTTTCCCTCCACAGCATCCAAGGCCAAAATGGTGCGAGCAGCCTTAGTGACTGTCACCAGTCTGGCGTTGACTGGGGCCGTTGTGGCACATGCTTATTTACTCAAACACCAGTTTTACCCGACTGTAGTTTACCTCACCAAGAGCAGTCCCAGCATGGCGGTAAGATTGGAAATGAAGTCAAATGTTCCATGTTTTGTTTTTTCTGTAAATTCTTTAAATTTTCCTTTCTCTCCTGGTATCAGGTGTTGTACATCCAGGCATTTGTGCTGGTGTTTCTGCTGGGAAAGTTTATGAGGAAGGTCTTTTTTGGTCAGTTGAGAGCTGCAGAAATGGAGGTAGAGATATCTTTTATGTTCAGTTGATTCATCGTGACGTATTTAATTTAGAATTTATTGCACGGTCTTTATAATACTGCTGAGACTCTTTTGTTCATATGCATTTGAACATTCTTTCCTGGCTACCCCCAGCATCTCATCGAACGCTCGTGGTACGCTGTGACCGAGACGTGCCTGGCTTTCACTGTGTTCAGGGATGATTTCTCTCCTCGCTTCGTCGCCCTCTTTACCCTCCTCCTGTTCCTTAAGTGCTTTCACTGGCTGGCTGAGGATCGGGTGGACTTTGTGAGTGATGAATGAGAAAGCGCTTCCTTGTCTCACACAATGCACATAAAACACACTCCAGTGCATCTGTGTACAGGACATTGCTCAAAGGTAGAAAGGAAGTGTGGGACACCGGGTGGAACAGATGGTGTGTGGTTAAGGGTGTGGAGCATTGATATCATTGTTATTGGAGATTTTATAACTGATGATTTTATTAGAAATTAAACATAAAGAGCCTTTAGCATGTTGTAAATTAGATGACTTGTAATTATATTAAAACTGCCATTTCAAAAAGAGCTGTAAGTTGCAGAATGTAAAGCATACAGATTTATACGATACTCTGAATCTTATGTAGCATTTGAGTGTATTTAGCTTTGCATGTGCTAACGGGTCTTTTCAATCCTTTTTCTGTCAGATGGAGCGGAGTCCCAACATATCATGGGTTTTTCACATGAGGGTTTTATGTAAGTAGACATCAGCACAGTGGAATATCATTCATACCTCACTTCTGTGCCGGCTTTCTTTTTGTCTTTCATTTCTCCTTTTGGGCAACTGTCTCTTCCACCAATTGAAGTCATAAATCTTTAGCTAAGTGAAACTATATGCAAATGTTTCTACTTGCACTACAGGCCACCTGCACTGGTTTATTTGTAAGGCCAGAACATTACAGTGGATAACAGTAACAAGCCACAGCAGTTTCCTGAACACTGCAAGGGAAGCTGGTCTGTTACAAAAAACCTGCTGTGTTCGTTTCCACCTCTATGTATTTAGTCTCAGATTATATTAAAGTATAACATAAAGAAAATTGATCATATACTGACCTTCATGATGTTTTAGTGCTCAAACGAACTGTTTAGCTTCTTTCCCTTCATCCCTAATTCAGCTTTCTTATTGGCTGGTTAGAGTTGCTGTGTGTCACAGCCACAGTTAACCAGAGTTTTGTGCCTCAGATGACTGTAGGGATTTCTGCTCTCTGTGACATCATGCAGAGTCAAGAGCAAACTGTCTAATTGAATTAATTAATTTTCATCAGCCTCTAGTATCTGAGCTTTTGCCTCAAAAAACTTTTATTTACTCTGACCACCTCTTTAAGCCATGCAGTCTGCCTTAGTCTTGGTGTTGTAATAGGATGCCTTGATATTAATAAGTGGATTTAACTGCAGGTGGCATCATTGCAAAGTGAAATTCTTTAGGAATAAGGGAATATGTATAAGCTAATGACTTATTTGTATTTACAAACTGTAAGTGAACAGCAGACAGTTTGTGGCTCTGTCAGCGTGATAGGTTTCCTTAATCAAATCCAACACATATTCAAGTTTTGCAACATCATTTTTGTTTAGACTTCCAACTGTCTGCATGCAAACTTCGAGCTGAGAAACTGGTTAGAAAAATACTGATATGTGCTCCTTTACTTTCTGCAGCTCTCATGGGACTGCTGGGTGTCATGGACTTCCTGTTCGTCAACCATGCCTGTCACAGCATCATTACCCGAGGCGCTTCGGTCCAGCTTGTGTTTGGATTTGAGGTTTGTCGTGAGCTGAAGCTGAATTGAAACTGTTGTGCATGCAAACAATAAGCTAGCTTGACACGTCTTTGGCTGTTTGAATCTCATTCTCATATATATATATATATATATATATATATATATATATATATATATATCACGATCACAGCAGCCATTTTTGATATGAAATAGTAGGTAAACACATGTATTATACTGACATTAAAAACATTCTGTTCAATTAAGGATCAGAGCTTTAATAAATGGGATTAGTGTTTTTTCTCTGTGTCATAATGGTTGCTGTAAAATGCGTCTGCTCTTTAGATTTGAACCAGTTGCTGTGAGCCTCTCACTCTTTCCTTCAGCTGGCCCATGTGGGGAAATGATGGATACTCATCGGTTGATACGTGCACATAACAACCAAAACAAATGTTTGCATTTGTTCTTCTCAGTATGCCATCCTGCTGACCATGGTCCTGACAACCTTTATCAAGTATCTTCTGCATACTATTGACCTGCAGAGTGAGAACCCCTGGGATAACAAGGCTGTCTATATGCTTTACACTGACCTCTTCACAGGTGCTGTATTCAGTTGGGGTTCAAAGTATAAAATGCTGAAATTGTTCTGGGATTGTGGTGGCAGGTGTTCTTAAATGTTATCTGACATCTTTATTCCAGGTGTGGTCAAAGTGTTCCTGTACATTGCTTTCATGACCATCATGATAAAGGTGCACACCTTCCCTCTGTTTGCCATTCGGCCCATGTATTTGGCTATGAGGTGAGCGATTCCTTTACTACTTATGATCAAAATCTTCATGATGTTTTTACCATTGGTCTGTGGTGTTGGGCTTTATACACAGTTCAGTTTGAGGATTTTCATTTAGTCATTTAAAACACATGAGACACAGTTATTGAATTACAGAAAATATACTTTTATGTTAGACCAAATTTGTTTTAAACATGCCCAAAATTTCAAATAAGGACGACTGTGTCAGCAAGTGTCCCTGAGCAAGAAGCTTAGGCTTCAAAGCTCCCATTATGTTTAAATTCATTGGAAAACAAAGTTTTTGTGCTACCGGAGAAAAGAGCAGCACCAGAGAGGCAGTGGAAATGTGGAGAAAGAGAAACTAGAAAGAAAAATTATCATGAGTGACCAGAATTCCTGCTTGAGCTTCATTAGTCCTGTTATCTTTGTAAAAATGGGACTGCGAGGACTGTCGTCACCGTTAATTTCAGCCTTTTGAATGAATGAAATAAAGCCAGATGTATATCTGTTCGGCACATTTGCCTACAGTGCTAATAATTATTAGAGTGGAGACAAAGTGTAATTTCTCCTTCGTGTTCAACAAAGATGATTGCTGAGAAAAGAAAAATGCTTATTTAAAAGGACCCATGATGCTTTTATTTTATGTCGTATTTGTATAACATTCTAATTTGTTAAATATGGTTTTGATTCTGGAGTCATTTAGAGCAAAAAAGAGGCTTTTTTTCCTTCCCTTGTGTCGTTGTCATTTAGTGTCCAGATCAGGGTAGAGGGTGTGTTCACAGCAGCCCCACCCACCTGCTGTTCTAAAGTCCTGTCTGTGAGGGGCAGTCGAGAAGAAAGCTGCTGTGAAAGGATGGGAGCTTTATTCATTTCAGTTCAATAACGCATCAAATCACAACAGCAGTCGCCTCAAGATGCTTTATATTGCAAAGTAAAGACCCTATAGTAATATAGAGAAAACCCCAACAATCAAATGACCCCCTTTGAGCAAGCACTCAGTGACAGTGGGAATGAAAAACTCCCTTTTAACAGGAAGAAACCTCGGGAAAAACCAGAGTTGGGGAGAAGCATCTGCCTCCACCGTTTGGAAATGAGGGGCAGCACCAAAGCCCAGTATAAGAGAGACAGAGAGAGAGAGAGGACATGAATGACATGAATCATGCAAAGCTGTCCAAGTAGAGTCCAACAATAGCAGTTACTTTAAAATCTTTATCGAAACCAGTTAGATAACTACTGTAGTAACTAACTAGATAAGTAAGTTAACTAATAGAGGAGACTTGAGTGCTTTGTCCTTAATTAAAATGACATTTTTCATAATGAGACTCTTTTGTATACCACTGAATATGTTGTGATTATTGCTTCTCTTTTCTTGTATCTTGCAGGCAGTTCAAAAAAGCTGTAACAGATGCTGTGATGTCCCGGAGAGCCATCCGCAACATGAATACGCTGTATGTACACGTCTGGTTTGTAGATGTGAAATCAAGGCCCAGAATAATGGAGTGACTAATGTGTCCTCTGGCCAGAAACGTTGTTCACTTCCGCCTCTCTCTTCTGTCTGTGATCAGATACCCCGACGCTACTCCTGAAGATCTGCAGGCCTCAGACAACGTCTGCATCATCTGTCGAGAAGAAATGGTGACTGGAGCCAAGAAATTGCCTTGTAATCACATTTTTCACTCCAGGTAAGTTCTGTGGTAAAAGGTCTGAATCAGCAAGGAAAGATTGTAGGCTGCAAAGAAAAACAAACAGTTCCATGTCAGAGGTGGTCAGCATTAAACACAGGACCTGCGTTTAAACAGAAAAGGAGTGAGTGTGGCAGACTGAACATGACTTTGTGTTTGAAAGGTTTGTGTTTTTGTCCTGTCCTCCTTCCAGCTGCCTGCGCTCTTGGTTCCAGAGACAGCAGACCTGTCCCACCTGCCGCATGGACGTACTCCGTGCTACGAATAACAACCAGACTCCGGCTCCAGCCCAAGCTCCGCCTCCAGCCCCGGCAGCCCCTGCCAACGCCCCTGCAAACGCCCCTGCAGGCCAACCACCAAATGGTGAGAGTAAAAACAAGACCAGGTGATCGCAACTCCCGTGTTTGTGTTGCTTTCAGTGGTACATGAAGGTCATCCACATTATACTGCAGAGCATCAGTAATGTGGGTTCTCCCAGCTTGAAAGCAGCCATTGGATAAAAGTAAACTGAAGTGGGAACGTGGTTTTAAAGCAGCTTATGCAATAGGAATATTCCACTATGTGAGAATTTAACTGTGTTCTTTTGTCCTTGTATTTTCTCCAGTGGCTCTAGGCATGTTACCAGGGTTTCCTCCCGGCATCTTCCCCTTCTGGGGTCCCTTCCCTGCAGTGCCTCCTCCTGCTGGAGCAGCTGTACCTCCAGCTCCAGGTGCTACTGATGTTCCACAAAGCAGCACAGAGTCCACTCAGACAGCTAGTAAGGATGCCTCCTGTAGCTCCTGAATGTAAAATGAAAGAGACACCTCTGAGTGATTGGGCTTTTGTTGCTTTTGTTTTTCCCTTCAGGCACCACCCAGCCCACAACATCTACTGCAGATTCTGCTGCTACGGCAGCAGCTCCAGGATCAGCAGTGCCAGGCTTCCCATTCTCTTTCCCCCCTCCTCCCTTCCCTGCTGCACCATGGCTCCCCATGCCACCACCTCCTCCCTTTGGTAAGTGTTAGCAGTTTTCCAAATATTGTGGTCTATCCTTAAATTCACATTTAGAGTTTTTGCCTGAGCAGGCTGCTGTTCAAGGATACTGGCGATGATAATATCTGTATGAGTGACTTTTTTTCTGCACAAACGCATCTTTTCTGTTCCTTATGATCTAAACCTTGGGTAGGTTGGTTCATTTGTCACACCAAGGTGCCTCGGTCCTGTCAGACCTCTCATAGCCTGACTGTTTTGTCTTTTCAAACATGTATTTGGATTCTGGCAGTTTTGTGTAAAGCATCAGTTTTCATGAGCATTCTTAACTTCTGGGGCCTCTCTGTCAGTGCGCCCCAGGGTGGCTGTGGCTACAATGTAGCTTTCCATCACCAGTGTGTGAATGGGTGGGTGACTGGTTGTGTAAAGCGCTTTGGGGGCCTTAGGGACTAGTAAAAGCGATATACAAGTACAGGCCATTTACCATTTTATTCAAGCTACAGGGTAAATAAATGATGCAAACTGGATACATCGCCATACTTACAGTTCTGAGAATGACACAAATATTAGTTTTCACAAAGTTTGCTGCTTCAGTTTTTATGATGGCAATTTGCATATACTCCAGAATGTTATGAAGAGTAATCAGATGAAGGGCAAAGTCCTTTGCCTTGAAAATGAACTTAATCCCAACAAAAACAGTTTCCACTGCATTTCATCACTGCCATAAAAGGACCTGCTGAGATCATTTCAATAATCTTCTTAACTCAGGTGAGAATGTTGGTGAACACAAGGCTGGAGATCTTTGTGTCATGATGACTGAGTCAGAATAGCAGACTGGATGTGTTAAAGCAGCATGATGCGTGAAATCTTTGTTCTTCCTATTAACCGTGGTTACCTGCAAGGAAACTCATGCAGCCATCATTGTGTTGCATAAAAAGGGCTTCACAGGCAAGGATGCTGTTGCTACTATGATTGCACCTAAATCAACCATGAATACTTCAGGGTGCCCAAGAAAGTCCAGCAAGTGCCAGGACGTCTCCTAAAGATGATCCAGCTGCAGGATCGGTGGTGCCACCAGTGCTGAGCTTGCTCAGGAATGGCAGCAGACAGGTGTGAGTGCATCTGCACACACAGTGAGGCGAAGACTTGGAGGATGGCATCAAAGAAGCCGCTTTTCTCCAAAATAACCATCAGGGACAAATTGATATTCTGCAAAAAGTACAGCGAGTGGACTGCTGAGGACTGGGGCAAAGTCATTTTCTCTGATGAAGCCCCTTTCTGATTGTTTGGGGCATCTGGAAAAAGGATTGTCCGCTTTACTGTCTCATGCCAACAGTAAAGCATCCTGAGACAATTCATCTGTGGGGCTGCTTCTCACCCAAGGAAGTGGGCTCAATGCGTCATAAGGCCAAAGTAATAACTAAGTGGCTCCCAGGCCTTAATCCAATTGAGAACTTGTCGTCAGTCCTCAAGAGGTGGGTGGACAAACACAACAAAAATTGTGATAAACTCCAAGCACTGATTATGAAAGAATGGGTTGACAGCATGCCAGGGTGAATTGTAGAGGTCTTGTGAAAACCAATATTTGTGTCATTCTCAAACGTTTTGGCCACGACGGCTATAGGAACATCTTGAATTTAACTGAGTGTCTGCAAATGTGTCCCAAAGCTCTGGCAGCTCTTGGTTAAGCGTGTTTGTTAGCGTGTCAGTGCTGTTACAGTTCAGTTTATTGTCTTCTCTCCTACAGTGTCCTCGATGCCTCCTCCCCCTCCCTCCTTGTCCCGGCTGTCAGAAGAGGAGCTGAGGGAGCTGGAGGCAGAGGGTCGGCGGGGCCTTGAGGCCCGACTCCAGTGTCTTCAAAACATCCACACCTTGCTAGACGCTGCCATGCTCAACATCCACCACTACCTCAGCACCGTCGCAACACTCACGTAATGGATAGATTCTCTTACTTTTGATTAGATATGAGGAATCTGTAACTATTTAACTCAGTTCAGTGCTTCAAGAGATACAGTGATGTGCCAGGTTTGGTCCTCTATGCTGTTTCCTACATAGAATTTTGAGCTTATTGCTTGTTTGACCGTTTGTGCCTCTGCTGATTTCTCCAGTCCTCCTCGGGCTGGCAGCACTGGAGAAGCCAGCGGGACGAATCGCACTGCCTCATCTTCCACAGCTGGAAGTAGCACAGAGAGTCCCAGCACGGACAGGGACTCGTCCGTCTGTAAGTAACTGGTTATCGCCTTTCAAGTCTTGTTTTTCATAGGATTTAACAGTGGAGAGAAGTTCAGTAACCGTGACGATTCTGTTTCCAGCCGATCAGGTGAACGGGGCAACACTTTCCTCTCAGTCCGCTGACTCCACTGAAAGAAAAGAGAAGATGGACGAAGGAGTGGAGGACGGAGAGGATGGAGAGCCAAATGCTGCTGAGCTGAGACGCCGCCGCCTTCGTAAGCTAGAGACAACACCATCGTCGTCGTCATCGCCTCCCTCTCCTCCTCCAGACAACTGATCCACTTGTCCCGACTCAGACATATCACTCTGGACCAACAGGAACTCTTGAGCTGGTGTTCAGTTGCTTTGGTTCTCCATTAGCTTTCTTCCACAGGTTCAGGTTTCTAACTGTGTCGAGCTGGACTGTCAGAAAATCCTTGTGGACTGTTTCTGCGTCAGAAAGCAATAGCACCTGCTTTTTGTTTGTTTTGATTTGCATCATCAAGGACTGCTGCAGTAGTTGTACTGCAGGCATTTGTCAGCTTACTGAGACAGAAGAAGAAATGTCCTTTCAAACCAAGCTGTGGTTGATCAGTGTGGGAGAGGCCATGCTGGGTTTGTGTTTGGTAGTTTTACTGTCAGTGACGTCTTTGCTTGAACTTCCTATTTTAATTCGTCTGACATTAGGTCCCGCGCTCCTCATCGATGTGTTACAGAGGACATGGATCATCAACCAATCCAGTGAATTCAAATCAAATGAAACCAATCAGCTTCCTCTGCTGTCTTTTCATTTAACATGCATCATTCTTCTGTTTCCTGCATTCTCAACACGTTACCACTGCAGACACTGTAACATACTGATTTATTTGAATGTGTACATACTGTATAAAGTTTTAATAGGATGATCTGTACATAATGCAGAATAAACTGACTGAAATTGCAGTGGTACAGAAGTTGTTTGCAAACTGTTGTCATAGAGGTGGGATTGTTACAGTGAAGCTCAGTGAGTGTGAGCACCTCTCATCAGGGTTTCTGTTTAAGTGCGTCATTGTTGCCTCTGAGCTAGAGATTGGGGTGTTTAATTAAAACTTAATGCTGATCTAAATGTCATCACGTCTTTATGAGTGAGCACCTTTAGCATTTGATTCCAGCGTCTCTCATTTGCTACACTTAAGTAATAAAGATTGACAGAACTAGGGCTGGGTATCGTTTAGGTTTTATCCGATACCGGTGCCAAACCGGTACTTTTGAAACGGTGC
>NW_024582520.1:1307856-1329721 GCF_018398535.1 Haplochromis burtoni | reverse complement strand
AAACATCTGCATCATTGCAAACCCAGTCTGCTCCAGTGCAGGTCAAATGGTTCCATTTATTAAGGGAATAAGATTATAACATTTTTTAAAACAGCAACCCATCATGCCATGATGACACATGTCAGTGACATTACTCGAGGTTCTGGGACTCTAGAAATAAAGTATTGATCCTATTGTGCTAGTATCAATCCAATAACCATATCAGCACTGGTATTAATAGTATAGATATTTGGATTGATCCATCCAGCTCTACTACTAGGACCAATAATTTACTAAATTAATTTCATGTTTTAGTCTATTACCTGAAACTAGTCACTGAGCCCAAAAATGATCAGTGGGCCATTTTCCAAAGACTTCAGAACATCTTTTTGACAGCCATTGTCATCGCCCCCTGCTGGCCATTAAAAAGAATGCAGGTTTTAAAACACTTTAATGCTGACTCCACTTTCCAAACTCATCTGCAGCTTTGTTTTCTTTTTCATACAGTCCATGGTCAATATTCATCCAGATAATTAATGGAAGAATTATTTAACATGCATCTTTAGTTAGGTGTTGGTCATGTTTTCAGACTTAGTGCACTTGATATTTGTGATGAAAACCCCAAAGCAGTTGGGGACCCTTACACTGAAACATTAAGTAATGCATGTGGCACAGTGAGTCTTTTTAGATTATTATTTTTTATCAGTCAACAATTACATAAAAGACAAAAGGAGTCCTGAATTTCAAAGAGCGAGTCACATACCCTTCACAGTAACAGGGCTAAAATGCATAACAGCACCACTGTAGATACAGAATTTCTACCACATAGATTTTCTGCTCAGCAACATGCCCAGCAGGTTTATTCTGATGTTGTTATTGGTCCGTAGCATGGACAGTACATACCTGTCACGTGGATAAGTCCAAACCACAGGTGAGTGACAGACTATGAGGAAGTTGGTTTTTTTTGCATAAAAGTCGCAAAGGGTGAGTCGCGTTTGATTTCCAACTCTAATTACAGGTAGACCCACAGTTATAAAATAAGTTAAACTTAGAGATCCAATAAGGACTTCAGTCAACTTAGAAATATTTAAACGATGCAACTTTTTACAGACATGGGAGCAAACACTGGCCTTTAAAAAAGATGAAAGAAAACTATACCAGCAGCAGCAGTGTACAGGCCAAGGACATCCCTGGTCTTAAAACAGTACTTAGCTGCAAACACCAAAAAGAAACAGTCTGTTTACAAGACAAACGATCACATGTGAGCCTGTAAAAAAAAAAAGTCGCTGTTTAACTTCACTGAACTTAGCATCGACATCACACCGACAGGAATGCAAATGAGGCCGCGTGCGCCATCCTCTTCTTTGGAAATGGCAAGGGTCTCTCCAAAATTGAACAATGGCATGTGTGTGAAGTCAACCTGTGGCTGTAGCTCAGTATGACCTTCATGAGAGAGCAGTACTGGCCAGTTTAAGTCAGTTTGATCTGTTTCTACATAGCTTGTTCCCTTTAAATGAGGAAGAACTTTTTAAATACAGTCTCTTTAGAAAAATAGAAGGTGCATATTCACTGTTTGGTGATGATTTCCTGAGATTTTTCAGTGCAAATTTGCTCACACAGTGAGGGACTACTGGCTGTGAGTGTGTCTAGGAGAGAGAGCGGCTTGTCTTTGAGATAAATGTCATCAAGGAAACAAGAACTCGGGAAGGGGGGGTCAGTTTTGAGGAGTGGAATACAGAGTGTGGTGCTGGTGGTTCTGGTCTGGAGGATTGTTGGCAAATAGGAGCGGCGTGGTCTCTGATCCGTACCAGCTGTGGGGAAAAAGCAAGAAAAGAAGAAGATGAGAGCTCTTCTCACACTCCTGAAACCCTGTGATCAGCTTTAAGGTAATGACCTGCGTGTATCAGATTTTGTGGTGCTTGTACCTTATGTTTGAATTTGAACCATTGGCCCATGGAGCGGGTATGTCCTCATCGCTGCCTTGAGGGTCGTCAAAGAAGTACGGCCGAGGCAGGACCCTGTTGTTTATAGCCATGATGCTGTTCTGTGAGAATGAGATGAAATAATGTTTCGAATTAAAAATCCTTCTCCCTACACACAAGGTCTTGAATAATCGGGCCCTATGTTATCTTAAAAACCTCAGTGTACCATATCACCCCATTAGAGCACTTCGCTCTCAGTCTGCGGGCTTACTTGTAGGTTCTGTGGTTACTTAAAAGTAGAATGGGAGGAAGAGCATTAGTTATAATTAATCTCTGGATCTCTTCCACAGCGTGTCTTCTGTTCTGTCTCCCACTTTTGAACCCAACCGGTCACAGCAGATGGCTGCCACTCTGAGCCTGGTCCTACCAGAGGGTTCTTCCTGTTAAAAGGGAGTTTTTCCTTCCCACTGTTGCCAAGTTCTTGCTCACAGGGGGTCATATGATTGTTGGCGGTTTCTCTATATTACTGTAGGGTCTTTACCTTCCAATATAAAGCACCTTGAGGCGACTGCTGTTGTGATTTTGCACTATATTTTTGAGTAATAAAGCAGTAAATAATTGTATTTAATACAGTCTCAGGTGTCATTAGTAGATTTTTAGTTTGGGACATTACTTTCACATCCACTAGATTTACCTCTTGAGCAGGCCGGCGAACTCTGAAGATAAGGATGAGGAGGCCAGTTGGAAGCAGCTCCCACATGAAGAGGATGGCACCGAAGACCAGGTAGTCCCTGTCGCCGAGTTCACTCTCCAAGTCCGCCTTAAATCAAGTAAGTGCAGAAAGTGCTCTTTAGGGGCACCTTAATTGTCCAAAGTTGTTAAGCAGACACTGGATGGTACTGGATCCTTACCTGGTCAGAGACATTATACCAATCATAGTTAAAGGACTCCACCCGATACTTCTGGGACAGAAACAGGACGGTCAGGTTGTAGCAGGCTCTGCTGGCAAACAGGAAGATCACTGCTCCTCCCAGTGCCGCTGTACGCCACACTGTGGTCCCCTGGTCAGGTTAAAAAATAAAAACAAAGTTAGCCTGGAGTACTGTCAAAATACAGACATCCCCATCGCTCTTTATGGTAGTATCCTGGCTTTTCTGTGTCCAGCATCACATTTTTTTTCTGGCTATGCTCAACATTGCTTTCATCCATTATATCACTCAAGTAATGTTGGATCCTGCAGTTCCCATAATGCATCTCAGTGCTTATTACACAGATCTGTTACAGACATTGGTGCAGGTTGTCTGTGATCCAGGTTCTGGTAGTTTTAAGCACTTGAGCTGAAGGTAACTGGACTTCTTTGTAGGCTCTCGTGAAGACGTCTCACCTCTCACCTGAGGAAATGTCTTTTGTGTAGCTAAAAAGGAGCCTCTCTGCCTTTAACGCAACACCTAAAACGATCTGTTGGAGATATGTAGTGTAGCAGCTCAAGCTGAGATAACCCCGATGATGTCAAAGTGATGTCAGTCCCGTGATCTTCTCAGACTGGAGACATGACACGCATTGTTTTTCCAAGCAGCTCAGGACTAAACATGAGTTTAATCATGCGTGTGCTGCTGTTAAACTTGGCTCGGTTCATCAGGGCTGGCTCAGTACCACTTCTTCATGTTTGATGCTGATACTGACATACTTTGAGTAGATACCACGAGATTTCCTTTCTTAAACAGCTGGCTTGTCTAGACACATCTGAGCTGCAGATGCATCGTTCGTTGAGTATAAACTCCAGTGCAGTGAAGTCAATAGTGAGTGCAAGATTAGCATATCCCTATTTTTCTCTCTGGGGAACAACGTTGAACACACCCTGCTGATCAGGTGGATGCTGGCGGACCGCGAGTGTCGGGTCAGGAGCAACAGCGTGGAGGCCAGCAGCACTGCTTCCAGGATGAAGAGCAAGTCGTTGACCACAACTCGAACCAGGACTAGATTCCAGGTGCGCTCTCCCCTCTCGCCATCGCTGGTTCGTTCCCCGAGTGCAGCGCACACCACGTTGACGCAGAAGAAGATGGCGTTCAGCACACCGTACAAACACCTTGCTCCCCACCTGAGGAACATACATACAGGGGGTCCAATCGGGACGATTAGGGCTCATAACAATAACGTAACGAGGCGCTTTTCTAGATTTAACAACAGGAAAATGATGTAAAACTTACAGCCCTCTGTCCACTTCTCTCACTTTCACTAATACCTGCACAAAGACACAAAGACACCCACATAAACATAAAGACACAAAGAATGCATCCTGCTCAAAACACAACAGGCTTGATTAAGATCTGATGGGGGCAGAACTGCAGGTAACACAGCCGAGTAGTCAGTCCTGTTATACTTCTTTGAAGTCTGTGGCACGAGCATAATAGTCACAAGAGCTGTTAGCCTTTTTTTTTAATACGATCAATTAGAAGGAAGTTGCGTGAAAGGGAAAGGAGCTACAACATCATGTTTCACAGTAGATTACTTGAACGGCTGCACCAGGCTCCAGTTTAAAATGAACAGTGGTTATTTTGAATTGTGAATCATGTAAAGACCAAGAATAAAAATGTGGCGCTGAGATAGAGCAGCTTCGAACATTTTGAGATTAAATCAGTCTTTTTATGAACAAGGAGAGAAACCTGGAAAAATATTGGCATGGCAAATTAAACATTTGGAAGTGCAGAAAAATATAACGTCGATTATAAACCGCAAAGGGGAAATGATAATGGATCTGACTGAAATAAACACTCACTGGATGCTGAAAAAGCATTCGATAGGGTCGAGTGGCCTTATCTTTTTGATGTTCTGACTAGATTTGGTTATGGAGATGTGTTTCAAAGATGGATACAATTATTACACTCAAATCCAACCACTGAAATCTTGACAAACAAAAATATCTCTAAAATAATAAGGGTGAAACGGGGATGTCCACAAGGCTCACCGATAAGCCCACTGTTGTTTATATTAGCTCTAGCCGTACGTTCGAGTTTATCATTGACAGGAATTATGGTAAATGAAGTAGAACATAGGATTTCGTTGTACGCAGACGATGTAATAGTATATCTCTCTAAAATAACAGAATCTATACCTGCTCTGCTTAGATTGATAGGGGAGTTTGGTCAAATATCAGGGTATGTCATTAACAAATCTAAATCATCCGTTTTATTACTAAATGAAGAAGAAAGGAAAAACCCACCCATAGTAACATCTCATTTTAAGACAGTAAAGGACTTTATGTACTTAGGAATAATGATTTCGCCCAAATTAAGTGAGGTCGTGGAAAATAACTATGAAAGACTTTCTAAAGAAATAACAGAGATAGTGGACAGATGTATCCACCTTTACCTTTATATTTTTTCTCAGACACAGCAATAAACTTGATTAAAAAGGCGAAAAATCCAATGGTAAAGAACATGGTCAAAGTGTTGTATGATGTAAAAAGATATATGAAGGAACCTGTTGTATTGTCACAGTTTACACCATGTGGGGAAACCAGGATTTCAGACCTGGAAGAGAGGATGAAGTTTTTAGACAATGGTCAATTAAAGGACTCCAAAAAATCCAAGATTTGTATGCAACAGATTCTCAAGATATGATGTCCTTTGATATGCTTAGACATAAATATAATATAGATAGAAAGCAATTTTTCAAATATCTCCAAATTAGAAGTTACATTCGAGCAAATCAAAATAATACCTGCACCAAACCACCAAAATCAGAATTGGAAGACATAATTAGCAAAAGCAGTTCAAAAAAAAGGGGCAATATCAGAAATATATAAATTGATTAGGTCCAAAACATCTGACAATTCGTTGGGAAGGTTGAACGCTTGGAAAAATGATTTAAAGAAGGACATATCCATGGAACAATGGGCATTGGTTTGCGCAAAAGCTCATAAACAAACTATTAATTCGAGACTAAGGTTGTTGCAATACAAATGGTTAATGCGAATATATGTTACTCCGGAAAAATTAAATAAGTACAACTCTAATATTCCAGACACTTGTAATAAATGTAATGAAGATAAAGGTAACTTTTGGCATTGTATTTGGGATTGCAGGAAGATAGGCTCTTTTTGGGCTGCAGTAACACAAACTATCAAACAAATATTATCCAAAGAGGTTGTTTTGGATCCTGGCTTCCTTATTCTGGGATTGTACCCAGAAAACATGAGGTACACAAAAAGTGACAGAATGTTTATTGATATGGGTTTGTTACAAGCAAAAAGATTAATCGCACTAAAATGGAAAAAAAAAAACAAGGGAACCGAGTATCACACAGTGGATAAAACAAATGATGGTGGCTTTGCCATTGGAGCGGATAACATGTATACTGAAAAGGAAATTGGATGTTTTTGAGAAGGTGTGGAGACCATTTGTGAATTTTGTAGAAGGATTTGTATTATCTGAGGAGGACGAGGACTGAGGGCAATGACATTTGATTTGGGATAATGACAAATTTAGGCCTTTAACGGAGTGACAAATCTGACGACTTTGTTGCTTTCTTTTTGCTGTCTGAGAGGAGTGTATGTTCATGTAGTATTTAGAATGTTGGACTGTTTGCAAGTCATTAAAATGTAAAAAATAATAAAGATATTGTTGGAAAAAAATGTGGCGCTGTAGCTGAGGACACATGATCCACTGTAAGGGGCTCTTGTGTTTTCCTCTGACTAGTTTTATTTGTGCTTTTATCACCATGGCTGTACCAGAGCAACTCTTTTTACACTCTGAGCAACATTTTCTAAATGACACAAGATTTTTAAGAACGTTTCCCCATCCACATCCCTTCAACCTTACCTGAGTGAAGTACAGGTTAATGAGGCTGAGAGTGAAAAACTGCAGGCAAACGGGGAAGCAGTAGAGGAGCCAGAATGCTGCAACGGGGAGGTGGTTGGCTTGCAGGGCGTCATGGAAGTAAAAAGAGAACAAGGTGGTGCGAAGGGCAGCCCACAGCAGACAGAGGTACAGGAAGCCGCTCTGGTAGCTCCATCGCTTGTGTCCATAGATGTAGAGGAGCCACAGCTGCACGTACACCACCACAAAGAGCCCGGCGTACAAAGTGGTGTAGAGGACGGTAAAGCTAAGCTGGACCGAGGGGGCGACAGCAGGACGCAGGGGGGCCGGGGAGGGCGAATTGGAGGAGTTGGCAGGAGGGGTGGCTGTAACTGGGGCTTCCATTGGACTACTGATGTGATTAAATAGCTGGCATTGTCATCATCATCATTAGAGAACCAAAGCTCATCTTCTCTGTCAGAGGGGATTACATGAGACCTGAATGAAAAAACAAGAAGTTAGAAGATGGGGAAAAAAACAATCTTGATAACACAAATGTGATCAGAGAACCTATCCTCAGTGTCACCCCTGTGTACCTTGATCATATCCCTTCACACAGTAGGACAGTGGCCTAAAATACACCTCCAGCCTTTTGTGTGGGCTGTTTGATCAAGAAGAATGATGAGAACACTGCATGTTATCACACGCAGCGTTCTCATGTGATAACAGGCCCTCTCCAAATCACTTGCCTCAGGTGACATGCAGGCACGTTTACAACTACTGTGCTTGTAATAGAAATCATTACGAGGAAAAGAAATAAATATATCCTCCTGAGAACTAGCTTATTCATTTATGTCCTCTGTAATAGACATTTGTTTTTGGTCTACATCTTTTGATTATTTGAGCTACCCTACTAAGTCCTGATGTACTTAATAGAGGACATCCTGGGCTTTCCATTAATATCTCATGTATTTTCCTGCCTATTTTAGCTTCAAAGAGGCAGAAAAACACAAAAAAGTTCAATGGGAAGATGCTTTTTTCCTCGGTTTTCAGAACAACATACTGCAAAGTAGATCAGTCGACCAAGTAGTGGCCTGTGTGGTCAGTGGCCAGTAGTGTCCAAGCCTTTGATTCATATTGTAGTACTGTGATATAAAATATCTAACCTCGAAAGAAAAATCGAATCCGATTTCCACAAAACTATATCTTTTCAATCAGTCATGCAGTTGTTATTAATGATAACAGCAGAACATTAAAGCAGCATAACACAGTAACAGCAACAATTGGCCACATTCTGTCACACTTCCGTTATGTAATTGATTTGCTTTTATGCTCTTGAGGTTCCTTTGAGCTTTACAAAAGCATAAACAACCGGCTGTTCCGCTCAGGGTCTTCAGCCACAGCCAGGCTAACTGAAAGTAACTGTGAGCCAGCGCTAATGTGAAGTGTTGCTACTGCCAGCGGTCAGAGGCCGTCTGCTTCCTCATTAGAACCATAAAACACGCAAGACACCCGCAATAATTTATTAACAACAAAGACAGCGCTTACCTTTCGCGAGCAAGGACTCCTGGGATGTGCAGCCGACGACGGTAATCCCTTTTTGGTTTCCGCATTGTGTGACGTGAGTCAAGACTTGTGGGAGGAGCTACAGTTTTGATTTCAACCGCCAATCAGCGAAGACAGGAAATCGCGGTTTTTTCAATTTGTTGTTTACGTATGGCGTGAAGGTAGGTGCATTCAAATCAATTTAAAGATTGTTTACACGACCCAATCGATTTGTTTTTAATAAATGTGAGTATATCCCAAAAAATAAACTGAAGCGTAGCTTTAGCGGGTGTGTCGCTGAGCTCTCCTCGGCACTGCAGACAAACGAGCCCGCTGTTAACGCTCCGCAGCGTCCGTTAAGCCTCGAGTCACGAAGGTGCTGCATTATTTAAAAAAAAAAAAGTGCTCCAGGATGCCCATGGTACTGCGATCCAGAAAGTCCCTCCGCCCCGGCGAGGTACAGTTGCCGACGTCGACACCGACAGCCAGGAGAAGCTCCAGGAGCAGGCAGGAGAGAGCTACGTACGAGGTGGGATTTCTATTACTCAGCCTTTCCTTTCCGCCTCCTCTTCCTCCGCTGCTGCAAACTTCATCGTGGGCCACGTAGCTCACTGGCTAACGTCAACGGCGAAGACGTTAGTTGGCTAATACGTGTAGAATACTTAAGCGAGGATTATAAAGAGGCCGTACTGCTCTTAAGTCATCCAACTTTACTGCTTTAGTTTTTTTTTTACCGCAATAAATATTTGCTTAAGCGGCTAGCATTGTTTTAGCTAACTCCGCGTGCGAGCCAAAACTTAGTTAAAGGTCTCTAATCATGGTAAGTTTTTTTAACTAGCTTAGGATGTTTAAATGTGGTTAATAACAAAAAATACCTTTCATATTATTTCCTTCCCCTTTTCTGTTACTTTAATGGTTAACACACTTAATGCAGAGTGCACGCAGCAACTAGTGCTTTATTCCATCGCTTGTTAACGTTAACGGTGTTACCGATATCTCCTGTCAGGAGTCAGACGAGTCAGACTCTGAGCTTGTCCTGCTCCAGGAGGAGATGGAGAGACGTGAGGCTGAGCTGGAGGAGGAAGCTGCTGAGGAGGCAGATCTGACGGTAGGCTATAATTCACCTACAAACACCCCCCTTTCTCTCACTTTCAGATATTGTTCTGTGCACGCATGATGTGGGGGGAGGGAGCAAAGCAGAGCCACCTGTGAGGCCTCCTGGGTGTGGCAGAGCTCCTATTTGCACAGCCCTGCAGTATAAATATCCTGCTTTGTGTCATTGCAGCTGCATAAAACCGCTTCCGGGAAATACTGGCAGGCCAGTGCGGAAATGTCTTAACCTCCTTTGCCCTGCTGGCAGAGAAGAGAGCTGTTGCTTATTTAGTAATAAACAGAAGATTGAATAGTCACAATCAATACTGGCTTATATCTATTTTCATCTCTCTCTTAAATATCTCATATCACCCCAAAAGAGCACTTTGTTCTCAGACAGCTGGCATTCTTGTGGTTCCTTAAAACTCTATAAAACATTCCCTCTGATAAAGCTAATAGTTATGCCTGGATCAGGTGACCCCCGAACCCTCCCTTAGTTACACTGCAATGGGCGTCCGCTGCTGGGGGCCACGGTGCACCAAGTGTTTTTTCTTCACTCAACCTGTGTTTATAAACCATTCTGCATTTAATCTTTAGTTATTATTAGTCTCTGGCTCTCTTCAGCAGCATGCCTATTGTCTCGTCTTTTTCCCCTTACCACCAACCAGAGAAGCTGCCCCTCCCTGAGCCTGGGTCTGCTGGAATTTTCATCCTGTTAAAAGGGAGTTTTTCCTTCCCACTGTTGCCAAGTGCTTGCTCATAGGGGGTCGACTAATTGTTGGGGTTCTCCCTGTATTATTGTAGAGAGAAGACCCCAGTATAATGCACCTTGAGGTGACTGTTGCTGTGATTTGGCGCTATATGAATACAGTTGAATTTAAAGTACATGAATATTGCAGAATAGTAGAGTATTTCTGTAATTAAAATAAAGGCAACTGTAAAACATGAAACTTGCTGGGTTCAAATATATCTGCAAAAGCTGAAGCCTGGGGTCTCTCTGGATACTCGGACATGCATGTTGGGTTAATTGGCCGTAGTTGCAAATATGAGTGCAAATCTGTTCTGTCTCTGTGTGTGAGCCTTGCCATAGACTGGCAACCAGTCCAGGGTGTACCCTGTCTCTCACCCTTTCACAGTTGGGATTGGCTCCTACCCAACTGTGACCCTAAACTGGATTAGCAGAACAAAATGCATGATGATGCTGATGCCAGCAGCACATTTTAAAAACGTGTCTTTACCACTTGTGCATCGTCAGCTCTTTTGATAAAAGGGAGGAGACAAATTGCTGTTTGTTTAAGACAGAAACGTTCTTCCAGGCGTGATTGTTTTACAGTTTCTGTTCTCAACAGGTTGGGGAGGGGAGGTTGTTTTGTTTCATAATGTGCCAGTTTTCATGAAATGGGTGACACTGATTAACTACAGCTGGGCCACTTTAGCACCAGGTCTTACTTACTATACGGGAATGCATATATGGTTTGACATTGTCTTCATTGTCTTTAATAAGTGGGGATCTTTCTGGAAGTGTAGATCTGGGGAGCCTGGCGGCTGTTCCTGAACATGTTTTGCAAATGTGCTTGGCTTTCAACAGTGTATCAAAGTATCGTTTACATTAATGCAATGACCCAGTGCAATGAAGTGACCCATTAAAATCAGTGCAGGGGTTTCAACGTTGTGGCTGACGGGTGTAATATGAAGTATGTTTGGAAACGCAGGTACGTATCTAAGTGTTTGTTTGTTTGTTTGTAGGGGGCACTGCTATATATTTTACTGGCAAGTTAATGTAGCATCCATAAAATGTGACCTGTAGAGTGGCCACGCCCACTTTTGGACCGCTGGGCTGTCAGTGTATTTATGAAAATGAGCAGGCAGAGGTGGAGCAGAGCAAGGCTAATGTTGAGCACTGACTGCCATGAGAATATCAGGTCAAACAATGCTGTAGCCACGGTAAGGCTTGTGCCATGCAGGGAAACAAATATTAACAAGTCAACAGCAGCCACACACCAGTCAGGAGAGCTGCTTTAAATGGGTGTAGCTAGTCAGTGTGGGAGCTTTGATGTTGACGGGAGCCAGCGGGAGCAGGAAGACTAAGACTGGAAAAGTCTCTCAGTGATTCACTGCTAGCTTTTTAGATAGCCGTAGGTGTTACGTTTCCTTTGGTGTGTGCCATGAAGCTATTCAGAATCCCTGCTTCGTGTGTGTGTGTGTGTGTGTGTGTGTGTGTGCTACATGATTACACAGATTTATAACAGATATTTCATCTTCCTCAGGATCTGAAGGATTGCAGTGTTGTGCTGGACCGTCTCCAAGCTGACGAAAAGAGTTTGAAAAAAAACCTCGAGGAGAAAGAAGACATGAACCGCAAAGGTGGGAAACCAGTCTCCAGAATCCCAACTTTCCAGAAGCGACCCGCTGGAGCCAGTCAGAGCACGGAGCTGCCGGTTCCCAGAAAGGACACTCCAGTCCATGCTCAGCCTCCTGAGAAACTTGGAAGTCTGGAAACTTCAAAGTCCAAGCCGCCTGATCCCAGAGAAATAGCGCTCCCCGCGCCATTGTTCCACACCCCCAAAATTGGCTTCGAGGCTCCTTCTACATTCAGCAGGACAGAAGTGGCTCTTGCGACAGCTCACGGCCCTCTGATTGCTGCCCAACCTGTTCACTCCCCTCTTCTGACTGCAAGCCCCCGTCCTGCTCTCAGATCAGAGCAAGTCAAGAGCAAAACCTCAGAAACCACCCCAGATGGGCCTACAACCCATCTGCCACGCGAGAGCTTCCCCAGCAAGATACCCTGGGAGGAGCCAGCGGAGACGTACGACCCCGCAGTTAAAGACAGGATTCTCCTCACTCCATCTGGAGACTCTGAAAAGTCTGCAGAGATCTTTCAAGCACCTGAGGACAGCCAAGTGGAAGCTATAATGGACGAAGAACCTCCGTGGGAGACAGAGCCACTGAACACAGCTGGTTTGAGGGACAGTATATCTTCATCAGAAGCTGAATGTGAGGATGAGTTGGCTGGTGAGAGATCAGAGGAAGTGAAGGAGGATCGTAAACCACTCATAAGCCAGTCAAAGTTCCCAAAGCTCGAAGAGAAAAAAGCAGATCCCGACTCAGACGCTGCTGCAGCACCAAAGACGCCCGCTAAAGTGAAAGCAACCAAGTCAGCCAAGGTGAGTTATGTCACTGTTTGAGAGCTTCCACTGGCGTCTGTTTCCTTGATCGTCTCAGCTGAGGCATACATGTGCACCTATTTAGGAATTCTTCAGAATTCTACCACTCCCTGCAGTTGCAGCTTTGGTATGCATCACAGTATGCTATGCTATGCTTAAGCTGTGAGTGTGATGTAGCCTGTTGGAGTGTATAAATTCTCCCCTTATCATCCTTCAGAGGTCAGGATGTCCCAGTTTTACCCTCTTCTGCTTCCTGAGCACCACCTTGCTGCTTCTCGGAGGGTTCTCTCACCACGTGTGGCACTACGGGCTTCCCATGTCCGTGTCCCAGCTCACGGCTCAGCTGGAGCTGCACTGGCTGGAGGGCTTTGGATTGTTACCAGAGCCCTGTAGCACTGACTGTCGGTAAATGATATCAGCAACTGGATATTTTTGAGTTATTTATGTCAGAAATATTATATTCACCTGTCATGATTAACTAATGTACTGCTGAATGTGGTCCTTGTTGTTCAGAGTGCACCTGGTGGAAAGCATTCCTGTCGGTCTCTACCAGTCTTCCCCCTCGTCCAGAAAGAGCATCGCAGACAGCTGGCTGCACCTGCTGGACAGAGCCAACAACTCAGTCCACATCGCCGCTTTTTATTTCACACTGCGGGACAGCGATCTGGGCTCGCACGAATCCTCAGACTCTCAGGTGAGCACAACCACCTGCACACTCAGGTCTCACAATGCGGCACATCAGGTGGTTGTACCTGAAGCTTTAAGCCTCTGAGCTAATGGCCTCGCATGATTCTCAGGGAAGAAAGGTCTTTGAGCAGCTGATGAAACTTGAATCCAAAGGTGTAAAGCTCCAGATCGCTGTCAACGCCCCCCAACAGTCAAATCACGACACAGCCGACCTGGCTGGGACAGGTAAGAGTGCCAGGTTTGTGTTTCAGAATAGGACGTTTAAGGAATTTCAGCATTAATTTCCCATGCTATTTTGTTTTTCCGTTGCAGGTGCAGAGGTCAGAGAGGTGGACCTCAAAGCCGTTACTGGAGGCATCGTCCACACCAAGCTGTGGGTGGTTGACCAAAAGCACTTCTATGTGGGCAGTGCTAACATGGACTGGCGCTCTCTAAGCCAGGTATGGTGCAAACTCCTAAACTATTATATATAGGTTGTATAAGAGATGGATATCCTCACTAATCCCCCTGTTTTTAGTCGGGTAATGTCGAGTAAGAAGTCTCCACACAACATTTTTAAGTGGGGCAGGGAGACAGATCCGTCCCAGCTTAAGTACATTAGTGTCAACAGAGTGCAGGACTGATGTCTCATGGTTTTTGTTTCCTCTGTGCTGTCATAGAGAGGAAATATTTCTAATATGGTCAGCTCTGTCAATGGGCACAGAAGCCCCGCTCAGCTGCTGATTTAAACCCTCTGTTGGTGAGGGGCAGCCAGTTAGACGTAAACTGGGAGAGGCCCTAAAAGAGCAGCTACACCAAAGCCCAGCATGAACTGTGCAAAGCTGCTTTACTGGAGTCCATGACTAAAAATACAGAGTCCAGCTTTAAAACCTGAAAATGATACATTTCCCTTTAGAAGAAGTAATTACATCCCTGTATCAGCCCACACATCGTGCATACTAGCACAGGTGCTGTGTCAGAGCTAATGCAGACTGTGGACTCTCTTGAACAAAGGTGAAGGAGGTGGGTCTGTCAGTGGAGGACTGCAGCTGCCTGGCTCAGGATGCCTTTCGGATCTTTGGGGTGTATTGGAGCATCGGCGGTGTGATAAACGGTTCCCTGCCTCCGTACTGGCCCGCTCGCCTCTCTGCCCTGTCGAGTTCCCAGAAGCCCCTGCATCTGAAGTTCAACGGGGTCCCTGCTCAGGTCTACCTCTCTGTGAGTATCCTTTCAGGAGGAATCCTTTTGAGTTCTGCTGTCATTTTACAGGAACTGTGTTGCATCGATTGCTATTTGTTTTATAGACACAGGCAGATGAGTCTATGTTACGTCATCATACTAAATGCTCAATGACAAACAGATTTATTCCCAACACTGAACGAATGGGAACATCCTAACATTTGATCAGGAATAAACAAAAAAGACAGACAGATGCTGTCTGTGGTTTGTTTGGAGTCTTTTAGTCAGTGAGAGAAACATTAAAACCAACATCGTTGTTCATTATTATTTTAATTTGCTGTTCTTTTCTAAATCTGTACAGATGGTGTGTCTTTAACTGCCTTCTTTTACATCATGAATACACATTAGTGGCCCAGTGCCACGGGAAGCCATCCCTGTTCATGCCATCATACTTCAGATCATAAACCATTCCAAGCCTTCTCTGTGGTTTTATCTTCTCTTCCAGTTTCTTTTCTTTTGTCCTTTGGTTGCAGGCTGATCTGAGCTTCCCTCGTCCAGAGAATGCTGGACCAGGATTTCTGGGGCTCGTTCAGATTTTTGTAGATGTTTGTGTCTAATCTCCCCTTTCTGTCTTTGTTACGATAGCTGGTTTGCATGGTGTACTGAACTCTCTGCAAGATTCCTCTTATGTTCGACTTGGATAATGATATGCTTACTTCTGTGCTTACCCCTCTAAGACTGATGTGCTCTCGGGTTTTCTTTACCATGAAAAAGGAGTCTGCAATCACCAGGGCACTATTTTTTTTGTAAGAATGTAAAAAAAGTGTAGGTTTCATAGAGCTCTTGTATCCAGAGCTCCTTTAGCTGCATGTTGTGGGTTCACAGAAACACCAATTGCACTCTGGGACTTTTACTTTGGTTTAGCCCCCTGAAATAAATTCATCTTCATAATGTAACTATGCCCTGAATATGTTTTGGTGTAAAGCTAAAAAACAACATTTGTATGTTTGTCTGAAACTGCTTTTGCACCATTCCAATCTCAAGATAAGGACATCACTCAGCTGTCACAGGCTTTTCTTCCTCCTGTGTTGGCTCTGTTGATCATCATTGCTTCTGCTGTGTCTGTTTTCTGCAGAGCGCCCCTCCACAAATCTCAGCCCGTGGCCGCTCTGACGATCTGTCCACTATTCTGTCTGTCATCAACGATGCTCAGGGATTCGTTTACATCTCTGTCATGGACTTCCTTCCACTGTCTCAGTTCACGGAGCCACTCAGGTACACTCCACTCACACAGCTGCACTGTTCATGTCATTTAACTCATTCACTGCCAGCCATTGGCAGTGAATGAGTTAAACCCATTGACTCATTCACTGCAATTGACGGCTATAGACGTCAATGGCAGTGAATGAGTTAATAGCGATTCTTAAGTCAGTCAACCTTAATGCAAGACACAATCAGAAATTACTGTTATGCTGTTAAAAAAATGTTATGTCGACTTACTAAAAAGGTAAAAGATTGGCTTACAAAGCAGCCTCTCATTAAGATCAAGTACACACGCTCGGAGAGCATTTCAGGAGGAAGAAATTTGCTCGTTCTGCTTCTACCTGCCTGCATCAAACAGTAAAAGTGCTGATGTGTCTTGTGGAAGCTGTAGAGCTTTAAAGTATGTCCTGGTCTCTCATTTTCAGGTTCTGGCCCGCCATTGACACGGCCCTGCGTGCTGCGGCGTGCACCAGAGGCGTGCGGGTCCAACTGCTGGTCAGCTGCTGGGAGCATTCTTCTCCTGACATGTTCATCTTCCTGCAGTCCCTGCAGGTGCTCAGGAGGCATCCACTGACGTGCGACATTGACGTGGTACGTTTGAAGATTTGATTTTTCTTTTCATGAAACGTTTTAAGTCACCGATGACATGGCGGATTCTAAAGCAACGTTTTTTGTATGATCTGTAGAAAATCTTTACAGTGCCTTCAACAGCAGAGCAGAAGAAGATTCCCTTTGCACGAGTCAACCATGCCAAGTACATGGTTACAGACAGAGTGGTCTATATAGGTATGCTGCCAGCACTGGCTACATTTTAACACTTTTTAGCTCCTTTGAACTGTGAAAGGCAAAATTTAACAGCGTAAGGTGTCCAGCTTTTAACATTTAGTAGGTAATGTCTGTAAAGTGGAACGATTATACTCAATTTCAGCTCTGTTTCTGTTCTTGAACTCTCCAAAAGTAGCTTTGCATTCATCACCAGTGTTGGGACTAACGCGTTATTAAGTAACGCGTTACAGTAACTACATTATTATTGTGGTAACGAGCACGGTAACTAGTTATTATGCCAAAACCAGGAACGCGTTACTCGTTACTGGGATTTAGATAGGCTCGTTATTCGTTACTTCGTGTGGTGGCTATCGCGGAGCTTCCACAGATTCAATAACATTAGCAAGTGGTGGAGGCCAGCAGGTGGATGAAGGAAAAGGGAGGCAAGAGGAGAGACCCGAAGCGGCCGCTGGTCCGAGAGTGTCAGGTGAACTGAACTTCAGGTAAGAAGTTATAACCTGCAGTCCATCTGGGTCAGATATGAACCAAGTTTAGGTGGAGTTTATTTTCGTTATGCTGACTTTTTCGTACTGCGTGCTAGCTAGCATGACGGAGTTTCTATACAGCTGGGTGGTGCTATGTTACTGATGTTGAACTTTATTTTGTTCATAAGGTTAATTATTAGAGTTGCCAACAACAGAATCGTCTCGTATTCAGAGAAAATATTACGCGTTTCTTATTGAGGTGAAAAGGAACATTTTGTCCCGGACTTCAGCTACAATGAAAAAGACACAAAGCTGGAGTTACTGTGTGTTTGCTGCACAGCTGCCTCTTCTTCTCTCCTGTTTCTACTTCAATCATGAAACTGATCAATGATCAGCTGATCGGCTTTTCTCTCTTGTTTGTTTATCGCTCACTTTGCGCCGAAAGAGGAAACCAGCGGATGTCGCGCTAAACAACAGCAGCACGTTTAAGCTTGATCAGCTGTTGTTAGAATTTATTTAATATTAATTTCTAGTATCAGCTGATGTTTGCTGGAGCCACAGCTGTAAAGCTGCTGGTCATGATATGGTTTGGTTATCTGGTGAGAGGGAAACATGAAGATGAAACCAGGAGATGTCCTTACTGGATCATCAGAGCTGTGATGGAGAAACAGGTTTACCTTTTAGGTGACATGAATGAGTTGAAGGGAAGTTATGAACTGTTTCTGAGAGACAAATAACACCAGGATCCTTTTTTAGGTAGCTGACAGCTGGTAACTGTGCAGGGGCGGGTCTAGCAAAGTGTTGCCAGGGGGCAGGTAGGGCATTAACAGGGAGAGGGGGCACAAAGAAATACTTTCTTATTCTCATTTAAAATGTCTCACATCCATCCATCCATCTTCATCCGCTTTATCCGAGGCCGGGTCGCGGGGGCAGCAGCCTAAGCAAAGAGGCCCAGACCTCCCTCTCCCCAGCCACCTCCTCCAGCTCCAGCGTTCCCAGGCCAGCCGAGAGATATAATCTCTCCAGCGTGTCCTGGGTCTGCCCCGGGGCCTCCTCCCGGTGGGACATGCCTGGAACACCTCACCCAGGAGGCGCCCAGGGGGCATCCTTGTCAGATGCCCGAACCACCTCAGCTGGCTCCTTTCGATGTGGAGCAGCAGCGGCTCTACTCTGAGCCCCTCCCGGATGGCCGAACTTCTCACCCTATCTCTAAGGGAGAGGCCAGCCACCCTTCGGAGGAAGCTCATTTCTGCCGCTTGTATCCGCGATCTCGTTCTTTCGGTCACTACCCACAGCTCAAATGTCTCACTTTTAAAAAAATAATTATCTGAGTCTTACAACAAACGATTGATAGATTGATACATATATACCATCAGAACAGTGTACATCACTGTCACAACAGTGTTTGTTTTCATTCAAAGGCTTTATGATTTTTCCTATAATGGTGGGCCGGTCTCTAGTCAAATTCCCGGGACGATTTTTTTGTCCCAGTCCAGCCCTGTATGCAGCTCATCTGCAGTCTGCTGTTACCTACATCTTCCTATTCAGAAGGCAGAATTTCCGAGTTCTGAGTACAATCGAAAGCACCACGACTGCAGTTTTTGTGTTGGATGTAAAAAGCAGGCTAGAATCAGGGTCAACGACGGTCAGGCGTGGGATTTCTCTCGTGGAAATGTGCACATTATTTTTTCCTTTCTATTGGTAGGTGGCACAGTGCACTTGTGGCAAGTAAGCAAGCTAGAAGACTGGCAGTCTGGCTGGGTATCCAGTTACGGAAGCAACACATTAACAAGAGAACTCTTAGTAAAACCAATGTTACTTTCCCTAGTAACTAGTTACTCTGAAAGTAACGAGTAACTTGAAGTAACTGAGTTACTTTTGATAGAAGTAACTAGTAATGTAACTAAGTTACTGATTTAAAGTAACTTACTCAACACTGTTCATCACATATTGAGTCTTAGTGCAGCGCTTCATCCTCTAATTGTTTTAGCTGCTCTCCATGTAAAGCCATCCTCCACAGTTTAAACACCAGGTGGGCGGGGCTTCTAAAATGACCATATTAGGTATTTCCAATCTCTGTCACAATATACAGATCTAAGAATAAAAAAACTGTCTGATCACATTGTTTTAAACTTGTGTACGTGTGACAGAAAGTATAGAAAAGCATTCGATAAATGGAGACTGTAGCTCTCACCCAGAGTCTCCTGCAGTCCAGCTTGTTAAACTGTTTCTCTTCACAGGGACGTCCAACTGGTCAGAAAACTACTTTGCGTTCACGGCTGGCGTGGGCTTGGTGGTGAACCAGACGGGCTCTGCTGTTAAACCGGGCCAGCAGACTCTGCAGAGCCAAGCAGAGGAGCTGTTCCTCAGAGACTGGGGGTCTGAGTACGCCTCCACGCTCCCCATTGAAGACGTGGACGTGTGCCCGCGCCATTGAGGGAATCAAAAGCGTGTCGCATTTAGAAGAGCTGTATGCTTTCTTGCTGCTACTACTTGAACTTTATTGCATCTATGCAGAATCCGCTGGCTGTTTGTTTTATTGCAGTTTACCGACTGGCTGCCTTTTTTCTGTATATAGTTGCGTTCTCAGAGCACATTATTTTGTTTTTTTAATTTCTCTGTGGTGTTTTTAATATGCTGACAGATGTGACAAGTGTGTTACATTATAAATAAAACAACATGCTGGAGACCTTTAAGACGTCTTTTCTCTGGATTTTCTTACAAAATCTGAACTTTTACAACAGAAAAAGTCTGAATACTACATAACCAACCCGTGTTATTTTATAAACAGAGCTGTCAGCACAGCAGTAATATTCCAACTCGTTGCGCACTTTTAAGCCATCAACATAGAATCATTTTATTATAATGATGATTGTGTGAAATCAGCTACAAAATCATAATGGTGTTCCACAAAGTTAAAGGTGACCTATTGCAGTTTCAAAACAATTAGCTTGGTATTACGTACGAGCTTTCACCTGCAGCCATTTCAAACAAAGAGCTTCAGGCTGCTTTAAACATTGTTTCAAACAGACTTTTCTACTCTTGGCTCTGTATGATGTCAGAGAGGGGACACACCTAATATGGTAATCTTTCTGGATTCCTCAAGAGCCCTTTCTCTTTCTTATGACATCACACCTCTGGCTGTGAGCGCCAAAGCGCCATCCTCATGCTGTTTTTAGTTTATGAGGGGCAGCCAATCGGATGAAAGCTAGCAGAGAGAGTTTATTTTAGTGGATGAACTGAGGAGCTGTACCAACAGCCTGTTTCAGACAAACGATTCATTTGACCCGAGAATCATGTAAGTGTACTTTTTTTTTTTTTTACAGGACTTTCCACAGTGAATCTGTGCTGTCTTAAGCTCAATGCTAGAAGGAAAAATCTTTATATACACGTGAACTGAAGCAGCTATTTCAAAACAAAACCCACAGAGATCCAGATGATGCATTTACAAATAATCTAACTACTAACTTCAGGTTTATGTGCCTTCATCTTCACATTTAAGAATCTTTTCTCTGCACACATCTGGGAAAAAAGAAGAAATGGGATGAACCATGTACAGCCTGTGTCAGTGTCGAACACTGCAGTTCCAGCTTTAGCTCGTCACACCTGCTTAGTGTCACTGTTGTCTGAGACAGCACACCTGCTAGCTGCCAGCTGTACAAAAGCATCCACAGCTTTGTTTTGTAGCTGTGGAGCAGCTCCACGTGCACAAATGAAACGTCAGACGGTGAATGAAGCAGCAAGGATGGGTGCAGATTCTTTTTACACAAACTCTGCAACCATCCCAGTCCTTTCATATCCACGGGCAGGAGAAGCTTGAAGACGGGCCGCCTGCTCTCACTCCATGGAGAGCTGCACACTGTCTGACTGGCCCTGCTGATGTTGTTGTTGCTGCTGCTGCTCAAACTTCCTGGCTAGAAGGCGAGACATGAGACAGACGGAGAGTTACTACAATAAGCAGAAGATCTATAGGTCTTCCAGCAGGCTTTCCACACTCTTGTGAATGTTTTATGCACCATTTTGAAATGTTGAATTAATGTCTTTATTAATGTGAAGGAAAACATTACACAAAAGAGCCACCAGATAACTCAACAGCTTAAAAAAAAAAGTAAAAAAAATCCCCACTTTTCCCCATCTAACGCAGCCCACACTGAGCCAGCACACACAGGCTCGACTACGTTAGTATCTGGTTTCACACTACAGTGATTTCAGGTTACTTTTTTGCTCTTTGTTTGGTAAATACGACTTAAGGGGAACAGATTTCTGAAAAAAACAAAACAAAACAACATGATAAGGACAAAGATAAAGCAGAGATGTGTTTCTGTTAGAGGAGTTAACTGGTGGAACAGGTGCAGTTTATTTTCGTTGTTTAAAAATAGAGTATTAGAAAAATATATAAATCAAGAATGTAAAGAGCAAAATAATAACACTGAAACTCTTGGTTGTTTTGCTTTGATTATATTAATGACATTTAATTTAATATAGTTACTTATCTAAGGTGGAAAGTTTTTGTTTTGTACATGAGCTGCATGCTGAAAGATCTTTTGTTAAAAGGGTTGGCGTAATAAGCATATTCAGCCAATACCTTTTGATTAGCCTCGTCTCGTGCTTGCTTGCTTTGTGGTAGATCTTTATTCTGTATTCAGTGAGATATTTGAATGCTAGTCAATAAAATGAGTCTGCTCAGCTCAATAGAATCTAAACTCTGGGGTGTGTTTTAGAATTACGCACGTGCTACAGAGGCTCACTGTAGACAAGTAGGGGAGGCATGATCGCAAAGGTTTTACCTGGAAAACAAAACCTCTAAGGCTGAAAAACAGTCACACACACACACACACACACACACACACACACACACACACACACACACACACACACACACACACACACACAAAAAACCAACGGTGCCTCGTGCCTCCGTCTGGCTTCGTCCAGCCATAGCCTCACCAGCAAGCACAACCCAGTGTAATGTTAAAGGCTTTGCCACACAATATTCACTGACTTGCTGT